>NC_084741.1:28878737-29228737 GCF_033978785.1 Entelurus aequoreus
CATGCCGTGGCAGTTGAAGATGCCCACCTTCTCGTTCTCTTTGCGGGCCATGTTGTCCAAGCACTGATTGGTCTCCACGTTTCGGATCTTTCAATCAACACACACACAAATCTACATGATACACTGTCTGTGTAATGTGTACACTCTATGTGGTACATACACATGGAACCTGTTTACGGCAACATAAGTAAGACTTGAGTGGGTTCCACTAAATAAAGATACAGTATGTACATATTTTAATTAAGAGTGTCCCGATCTGATATTGATATCGGCACACAAAAAAACCAAGTATGGGATGATACAGTTTGCATGTAATATATCCGATACAAGCAGTCCTGCAGCGTGTTACTTGTGCAAAGCTGGACAGCCAGTTAACATCTAAATGTCCTCAGATAAGCACACATGGTTGGTCCTTTTGTCTTTATTTAAAAAGGTAAACATTCTAGGCTAAAAGCGACTAATAATAATAATTTAAGAATATTGCAGTCTAAAACAGCACATTTGTCAATATAGACAAGTATCAAATCATTTTATTTGCATATTATTTCCACAAAGTATTCAAGGCCAAATAAAAAGTATCCAGTAACAAACGTGTCCGCATCATTTGACCTACATCAGGTTATTGTGACCACTAGGTCTTACTAAAAATAAAAATTAACACCACTTCAAAAGCCTAAATCCGCCGTAAGGTTAGTGTTTGTCATACCTACCTAAGCATGGGCCAATAATCGGTAAGTCACTTAATTGAACGATAATTCAAAATGAAGTTGACAAGTTCCTTCACCAGCGATAAATTGTCATGTCTGTTTGTTCGTTTTCTTTGTGTCTCGCTTTCAAACAGGGTGCAAGAGTGTTCACTCTGTGCATCGCTTTCAGTGCCTGAACGCGTTCGTTCAATAGCAGAAATACATGAAAGTAGTGATTCCTCTGGTCAGTCATCCACAATCTTTGTCAGTGAGTGGGGGTGGCACTGCTAGCTCCCTACAGCGACTCGCTTTCAAGATGTCCAAAATGTATTGAAGTGCATTTTTTTGCTAATAGAGATTGAGAGTCCATTTTATTTTTCATTGTTTACTTATTCAAGATCATCAAAAGTTAATGACTTTCCAATTACAGCAGTAAAAAAAGTAATCAGTGTAAAAGTGGACTCTCACACTATTAACTAGATCCACTCAACATCCATTGCACCGGCCGCCGGGGCGCCCCACATCTGTAGTCCCCTCCAAGGTTCGTTATTGTATCCCATTGGGTTGAGTTTTTTCTTGCCCTGATGTGGGATCTGAGCCGAGGATGTCGTTGTGGCTTGTGCAGCCCTTTGAGACACTTGTGATTAAGGGCTATATAAATACACTTTGATTGATTGACTGATTGATTAAAAAGGACAAGAGGATGATGATGAGTATTATTTTTGTATTGTTATTATTACATTAATGCTTAATTTGGTCTCAAAATAATGCTGACTATGATATCTTTTATCAGCAATAATTTGTTGGACAATATATAGTAGGGATGTCCGATAATATCGGACTGCCGATAAATGCTTTAAAATGTAATATCGTAAATTATCGGTATCGGTTTCAAAATTATCGGTATCGGTTTCAAAACGTAAAATGTATGACTTTTTAAAACACCGCTGTGTACACGGACATAGGGAGAAGTACAGAGCGCCAATAAACCTTAAAGGCACTGCCTTTGCGTGCCGGCCCAGTCACATAATATCTACGGCTTTTCACACACACAAATGAATGCAAGGCATACTTGATCAACAGCCATACAGGTCACACTGAGAGTGACCATACAAACAACTTTAACACTGTCACAAATATGCGCCACACTGTGAACCCACACCAAACAAGAATGACAAACACATTTCGGGAGAACATCTGCACCGTAACACAACATAAACGCAACAGAACAAATACCCAGAACCCCTTGCAGCACTAACTCTTCCAGGACGCTACAATATACACCCCCCGCTACCCCACCCCACCCCCCCACCCAACCGCCTAATGCTCTCTCAGGGAGAGCATGTCCCAAATTCCAAGCTGCTGTTTTGAGGCATGTTAAAAAAAATAATGACTTCAATAATAAATATGGCAGTGCCATGTTGCCATTTTTTTCCATAACTTGAGTTGATTTATTTTGGAAAACCTTGTTACATTGTTTAATGCATCCAGCGGGGCATCACAACAAAATTAGGCATAATAAAGTGTTAATTCCACGACTGTATATATCGGTATCAGTTGATATCGGAATCGGTAAGTAAGAGTTGGACAATATCGGATATTGGCAAAAAAGCCATAATCGGATATCTCTAATAGTGTTATGGGCTCAGGTGTATGCCTACCATTCTTCTGGGAGTAACAGCACTCGAGCAAACCTTTTCTAACGTTTCACACGACAAAATAATACAAGGATGTACTATGATTTGGGCTGATATCGTATTGAATTATTATCAGTATCGGCCAATTCTCAAGGCTCCAATACCGGTATTGTCAAAAAAGTGAAAAACTTGTATCCCTAGTTTTAATGGAGACTGGAGAGTTGCTTTTGCTCAGTATACACTGCAGTATTGTATTTTCACGGCAGTTTTTATTCTTTATTCTATTTGTACTCTGCATGTTGTGCTGATATTAATGCTAATATTATCTTGTACAATGATATTTAGTCATCCTTAATTATCTGTAATCAGGTTCAACAGAAGCAGTTTTTCCCACAATAAATAAACCCTTCATTTCCCCAAAGGGCACACGCTCAAGGGATTAGCACACAGCTGTTTAATCTACCACCATGAAACACTCAACCATGCAGTGAAAATCTCAGTTGTTTTATAAACTGTGTGTGTGCGTGTGTACCTCTCCAAGAGAGTAATAGTGGCGAGGAATCTGGGAGTCGGGATAGACGTTTTCCAAGTACCAACTAAAAGGTTTGCATTGAAGCTTCTGTCTGAGAGCAGAGCGAGACGTGATGTCACCGTAGTCCACTTTGGTCACACCTGAAAACACACACACACACACACACTTTATACAGTGGTTGAGGAGAGACAGTTAAAGTGTAGTCCCATCATCATGTGTCATGTCACGCAAAACAGCTAATCTTGTGAGATCTTGTCAGTTTGTAAAAAAAAAAAAAAGTGCTCATAACCATAGAACCAGAAATGGAACTTATTGCAAAAAAAGAAAAGGGTTTGGCCCCCCCCAAAAAAGAAATATAAATTCAATACAAACCGTGCACTAATTAATTTAGTCATACAGATGCTAATACAATTCACATTTAGTTAAGCAGTAGGGTGCACACAAAACAGATTCACATCTGAATCGCAATTTTAATTCATCCCATTTCTGAATCGATTTATAATCTTCAAAAATCTATGAAAAAAAATATATACCAGATTTTTTGTATTTTTTATCAAAATAAATGTTTTAATTGTGTTTTTAGGCCATCTTCATAGAACCAAAAGGCACTTTTCTAACCTGCAACCTGTTTTGAAAAAGTTTCATTATAATTATTATACCAAATGATACATTGCGAGAATCGGTTTGAAACGAGAATAGATTCTAAATCGAATAGTGACCACAAGAATCAGAATATTTTCTTTACTGAGTAACTTCCACTGTCTATCTTTTGCCAGCCTATGTGTGTGTGTGCAGAAATCATGCTCCTTGGCGTGAAATCATTCTACCCTCTAGTCCTGCACGGCTGTGTCATCACAGTGATATCACCTGCTTCACACGCCAGCACTCACCAGGGGAGATGATGTAGAAGAAGTTCTTGAACTCGTCCATCCAGACCTCTGCCAGTCGTCGGTTGTTTTTGTTGATGATCTGTCCCGTTCCTCCGGGAAACGTGTAGGGCGTGGCCTTTCTGAACACGTGACCCACGTGCGAGCACGTGACGATCTCTAGGGTTCCACCGCACTGCCATATCTACGAGGAACACACAGACGCGCGCACAGGCAGAGTGAACACAGGTTTTTGACTCTTGGCATCAAACTACACAAATAAATCATACTGTATAAATTAGTGAGAACATTATTTAACATTTCTGCAAATATTTGATTATATTTTTTATGGGTCAACACTTTGTAGTTGTCCGTGTACAGCTTGTAAAACAGTATACAGTAGGGCTGTGAATCTTTGGGTGTCCCACGATTCGATTCAATATCGATTCTTGGGGTCACGATTGGATTTTAAATACATTTTTTTTTCAATTGAACACGATTCTCGATTCAAAAACGATTTTTTCCCTATTCAAAAACGATTCTCTATTCATTCAATACCATACTTGCCAACCTTGAGACCTCCAATATCGGAGTGGGTGGGGGGGGGGGGGGGGGGGGGGGGGGGGGGGGGGCGTGGTTAAGAGGAGAGTATATTTACAGCTAGAATTCACCAACTCAAGTATTTCATATATATATATATACAGTGGGGCAAAACAGTATTTAGTCAGCCACCCATTGATTGTCAATGGGTGGCTGACTAAATACTTTAACAGTGCAAATTGTGAGACTGTGAGTCCACTTGGGTCACGGGATTATCAATTGGAAGGCGTCACAGTTCTGAGCACTTCCCGCAGGTAAAGTACATACCACTTCTCGCCAGCAACAGGCGCTGTTGCAACACTTCATTCATAATTTAATCAAGCATAATGAACGTCTGTTTCTACACCGTTACATATATATATATATATATATATATATATATAATATATATATATATATATATATATATATATATATATATATATATATATATATATATATATTTATTTTTTTTGATTTTATTATATAAATAAAAGAAATACTTGAATTTTAGTGTCATTTATTTACACATACACACACACACACACAACACTCATCTACTCATTGTTGTACTTGAAAGTACAATGCTTTAAGGGTTGAATTGTCCATCCTCTTTCTATTCTCTGTCACTATTTTTCTAACCATGCTGAACACCCTCTCTGATGATGCATTGCTGTGTGGCACGCACAAAAGTGCTTTCATCAAATGCACAAGAGTGTGGAATCTTCCATCTCTCCCTAGCATGGCCCAAAACCGGTCAATCCTTGCTTCCTGGGGAAGATCTTCCCTGGCAAGCAATTGGTACTCCAGTACTTGTACCCGGAGGCTGGTCAGGTCCAATCGCAGCTGCGGCAGACTTTTTTTTTTGGGGGCGTGGCCTCCAGCTTCGGCTGAATACCGGGAGTTTGTCGGGAGAAAATCTCTGTCGGGAGGTTGTCGGGAGAGGCGCTGAATATCGGGATTCTCCCGCTAAAAACGGGAGGGTTGGCAAGTATGTTCAATACATAGGATTGCAGCAGGATCTACCCCAGTCTGCTGACCTGCAATAGGAGTAGTAGATTTTTGTAAAAAGCTTTTATAATTGTAAAGGACAATGTTTTATCAACTGATTGCAATAATGTAAATTTGTTTTAACTATTAAATGAACCAAAAATATGACTTATTTTATCTTTGTGAAAATATTGGACACAGTGTGTTGTCAAGCTTATGAGATGCGACGCAAGTGTAAGCCACTGTGACACTATTGTTCTTTTTATTTTATTTTTTATAAATGTCTAATGATAATGTCAATGAGGGATTTTTAATCACAGCTATGTTGAAATTGTAACTAATATTGATACTGTTGTTGATAATATTCATTTTTGTTTCACTACTTTTGGTTCGTTCTGTGTCGTGTTTGTGTCTCCTCTCAATTGCTCTGTTTATTGCAGTTCTGAGTGTTGCTGGGTCGGGTTTGGTTTTAGAATTGGATTGCATTGTTATGGGCAGTGGGCAGGTCTACATGGACCTGCACGGGTAGAGAGACGTCCCCGCCCTCCACGAGTCTCCCGCTGCCTTGCGGGCAGGTTTTGGATAACCAAAGGCTAAGGGAGTCAACCCTGACATCAAATCCGGAGCCGGAGTCCCTAAGGCGGTCTGACCTTGTCTTCATAGTCATTCCGGCAACTCCTGCGATGCCGCTGGTGCCAAGATGTATCGGTTTGACCTTTCCCTTGGATCCATCAGCTGCGTGGAGAGGGGGGATCTGCTTCATGGGCAACAGCTTTTTCTCCATACCACCTTGCCCAGGCTAGCGCCCTGGAGAGGACACTCTAGCTTCGCTGCAAAGCGTCGAAACAACACGGGAAGCAACAGTTACCGGTTATAAGCCATCCGCTTGATTGGCGTAGAGCTGGCGCCAGCGGTTGCTTTCGTCGGTGGGAGAGAACACCACGTCTCATTGGACAACTACCGCCCGCCTCAAGCTGGGCAGCCCCCAGCCAAGTAGGTGTTGTCCCGCCACAGTCCGCCTGCCTTACTGGGTGCGTAGGGCTTAGGGTACAAGTATCTGACAAGTGGACTGCGATTGCTGCACCAGGCAACAATAAAATAAATTTAAATTCAACAATGAAAACTTCTCCCCTCAAGGAGAAGAAGAAGGCACATGGAATGTCAGAACAATGACACCAGGACTGTCCGACGACCTCCAGGCCATCAGCAATGCCCGGAAGACCTCAGTCATCAACGATGAACTTGTGAGACTGCAGGTTGACATTGCCGCACTGCAGGAGACGCGGCTTGCCGACTCTGGAACTCTCAGAAAAAATAACTTTACGTTCTTCTGGCAAGGGAAGAGTGCAGAGGAAACCAGAGAGTATGGCGTTGGATTTGCTGTCCGGAACTCTCTACTGGGAATGATAGAACCCTGTCAACAAGGCACAGAAAGACTGCTATCACTCCGTCTCCACACCACCACTGGGCCTGTCAACCTGATCAGTGTATATGCACCAACACTCAGCGCCACCAGGGATACCAAGGACGAGTTCTACAGCCAGCTAGACTCTCTTATCAACAGGATCCCAAAAGAAGAACACCTGATACTGCTAGGTGACTTCAACGCCAGAGTGGGCGCTGACCTTGACTCTTGGCCCTCCTGTCTTGGAAAGTTTGGCGTTGGAAAGATGAACGAGAAAGGGCAACGACTCCTGGAGTTGTGCTCATACCATGACCTCAGCATCACCAACTCCTTCTTCCAGACAAAGCCTCAGCACAAAGTGTCTTGGAGACACCCTTGCTCCAAACGCTGGCACCAGCTAGACCTGATCATCACCAGGCGATCTGCGTTGAAGTGCGTCCTCCTTACCCGCACCTTTCACAGCGCTGACTGCGATACTGATCACTCGCTGGTGTACTCCAAGATGAGACTTCTGCCTAAGAAGATCCATCGCTCCAGGCCCCAGGGCAAACCCCGCATAGATGTGAGCAAGACCGCACATTCTGACAAGATAGCGGAATTCACCCAATCTCTCTCCGAGGTGCTTGACTCAGATCCTCCTGGTGGCTCAGCCACAGAGAGATGGGACCGCATTAGAGAGTCAGTACACAGCACTGCCATGATGGTCTTTGGAAAGAAGCAGACAAAGAACAACGACTGGTTTGAGGCCAACTCCTCTATACTCACTCCAGCCGTAGAAGAACGCAGCAGAGCTCACCTGGAATACAAGTGATCCCCCAGCCAGAGGACCCTGCAGGTGTACAGATCTGCCAAGAGAAAACTACAGAGACTAGCAAGGCAATGTGCTAACGAATACTGGCTCCAGCTCTGCCAGAGCATCCAGTTAGCGGCTGATACTGGAAACATCAGGGGCATGTACGAAGGCATCAAGAAAGCCATGGGCCCCACCAAGAAGGTTACAGCACCCCTGAAGTCTGCCACGGGCGAGACCATCCAGGACAAAGGCAAGCAGATAGAGAGATGGGTGGAACACTATTCCGATCTGTACTTCAGACAGAATCAAGTCACATCCGATGCCCTTGCAGTTATTGAAAGCCTCCCTCTCATGGCTGAACTGGACAAGAAACCCACTGTGGCTGAACTGAAGAAGGCCATTGAGAGCCTGTCCTCGGGGAAAGCGCCTGGGAAGGATGGCATACCACCAGAAGTCATCAAGTGCGGCGACAGCACACTGAGGGAACATCTTTACGACCTCCTCTGTCAATGCTGGGAGGAAGGAGCAGTACTTCAGGACATGAGAGACGCCAACATCGTTACCCTGTACAAGAACAAGGGTGATAGAAGCGATTGTAACAACTACAGAGGAATATCTCTCCTAAACATCGTAGGCAAAGTCTTTGCACGCGTCCTCCTGAACAGACTGCAGAAGCTTGCTGATAGAGTATACCCAGAGTCACAGTGCGGGTTCCGCTCGGAAAGATCAACCATTGACATGGTCTTCACCATCAGGCAACTGCAAGAAAAGTGCAGAGAGCAGCACAAGCCCCTCTTTCTGGCCTTCATAGATCTGACCAAAGCGTTTGACCTTGTCAGCAGGGATGGGCTCTTCACAGTCCTAGCGAAGATTGGCTGCCCACCGAGACTCCTGAGGATGATCAAGTCGTTCCATGACGGCATGAAAGGCACAGTTCAATATGACGGCTCGACGTCAGATGCCTTCATAATCCGCAGTGGCGTCAAGCAGGGCTGTGTCCTCGCTCCCACTCTCTTCGGCATCTTCTTTTCCGTTCTGCTGAAGCACGCCTTCGGATCGTCGACCGAGGGTGTTCAACCTGGCTCGCCTAAAAGCAAAGAGCAAGGTCCGGAAGGTAACCATCAGAGACATGCTGTTTGCAGATGACGCTGCTCTGGCCACCCACACAGAAGAAGAGCTACAGAGCCAGATGGACCGCTTTGCAAAGGCATGCGAAGAGTTCAGCCTGACTATCAGTCTGAAGAAGACACATGTGATGGCCCAAGATGCTGAACCACCCTGTATCACCATCAACGACTATGAACTAGAGGTCGTCAGCCAGTTCACATACCTTGGTTCCACCATCACTGACAACCTCTCACTGGAAGCAGAGATCAACAAGAGGATCGGCAAGGCATCCACAACCTTGGCCAGGTTGTCGCAAAGAGTGTGGAACAACAGCATGCTGACAATCAACACCAAGATCGCTGTGTATCGTGCCTGCGTGCTAAGTACTCTCTTGTACGCCAGCGAATCCTGGACTCTGTACTCCTCGCAGGAGAAGAGGCTAAGTGCCTTTCACATACGCTGCCTCCGTCGCATACTTGGGTTTTATATGGAGCGATCGTGTGACAAACAACGAGGTGCTGATGCAAGCCAAGATTCCCAGCATGGTCACTCTGCTCCGTCAGCGTCGCCTTCGATGGCTGGATCCCCAAAGACATCCTCTACGCAGAGCTTGTCTCCGGCAAGAGGACAACGGGACGGCCACATCTCCGCTTCAAGGATGTCTGCAAGCGTGACCTGAAAGCGCTCGACATGAACCTGAACACCTGGGAAGAGCTTGCTCAGGACAGATCCAGCTGGAGACACACCGTGAACACTGGACTGAAAGCTGGCGAGGCAAAACTCTGCCAGCTTGCAGATGAGAAGCGAGCTCAGAGAAAGAGCAAACAACTACATCCTGTCGCTGACGCGACTTATAAATGCACCAAGTGCAACAGAGACTGTCACTCCCGTGTGGGTCTGTACAGCCACAGCAGACGCTGCATGACCAACTAAATCATATCCAAGGGGCGCCAATCCATTGTCTTCTGAGACTTACGGATGCCAACAACAACAACATTGTTATGGTATTGCTGTGTATTGTTTTGTTGGATTGATTAATTTAGAAAAAATAAATAAATAAAAAATAAAATTAAAATAAATTAATAAATAAAAAAAATCGATTTAAAAAAAATGAGAATCGATTCTGAATCGCACAACGTGTGAATCGCGATTCGAATTTGAATCGATTTTTTCCCACACCCCTAGTATACAGGTATAGTCCCCTCAAAATAAGCCTTTAATGTATAAACCGCTGGAAACAAGGGAGAACGCCCCTAAGTGAAAATGTACAAATTTTAATTTACCATTTTCTTTTCCCTGTGTCATGTGATTCAGCCTCAATCATGCTGGAAAGGACTCTCTAATGCTGACAATATTGGCACTTTTTCATAGTTGTGGACCTAAAACTATTGTTTTACAGGTACAATTACCCCAAAGTAGACAGAGTACCGGTAGTCATTTTAGGCTTGTTTACTAAAGAGCCCACTTTTAGCATCAAAATGTGGCCGGCGCATGTATCAGCCTGCTGACGTCACCTGCAAAAGACTGGTGGTAATTTCATATTGCACAGTTTGTCTATTGGTAGCATATTCATCCCGAATCATGATATTTTCGCACAGAATTTGAAGGAATGATCAAATATGTCTGCCAGATTAAAGTTAAAGTTAAAGTCAAAGTACCAATGATTGTCACACACACACTAGGTGTGATGAAATGTGTCCTCTGCATTTGACCCATCTTCTTGTTCACCCCCTGGGAGGTGAGGGGAGTAGTGGGCAGCAGCGGTGCTGTGCCCGGGAATCATTTGCAATCAGATGCATTGTTGCAGGTTGTAACAAAAAACTAAAAAGGGGTCAGCCTCCATACATTTCCAAATGATGGCAATATGAGGAAATGTTGGACCTCTCCACTCAAATTGACTCGTGTAAAATGGGATGGACCAAACGTGAGGAGTGAAATTTGCAGTCATCATTTTAATGATTCTGACTTTGAAGAAAAAGGGTTTTGGATGGAAAACATGTAAAAAGACTCAAATAAATGCGATCCAGAAAATCAGGACTGAGACAGAACCTGCGGAAAAACGGAGAAAGAACACCCCCACCCCCTCCCCAGCGTTTACCTGTTTCCCACCTTTTTTGTAAGGGGTGCTGGAAGTTGGCAGACCCGTCAGCGATTCTGTTCTGTCTCCCTGTAATGTTTGTCTGCTCTTGAATGGGACTGTGCTGAAAATCTTAATTTCTCCTTGGGGATTAATAAAGTACTTCTGACTCTGATTCTGATTCTAAAGGTATGCTGCTAGTATTCTACGTTGCGTCCTCTTTTACTGATATTTTCTTCAAGATGCATGACAAATTGCTGAACAATCATGAGCAGGAGCATTGAATGGGTTTTTTACCTCATAGTTGGGGCTCCTTCAGGACTGTGCAAGAAGGATTGGCACTTTCGTGATTTCAGTGCTTTTTTGTGAACTTTTGGATCTGCGTCTGGGAGCCTTTTGGCCAGGGCCACGTTTGGAATCAAGACCAGCTGCTGGCTCTCTGCCACACCAGATAACGCGGGGAGAGACCGGATAAGATGCGGAGCTAGTGTTGAGCGTCGGGATGGACGACCTTCACAAAGCCCTGGCTGAATGAGCATGTATCAGACGCTTCGGTCTCCCTGGTCGGATTCTTGCTCATCCGCGCGGACTGGACATTGGCAGTGAGCTAGTGGGTAGCCTAGGACGGAGGCGTCTCTCTTGGTTGCTTTGTTCGGTCTGTTCCTGTCTCTGGCTGTGCTGCCCCCCAGGAGAAGATGGGGTGGAGCACTGCAGAGGCCACCGTGGTTTATGTGGGTGTTGAAATTGAGTTTTTGTTTTGTTGTGTTGTTTGTCAATGTATCGTGCAATTGTATATGTATTATTTATTGCAAATTTTTGTTTTACTTTTTTAACTTTATGTAGAAATGGATGCTGCTGAAGTGGCAGACGGTTGCATCAGCTCTGTGCTCTTTAATGTCTCTTATGTCCTTTGTGATCTTTAATGTTTCCCTCTTGTTTTCATGGGTTTTTACTTTATTTTTTGGACATTTTTTTTCATCTGCACTGCAACCACATAGTTTCCCCATTGTGGGATAATTAAAGTCTATCCTATCATACTTGCCAACCCTCCCGATTTTTCCGAGAGACTCCCGAATTTCAGTGCCCCTCCCGAAAATCTCCCGGGGCAACCATTCTCCCGAATTTCTCCCAATTTTCACCCGGACAAACAATATTACGGCGTGCCGTGATGGCACTGCCTTTAGCCTCCGCTTTTTCACCATACAAGTAAGTGTGCCGGCCAAGTCACATTTTGTATGCGGCTTCTGCAGACACACGAAAGTGACTGCAAGACATACTTGATCAACAGCCATACAGGTCACACTGAGGGTAGACGTATGAACAACTTTAACACTGTTACAAATATGCGCCACAGTGTGAACCCACACCAAACAAGAATAACAAACACATTTCGGGAGAACATCCGCACCGTAACACAACATAAACACAACAGCACAAATACCCAGAATCCCTTGCATCCCTAACTCTTCCGGGCTACAATATACACCCCCACTACCACCAAACCCCACCCACCTCAACCCCCCCCATTTTATATCATATTTCTGTTTTGCTCATAATGTTAACCATATCAGTTTTGAAGTAAGGGCCACAAAAACTTACAATAAAAGTGATGAAAAAAAATATTTTACATGTCTTTATCCACACTGTCTATGTGGGGAAATGTGTTCCAGTTCTGGGGATGACGTCACACCAAGAGGGGGCGACATATCGAGTCTGTCGATAGAAAAGTGGTGTTCTAAGTACAGTTAGTTTACCTACAAAACGTATTGATACATGGGAAAAACTGCCAGATTCATTTTCAGGAGCACAAAATACAAAAAGAACTGGTTAGGGGAATGACACAAGAAGCTAAAATCAATGAACGCCGCCCACTGGAGTTTCGGCAGAGAATTGCATGTTAACCGATGAAGACATGGTTATGGTCATGGTGTCAGTTTATTTCGAACATGCATACAATGTGATAAATCACATTGTATCTATAAGCATCAAGACGGTGTTGTGACTGCGAATAGAGAGCAGGTGTGTTCAATCTGGTGTTACCGCTCTCACACTCTCACACTGACCACTAGAATGGTGACTTCGGTCGGGATGTCAACAACTGTCCGAAGTCTTGGCAAGTCTGAGCATGCATTTGAGAAGCAAGCGTTTCCCAGCATGCCTTGTTGTCGTTATAATCATCACATCTGACTATGTTATCGTGCATCTTTAATGGTTTTTTTGTACAGATAGGGTCTAATAGTAAATATGGTGTCATTTTTAGTGGTGTCCAATTGTAGTAAGAATAGTAGGTGCACTGCATCCAAATAAAACAAAGGTGGCCGAGAGTGGTAATTTTCAATGACATATGATATAAATGAGGTAATTTTGCTTGAGTTTCACACCTGTGCACTGGGTAACGTGAATATATAATATCCTATAGTCCAGTGGTTCTCAATTACTTTCCGTCACCCCCCCTTAAAGGTGCTGTTTGCAACTTGCTCACAGTTACGTTTTTCACAGCAACAAATCTAACAAGAACACAACTGGCTAGCTTGTGTTACCATTAGTGGTTTAACAGAACCCATTTGTGTAAGTTTGTGTAGTAACATTTTTTTCCGGCCCGGATAAAATGATTGGTGTTTACGGTGGTCACTCACCCGGTCTCGTCAACACATACACACAGAGAGTGCGTGCACATATACAAAAGTAGTCCAAGAGAAGCTACAAACAATTTGCAGTCATGTTGTTGTTATGATAAAATATACATTCAATGACAGATAACGCTAGCTATTCAAATCGCTATTATTAGCTAACAAAACCCAAAGCTAATGCGTGTGCACGTGTTACGTACGCACATAGTTACGTCATTACGCCCTAGAAGCTGTAAGAGGGCGGGATATACTGTGTTAAAATACACTGGAAAGTTATCGCCCTCTAGACACCTGTGTAAATGTTGCAAACAGCTCCTCTAATTGAAATACTATTGAGAAAATGATCACAATTAGTTACTTACCTGTTATTTATCAAGCTAGTTATTGACTCAAGCTTACTACAGATAAAGAGCTCATTCTACTAAAGAATATTATATATCCTCATTACCTTTATGGTACACCCAAGTATACTTTGTTATATTTCCTGTTGATTAATTACAGCACTACGAGGCATGTGTATCTTTCAAGCATTTATAAAAACGCAAATAATGGAAGTATCATGGCACGCCCCACTGTCACACACTTTGAGTGCTGCTCTTACAGAAATATACTCTTTATTTGGAACAAGTGCTAGTAAATAACTAGCTTGACACACACATATAAATAAATACATATTTTCAGCTTATTAATATTATTTCAATTAAGGGGTGTTGGATGGTGAAAGGAAATTTGATGAAGACGATGGACTGGTCCAGACTACAGACTTAAACCTTATTTATCCTCAAACACAAGGGAAAAAGGCAAGGTATCTAACATCCACCAGTGCTGGGATGTTATCATGGAGGAGTGGGAGAAGATTCCAGGAAAGTAATGGTAACCACACTAAATATTTACAAACCCTTTGGGTACAATTTGGACTATTAGGGTTGTATTCCCTTTAGTTGCCTGCGGTTAACACATTCATGGCTTATTTTGAAGATAAAGTAAATTTACATTCTTATTCAAGCTGTACACTGACCACTTTACATTGTAAGCACGTGTCATTTCTTCAGTGCTGTCCCATACAAATATATAATTAAATACTGTACTCACTTTTGTGGGCTACTGTATACATTCTATATATTTACTGTAATAAATACTATGTAAGTCAAGCCACACCCTCATTGTGTCATCATTTAGTGAAAGGTGTGTACACTCACTCTGAAAGAGATTTCCAGGTTCTCTCCACCCCAGATGTCCATGCCTGCGTCATACGTGCCAATTTCCTGGAAATAATCTCTGTCGATGGAGAACAAGCCGCCCGCCATGGTGGGAGTCCTGGAAAGAAATGTGGGTGGTTCATTCCCAGTGTTCTATGTTCTTTAAAAAGGTCACCTGATAGACAGACATATCAGTCCAACATTCCATGTTGTTTTCCCGCCCCTGCCAAGCTCTGTTGTTGTGACGGCCATGTCAGCATTTTATAGCTCCGAGACGACAACCCGCTTTCCACTTCTAAAAATAAGTTCCTCTGGCTGCAGAAGAAGCTTTTTTTCCTGTTTTGCCAGTCAACATCCTGATTTACATGCAGCAGATGGCTATATGTTATGCTACTGAACAATAATGTGGTCTTGGCCAATCCAACATTTTTCGGAAATGTCCATCATGGTGGCGCAGGGTTGCTGTTGTTGGGGTGATCCCAGGATGCAGAGAAGCAGGTGAAGTGCAAAGCAGAAGGTCCCTTTATTAGGTACTGTTCATATTTGTGCAAATTCTCGGTACCTAAGAATTAGGCCTGGGTGATGTATCGATATTATCGATATATTCAAGATTTTTGTTGCAGACGATTTAAAACAGCAGCCTTATTTTCAACAACTCCTACGTAAACAACTTACACAATGTACAAACCCTGTTTCCATATGAGTTGGGAAATTGTGTTAGATGTAAATATAAACGAAATACAATGATTTGCAAATCATTTTCAACACATATTCAGTTGAATATGCTACAAAGACAACATATTTGATGTTCAAACTGATAAAAAACATTTTTTTTGCAAATAATCATTAACTTTAGAATTTGATGCCAGCAACACGTGACAAAGAAGTTGGGAAAGGTGGCAATAAATACTGATAAAGTTGAGGAATGCTCATCAAACACTTATTTGGAACATCCCACAAGTGAACAGGCAAATTGGGAACAGGTGGGTGCCATGATTGGGTATAAAAGTAGATTCCATGAAATGCTCAGTCATTCACAAACAAGGATGGGGCGAGGGTCCCCACTTTGTCAACAAATGCGTGAGCAAATTGTTGAACAGTTTAAGAAAAACCTTTCTCAACCAGCTATTGCAAGGAATTTAGGGATTTCACCATCTACGGTCCGTAATATCATCAAAGGGTTCAGAGAATCTGGAGAAATCACTGCATGTAAGCAGCTAAGCCCGTGACCTTCGATCCCTCAGGCTGTACTGCATCAACAAGCGACATCAGTGTGTAAAGGATATCACCACATGGGCTCAGGAACACTTCAGAAACCCACTGTCAGTAACTACAGTTGGTCGCTACATCTGTAAGTGCAAGTTAAAACTCTCCTATGCAAGGCGAAAACCATTTATCAACAACACCCAGAAACGCCGTCAGCTTCGCTGGGACTGAGCTCATCTAAGATGGACTGATACAAAGTGGAAAAGTGTTCTGTGGTCTGACGAGTCTACATTTCAAATTGTTTTTGGAAACTGTGGACGTCGTGTCCTCTGGGCCAAAGAGGAAAAGAACCATCCGGATTGTTACAGGCGCAAAGTTGAAAAGCCAGCATCTGTGATGGTATGGGGGTGTATTAGTGCGCATTAGGCGCATCTGTGAAGGCGCCATTAATGCTGAAAGGTACATACAGGTTTTGGAGCAACATATGTTGCCATCCAAGCAACGTTACCATGGACGCCCCTGCTTATTTCAGCAAGACAATGCCAAGCCACGTGTTACATCATCGTGGCTTCATAGTAAAAGAGTGCGGGTACTAGACTGGCCTGCCTGTAGTCCAAACCTGTCTCCCATTGAAAATGTGTGGCGCATTATGAAGCCTAAAATACCACAACGGAGACCCCGGACTGTTGAACAACTTAAGTCAAACTTTAATCAAGCAAGAATGGGAAATAATTCCACCTGTGAAGCCTAAAAAATATGTCTCCTTAGTTCCCAAACGTTTACTGAGTGTTGTTAAAAGGAAAGGCCACATAACACAGTGGTGAACATGCCCTTTCCCAACTACTTTGGCACGTGTTGCAGCCATGAAATTCTAAGTTAATTATTATTTGCAAAAAAAAAATAAAGTTTATGAGTTTGAACATCAAATATCTTGTCTTTGTAGTGCATTCAATTGAATATGGGTTGAAAAGGATTTGCAAATCATTGTATTCCGTTTATATTTACATCTAACACAATTTCCCAACTCATATGGAAACGGGGTTTGAATGTAAATGGCCCACAACCAGAGGTGGGTAGTAACACGCTACATTTACTCCGTTACATCTACTTGAGTAACTTTTGGGATAAATTGTACTTCTAAGAGTAGTTTTAATGCAACATACGTTTACTTGTACTTGAGTATATTTATAGAGAAGATACGCTACTTTTACTCCGCTCCATTTATCTACATTCAGCTCGCTACTAATTTTTATCGATCTGTTAATGCACGCTTTGTTTGTTTTGGTTTGTCAGACAGACCTTCAAAGTAGGATCTATGGCATGCCTGCGTTTCACCAATCAGATGCAGTCACTGGTGACGTTGGACTCCGTTTCACCAATCAAACAGAGCCAGGCGATCACATGACCGTCACACGTGGACCCCGACAAACAAGTTGAAAAACGTATTCGGGTGTTACCATTTAGTGGTCAATTGTATGGAATATGTACTGTACTGTGCAATCTACTAATAAAAGTTTCAATCAATCAATCAAAAGTGTGAAGGAAAAAAGACAGTTTTTTATTTCAACCGTACCTCTCTCAAAAGCCTTAAGACACATAATTATCCCCTCAACTCCCCCCAAAATGGATTAACTCGCTGGAATAAAAAAAAAGACAATATAACATACATCCATAAACGTGGATGCATATGCAAAAGGGCAATATATTTATCTGTACAGTAATCTATTTATTTATTTATATATGCACCTTATTGCTTTTTTATTCTGCACTACCATGAGCTGATGTAACAAAATTTCGTTCTTATCTGTACTGTAAAGTTCAAATTTGAATGACAATAAAAAGGAAGTCTAAGTCTAAGTCTAATTTTGTTAAAGCATTAATTACAACATTCTTTAGCTAATAGACTAAACAACACAATGACACCCCACATCACTACAATATGATGATAAAACATTTGATATTAAGAGTATGTGAACCACTCCCTACCTTGTTTAAATCCCTGACAACCTCCTTAAAGTAGCTGACATGCGTATGTTAAAAGTGTGGCGTGTGTTGTGCATTTTACCCATAATGTTTGGTTATGGATTTAAATGGGTATGATTTTGATTTGTGTGTGATGATCAGACATTTTTTTATATAATGTCCACATAGTTCAGTGAGCAAGATGTGTGTTTTGTACTACATATGATAACTTTCTGTGTTAATTTGTAATTAATTAGACCATTGGTGTGAAAGGCTGTCTGAATGGTACATACTGTATATGTCGCCTCTATACACTGGCATGCTGATGTAATAATAGTCATGGTCAATGACTAACAATATTGATATATTCCATCAGATTACAGCACATTGTCAACAGTTAAAATAGTATGTTGTCTAGTAGGAACAAGGGGACCTGCTGGATTGTAAATGCTAGCGGGCCCTGATTTGGGGACCTCTGTTATATGGAGATAACCGCTGACTAGCAACTAATACGGCACTATCAAACTGCTCCGTTGGAGGAAGTACAATGGAAGGCAAGACTGTTTTATGAATATCTCCGCCTTGCCTCCACAGTGTGACATACCATTTCCGGGAGTTATCCAAAATTGGCACTCAGCATCAAGGGTTGGAATTGGGGGTTAAATCACCAAAAATGATTCCCGGGCGCGGCTACGCTGCTGCCCACTGCTCCCCTCACCTCCCAGGGGGTGATCAAGGGGATGGGTCGAATGCAGAGGACAAATTTCACCACACCTAGTGTGCGTGTGACAATCATTGGTACTTTAACTTTAACTTAACTTAAATACATAAAAACAGGTACTTTACCAACAGGTAAGAAACGTTAATTTTGCTTTACCAAAAGCTCTAAGGTCAAAGCCTAAGAAAAGTAAAAGTGAGGTTTTGGCTTTCTTACCAAGGCTATAGCAAGATCTGGGTCGCTAATACCGTGCACAAATATGATGCAACTTCATGAAAAATCCACATTTTCCTGTCACCTGTTTCTATTCGTCTGTTAAAATGAGAACAATAACTCAAAATGCACAATATAACATTTTTAAGAAGGTAATATAATAGGGGATCTATTATGCAAAACCAACTTGTCTTACCTATTGGTTTCTGTTTTTTTGTATTTGGGATCTTCATAACTCTCGAAAATTGGAAATCAAACCATTGAAGCATTGTGGAGAAAATTCTAAAACAATCCTGCCTTCCTTAAAGGCCTACTGAAATGATATTTTTTTATTTAAACGGGGATAGCAGATCCATTCTATGTGTCATACTTGATCGTTTCGCGATATTGCCATATTTTTGCTGAAAGGATTTAGTAGAGAACATCGACGATAAAGTTCGCAACTTTTGGTCGCTGATAAAAAAAGCCTTGCCTGTACCGGAAGTAGCGTGACGTCACAGGTTGAAAGGCTCCTCATATTTCCCCATTGTTTACACCAGCAGTGAGAGCGATTCGGACCGAGAAAGCGACGATTACCCCATTAATTTGAGCCAGGATGAAAGATTTGTGGATGAGCAACGTGAGAGTGAAGGACTAGAGTGCAGTGCAGGACACATCTTTTTTCGCTCTGACCGTAACTTAGGTACAAGGGCTCATTGGATTCCACACTCTCTCCTTTTTCTATTGTGGATCACGGATTTGTATTTTAAACCACCTCGGATACTATATCCTCTTGAAAATGAGAGTCGAGAACGCGAAATGGACATTCACAGTGACTTTTATCTCCACGACAATACATCGGCGAAGCACTTTAGCTACGGAGCTAACGTGATAGCATCGGGCTTAACTGCAGATAGAAACAAAAGAAATAAACCCCTGACTGGAAGGATAGACAGAAAATCAACAATACTATTAAACCATGGACCTGTAAATACACGGTTAATGCTTTCCAGCCTGTCGAAGCTTAACAATGCTGTTGCTAACGACGCCATTGAAGCTAACTTAGCAACGGGACCTCACAGAGCTATGCTAAAAACATTAGCTATCCACCTACGCCAGCCAGCCCTCATCTGCTCATCAACACCCGTGCTCACCTGCGTTCCAGCGATCGACGGCGAACGAAGGACTTCACCCGATCATCCGTGCGGTCGGCGGCTAGCGTCAGATAGCGCGTCTGCTATCCAAGTCAAAGTCCTCCTGGTTGTGTTGCTGCAGCTAGCCGCTAATACACCGATCCCACCTACAACTTTCTTCTTTGCAGTCTTCATTGTTCATTAAACAAATTGCAAAAGATTCACCAACACAGATGTCCAGAATACTGTGGAATTTTGAGATGAAACCGAGCTTTTTGTATTGGATTCAATGGTGTACCAATACTTCTGGTTCAACGATTGACGTCACGCGCATACGTCATCATACATAGACGTTTTCAACCGTAAGTTTAGCGGGAAATTTAAAATTGCACTTTATAAGTTAACCCGGCCGTATTGGCATGTGTTGCAATGTTAAGATTTCATCATTGATATATAAACTATCAGACTGCGTGGTCGGTAGTAATGGGTTTCAGTAGGCCTTTAATACTACCTCCAAACAAGCCGTTAGGAATTTGAGACTTTAGTGACGTATTTTACCTAAGTGACGTCAGTGGATATCTCCATATATGGTAGAGCAGTGGTTCTCAAACTTGTTTCACAAAGTACCACCTGAGAAAACACTTACAAAGTACCTCCATAATGACCAACATTGAAATACAGCAGCATAACAGGCCTAAATATTCATTAAAAACAAAGCAGAGGTTTTATTTACCAATTATATTTAATATTTTTGGCCACTGAAACATTAAACAGTTTGAACAGTAACACTGTGTTTGAATATTTAATTAAGTGATTTTTTGGCGTACCACTAGATGGAACTCGCATAACACTAAAGGTACACGTACCAGTTTAAGAAACCTCACCATGGTAGAAGTTTACCCAAAGATCTTTGGGCAAGTTCACCATTTTTATCCAGCTGTAGTCCGACGTTGTAATCAATAAGCTCCTTATTTTTCTCTATCTTGTTGTGGGGCAGACTGACTCGTACGTGCACATTCATCCTCTGCTGCTGCCATTTGTAATACGAATGAGCGTATAGTTTGAACTTATATCTGTCAGTAGACTAAATGGAAATGCTAAAAACTTCAACATGGCTGACGGTGTGAAGAAGCAGTCAAGGGGAGGCACGTAAATAAGATCGCCCACAAAACAGCAGATACTGCAGATTTATTCAAATATGATTTATAATTTATTCAAAATGTCAACCAAATCACAACCATTGTATGTTCTGTAGACCACAAGGAATTGTTGTTTTAAAACAAAACAAAACATAATAAGGCCTTCAACCATGTTGACTACTTGCACACTATTTGAACACCATATATTATTCTCATTAGATGGTCTTCCTCATTACAAAAAAACTTCACTAGATATCTTACGCTATATGACTCTAATCTGTTACTGTCATTATTGAATCCATTAAGCATTCAGGTTTACACAACTTGGAGATGGAAAACATGCATGCCACAGTCGCCTAATAATTGTGCCAATATTTTATTGTAGACACTGACAGTGCAACATACTTTACTCGTCAATCACAGCAGCTATTGTGTTAGCTCGAGCATTGCAGCTATTGTTATTGTTAAGTGGTGTGCGGTCAGTGTTGCCTCTTTACCACATACCATAATAACCACACGACCATGATTATTGTGTTGTGTAAGCTCCAGACTGTTAAGAAACACATTATTATACTAAAATAGGTAAGTATCACCACACAACTGTAGGTGGTGCCGGGGAGACAAAAACCTTAAAAATAATGAAATACAGTACTAGGACCTCAATATTCCTTTCATTGAGCTTGATGAGCTTCACATTAAGAGAAAGCATAAAAAAAACAAATGAATGTTCTATTTCTGTTGAAACATTTTTTCAACCTGTGTTTGCATTAAAAGCTGACACTTTCCCCACAAAGCAGTAAACGACAAACTCAGAGAGGCAATAACAACTAGTGTAGGTGCTAAGGCTTCCTGCAATATTGTCACCCATACTGACTTCTAAAGGCTGAGGGGTGTGCACTCATTGGCCTCTGATATCATGTAATAGCACCAAATACTCATGAGCCCATAATACCTTTTGAGTTTACCTAATGCTTTAATCAAGAACCTTCAACATCACATGCAAGTTTTACTAATAAAACTGGTCTTTCTGAAAACATTCTGACAGGACCCATTTCTTTCCCGCCCGAACAATAAAAAGACACATTTGGGAAAACTGCGGCTTGCGGAAGGCTGAAAAACATAAGTCATTATGATATGTGTGTGGCCTTGAGTAATGGAGGCAGCTTTGGAAACAAGGACAGGAAAAAGAGATGACAGACAGGCCGAAATCTTCCAACCAAGGCTTTATAATTCATGTTGTGCTTACACAAGACCTGCAGTTCATTGTATATATTTCTATTATATACAGTATATTACAACATCATGATGGTTAGAGGTGACAAATGACCAAAATATAAGACCAAGAAGAAAACAATTCCCCAAAATTTGTCTAAAAGAGGGGTGTCCATTAGGTCGATCACAATCTACCGGACGATCACCGGGCATTAAAAACAATAGAGCTAAAAATGACATAAATCTTTCACTATGACGTCACGCTGGCTGCTACGAGCTCAGTATGAAGAAAAAAAAACAATCGGCAGGAATGCGAGACAAACAACACTCTTTCTCACCAAACACATGCTGTCAAAAGTGTAAAAACCGACCATACAGATACATATATATACACACATATATATATATATATATATATATAAATATATATATTATATATATGTATATTATATGTATGTATATATATATATATATATATATATATATATATATATATATATATATATATATATATATATATATATATATATATACACATACGAACATACATATATGTATATACCGTATTTTTCGGATTATAAATCGCTCCGGGATATAAATCGCACCGGCCGAAAATGCATAATAAAGAAGGAAAAAAACATATATAAGTCGCACTAGAGTATAAGTCGCATTTTTGGGGGAAATTTATTTGATAAAATCCAACACCAAGAATAGACATTTGAAAGGCAATTTAAAATAAATAAAGAATAGTGAACAACAGGCTGAATAAGTGTACGTTATATGATACATAAATAACGAACTGAGAACGTGCCTGGTATGTTAACATAACATATTATGGTAAGAGTCATTCAAATAACTATAACATTGAACATGCTATACGTTTACCAAACAATCTGTCACTCCTAATCGCTAAATCCGATGACATTTTCTTCCTCTGTGTCGCTTCTAAACAACTCTGCCAACTCCAAAGGTAGACAATGCGCTGCTTCCTCTTCTATCGGTACGCCACTTACGTCAGAGTCATCTTCAGTTGCCGTTCCAATTATTCTGATATACGCCTAGTCTCTTACGTGAATGAGATAAATAATATTATTTGATATTTTACGGTAATGTGTTAATAATTTCCCACAGAAATCACTCCAGAGTATAAATCACACCCCCGGCCAAACTATGAAAAAATCCTAAAAATACGGTATATATACAGTATATATATATATATATATATACACACCTGTATATATATATATATATATATATATATATGGTTTTTTTACATATATAATGAGGTAGAACACCTCAACATGGTCATTTGATAAGTAGCTCACCTGCTGAAAAATTGTGGGCACCCCTGGTCTAAAAAAAAGTCAGGTCATCTTATTTTGGGAGTGTAGAGATGTATACAAGCAAACCAGCAGGTAGCAGCTTTCTTCTTGTCACTCACACACAAACCAGTGAGATGGGGCTTCATGCTTGCATACGCACAAAAACTTGGCATATGCCCTTTTTCTTGAAGTTGAAAAATGTGCGGTGTCTCACACCAATGCTTCATGTACGCACATTTCTACAGGCTGTGGATACTTTGGCGACATACAGAGGTGGACCTTCAGGCTTTGGCAACATTTGATTTCAACAATGTAAAAAAGATCAAAGCAAGGACACAATTCACTTTTTCGCCGATGTATCTAATGCTTCATATTATTCATATTGATATTTGTGAGGATGTCTATTCATTTATGTAAGCAACAATTGTGCCACCTACTGCTGTCATAATGTGTTTCTTTGAGTCTATGATTCCAGCACCAGCTTGGCAAGTCAAGCGGACAGCAGCCGCCGGTGGTTGCGGCACAATGGCACTGGAAGAATGTTTCGCCTTTGTGTCACGTGGGGCTGCTACGACAAGAAGCTCTCCTGTTTTGTAATAATAAATTGAGTAATCAAACAAGAGACAGTCTTTTGTATCCTTTTTGATACAGCTGGCATGTTTGAATTAAAAAGATTGCAAAACAAGTGTTACATAGTTTTGACGTGAAACTTTAATCTGGCTGAGAACAGGCTACTTACTGTATGAACACATTTTGTTGTAAACAATTTATTTTTCTATTTTAGCCTGTGTGCGGTTATAACCCGAGCACAAAACAATGGCGTTGGCTTTAAATCTCAACACTCGAAACAGAGAAAGAAGCACTTCCTACTAAAACCTGATTGGGCAGAGCGTGCACAGCTCAGGCACATGGCTACTTTCAATATGTTTGCGTATTTATTAGGGGGCGTGGCCTGGATGGGGTCTGGGCTTGCCAAGCCAAGCAAACTCCAGCGGTCAATTTCAAGTTGATTGCAATGTAAACAATTAAAGTGCTTGGGTTTGTGCCTGCGCACACTTGAATATATCAGATTTTTTTTGTTGCGTACGTTGTTTTCTGGATTTATACATATGTCTATTTTTAGTAGGAAATTCATGCTACTCTTAATACTTGAGGCCCCTGGAGAGAGGTCCCGTATCTGGCTGTATCTCTCCAGAAGCCTCATGTATTGAGAGTCGCATGGGTTTCCTACTAAAATTAGACGTATTTCAATCTAGAAAACTGCGTACGCAAACAAAAATTCAAAACAGACAAGTGCTTAAAAAATAGTAACTGCAACTGGCTAGGCGGGTAGTCATAAAACTTTAGAAGGGTGGTGACTTTGATTATCACCAATATAAATATAATTTGTGTAATTTACAACAAAATGTGTTCATACAGTAGCCTGCTCACAGCCAGATTAGAGTTTCATGTAAAACATTTTTTGTTATAGAATGATTTGACAATGTGTCCAGAGTCAGTGTACATCTGCTGCCATCTAGTGTCTGCTTGTAAGTTAGGTTTCACTTTAAAAAAAATTATGTTAGATTTGGTTTGCAATCTTTTACATTTAAACATGCCAGCTCTATCAAAAAGGATACAAAAGATTTTATTATTATAACACAGGACAGCTTCTTACGGTAGCAGCTGTATGTGACACAAAGTTGGGCCAGTCCTCCACCGTCTCTAGTTCAAGTGTGCCGCAACCACTGGTGGCAGCAGTCCGCCTGACTGGTCAAGCTGTGCTAGAACACATTGTGACAGCAACAGGGGCAAAATGATCGCCTAGATAAATTAATAGTCACCCTCAAAAATATAGTATTAATATATGAACATGAATCATTATGCATTGGCGAAAGAGTGAATTTCGTGTACTTGCCTCAATATTTTTACACTGTTAAAATCAAAATCGAACGACCACCTCTCTGTGTCGCCAAGTCATCCACAGACTGTAGAAATGTGCGTAATATATATTCCAATGCTCAGCTGAATGAATGTAATGAATGTGGCTGCCTATGTAGAGTATTATATACCTACACTCAAAAATGTCTCATTAACTAATCAGCCAATCTCCAATCAGTTCAAAAAAGGCAAAAAGTGTTGCATCCGATCTCACGATCAACATAGATTAATATATTTTTTTGTGGTTAATAGCATGCGTTATGACAATGTATGATAGAAGCTTTTTGCATTGCCCATGACAAGTTTTTTTTGTTTTTTCTCAAAAACGGTTTGACAAAACAGTTTATGAAAATAGGGGTCGTCTTATATTCACGTCAGTAAAGTAAATGTTGAAAATAAATTCTACAGAGAGTTCACAGTAGGCTAATGATGCACTTCAAAGAGGTGAACCCACCTGACAGGAAGTGTGCGGTCTCCCTTGCGGCGGTCCATTTCTCTCTGTGGCACTGGGTACCATCTGAAGTTAAGCTTCCAGTTGAAACCTCCGTACGTCATGTCTGATCCCGCCATGTACTCGAAGGTGTCGTCGCTGATCACGTCGATGATGGGACACACAACTGTTCGCCTAGTACACACACATTAACACTTAGCTGACATTCCTGTTGCTGTGGTCATCCAACGTGACCATGCATTTGACCGTAACAGCCATCACTAATAAACTCATGCTCATTACCCCCCTTTTTGTAAGAGCGCTTGCATGAGGCGGTAAACACAGCATGACTAATTTGCCTACAAATTAACATAAGGGCAAGTCATCTGCATACTAGCTTGCCAATTTGGTGCATGCCTTTTTCATTGGGTGCTTGAGGTCTTACTTGTCGTGCTTGATTCGAGCGAGCAGTGGTTCCAGCCAGCCTGTCGTGCATTCGCAATGAGCATCCAAAAAGGTAATGACCTACAAATAACGAGAAAAAACATAAGGCAACTTCCCACAGTGTTTTAGGTCATCCAGTAGATTGTGCTCACACATGTAACCTGCACTAAGTTCACTAACCTGGCCTGTAGAGATTGAAGCCCCCTTGAGGCGAGCCCGAATGAGTCCAGATCTCTGATCCATCCTCACTACCCTGACAGGAATCTCCAGACTTCGCACATATTTCTCCAACGGCCGCTTTAGGAAATCTACCACACATCGAAAAAACTAAAGATGTCAGAGCAGAGCCATCTATCTTCTTAATAGTTTCATTTGAAAAAAGCAAAATAACAACCTACCAAAGATCAACTTAATGAAATATGACAGAGGGAGCGGTATTTTCCATGGTCATTGTTAAACTAAATTGTTCTTAAATATAACTAGTTAGTAGATTTTGTAGTGTGGGAAAAATTTGTATTATCATAAACATTATATTTATACATTATTACATACGGTTTATCTTAAGGCTGTTAAAGTTAAGGCATTAACGTATAGTATTCAAATGTAATGCATTTAGCACGTCTTGGGTCAGTGTCTTTTACCAGCCACAATAGATATTCATCCTTAGAAATCCATAGATTATTTAAACTGCACTTTGCAGGCTTTTTTTTAGCATCATCACTTTGAAGTAACTAGCTATTGGGCATGCCTGCAGTTCATTGGCGCTAAATAAATTTTTCACACCACTAAAATATCATGACGGTCCGTAACAATTTACAAATGTTTTTGTTTTGATTAATGAAAACTTTATATATATTTTCATGACTTTTCCAAAATTTAAGAACATTTTTTAATTTTCCTGAATTTTTCCAAGGCCTGGACATTGCATTTTTAAATTCCTTGACTGTTCCAGTTTTTTAATGATCCTACAAACCTTGTTTCTGTAGGACATGTTGATGATAAAAATGTGATTTTGAAGATAACTTTAAACTAGTCTTAACTTTAAAGAAATACACTCTATACATTGCTAATGTGGTAAATGACTATTCTAGCTGCAAATGTCTGTTTTTTGGTGCAATATCTACATAGGTGTATAGAGGCCCTGGTACAATGTGTTTGCTCATTGGCTCAGAAGGCTAATTGATGATTAGAAAACCCTTGTGCAATCATGTTCACACATCTGAAAACAGTTTAGCTTGTTACAGAAGCTACAAAACTGACCTTCCTTTGAGCAGATTGACTTTCTGGAGCATCACATTTGTGGGGTCAATTAAACGCTCAAAATGGCCAGAAAAAGAGAACTTTCATATGAAACTCGACAGTCTATTCTTGTTCTTAGAAATGAAGGCTATTCCACAAAATTGTTGACCCCAAACTTTTGAACGGTAGCGTATATATACTGTATACTGTATATATATATATATATATATATATATATATATATATATATATATATATATATATATATATATATATATATATACATATATATATATATATACATATATATATATATATATATATATATATATATATATATATATATATATATATATATATATATATATATAAATATATAAATATATATATATATATATATATATATATATATATATATATATATATATATATATATATATATATATATATATATATATATATATATATATATATATATATACAGTGGGGCAAAAAAGTATTTAGTCAGCCACCCATTGATTGTCAATGGGTGGCTGACTAAATACTTTTTTGCCCCACTGTATATATATATATATATATATATATATATATATATATATATATATATATATATATATATATATATATATATATATATATATATATATATATATATATATATATATATATATATATATATATATATATATATATATATATATTTATTTCTTACACTATGTGTTACCAGAATTTAATATCATGAAATACATCCAGGTAGATATGTCACAAAGCCACATAAAAGAAAACATACATTTTGTTGAAGTTTAAAAAAAAAAAGGGAAAAAACAACATACAGACATGTACTACATATAGGACATGTACATATAGACATGTACTATTTATATATATATATATATATTTCTTACACTATGTGTTACCAGAATTTAGTATCATAAAATACATCCAGGTAGATATGTCACAAAGCCACATAAAAGAAAACATACATTTTGTTGAAGTTTAAAAAAAAAAAAGGGAAAAAACAATACATACAGACATGTACTACCACACACACACAAAGTGTATGAATTACAGTCTTTCTTCCTTTTATGGCACACACAGATCAAACGGTACACGTGACTTGGACTTAGAGTATCTTAAAGCTGCAGACAACAAACCCTAGATTCACACCTGCAGTACCACAAGATATAACAGTGCTGTGCAGTGAAATCGGGTGTAATAACATGAGTGTAATCCCTGCAATTGACGAATTACGGACCTAATCTCCCCCCTACTAACAGGGATGAACAGTATTGCAAAGCGTGGAGTGGCACACTCTGCCCAGAGATGATGACTCTTTCTCTCGCTCTCGGGCATCACAACCCTGATAAAAATCTAACAGTTGCTTGAAATTTTCAATGAGGCTCAAACTGAAATAGACGAGGAAACATCTAAGGCGAGTGTGTGTGTGTGTGTGTGTGTGTGTGTGTGTGTGTGTGTGTGTGTGTGTGTGTGTGTGTGTGTGTGTGTGTGTGTGTGTGTGTGTGTACGTGTGTTTCTGCGCATACATACCTCGCTCACTGGCATCGTCCACCAGAACGATCTCCTCCAACAGTGTGTGGGGAGAGCGGTCAATGACAGAGTGGACGGTCCGCAGCAGCGTGCTCCACGCCTCGTTGTGAAATACAATCACCACGCTGGTTCTGGGCAGATTGTCAGGATATAACTTGTTCTTGCACCTTCAGACAGAACACAGAACATCTATTTATGAGGCTGCAGAGCAGGAGGACACTGGAGGCACTTCAACATCAACACAATGTTGTCAGTAATGGGATCACTTGGCTTATCGTCTTGCGAGACACAGTAATCAACGACGCCTCTAAGCGTGCCTTAAACAAAGCAAACTGAGGTTGAATAATAGGTGAGCAGACTAATTTAGAGATGCGCAGAAATGTAGAAATGTGTGACGTAAACTGACTTATGTTGCTAATTCATTTCTCTCCTCATTCTGGCCTGCTTTTTGCTGTCAAAACACTCTGGAAAAGTGTGATTCACAACCGTTCCGATGACTTCCATTGAGATACTGTATCTGTTTAAATCACGTGCAAGAAAGTGCAAGGCCTCTTGCCCAAGCTATACGGATTAAGGATTTCATAATCATCTTAGTAGCAAGAAATTTAGCGTTACAGTCTTAGAGAAGAGTGAATAGTATGACTGATTAACATATAATATACAATTCAGTTTTACACTAATTCATGAGTCCTATATCTTTATTTGGGCAAACGCATATTTCACCATCAAGGAGACAGACTATTGTGGGCGTGCATTTGGCACACAATGTAGGTCAAAAACAAAAGTAGAGGCCACCGCTGCCGCCGCCAGGAAGCCAACATGCACGCTCTCTGATATTAAAGGATAAGTCAGCAAATTTCCTACATTTTTTTTTGTAATCATCTGACAAATCCTGTGGAAATCTCAAAGCCAGTAGGGTAACACTTACGCACATCTGTTCGGTTTATATGTATTTATCTGCAAATATTTCGTTTTTCTTTAACTACATGTATTGTTTTTTTATGTAGGTTTTTAAACAAAAAAAACAAAAAAATAAAAAAAATAAAATTTAATATTTGTATTATCAAAAGCGGCGGAGAAAAAAGTGTGAAGATTAACTCCAGTGGGTGTACAATGTGTCAATCGTACTCATAACTCTACCGAAATTGCAATAAACATCCTCCAACCCTCTACATGTCGCAACTACTAGTAACATTACTATGAGCAGAATACCGTTACAACTTCGCAAAATAAGCGTTAGCTGCAAGCTTGCAGTACTTCGCGATGGGTCTAATCAAAATTTGAATATGGAAACAGTCCGTTAGAATAGAAACATGCTTGTGTGTTTGAGAGAGAATAAAAAAACTCAAACTAAACTCAGTCTAGTTTTATTGCAGGGACACACAAAGAGGATATAGAGTTTCTAGCACAGTCTTAAAAACATTTTCCATTTTGTAAAAAAGTATAATATTGCGAGGTGATCGGCATGCTAGCGGTCTGTCAATGTCGACACTTGTCAATTTAGAATAATTTCATCAATCACAGTTGGCATTATTAGGGATAGATGCAATTACAGCCAGTCTGTGTGGCAGTAATAATAATTTTAGGGATACAAAACTTCAGGGAGCTATTTATTTATTTCAATTTGTATTTAAGTTTAAAAGAGATGCTACTGTGCTAAGGAACTCCCGGCACTTTTACTTTTTTTTTTTTTTTTTTTAAATAAACATGCTGTAGTCATTTAAACAAAGTTATCAACTATGAAAAACCCATATTTGGAGCTGGTATTGACTTATAGTAAAAATGACATATTGGTGTCAAAACTTAGAATAATACCATTACAAACTCCAACGCTTAACTGTGTTTAACCCTTGTGTGGTGTTCGGGTCTGTGGGACCCGTTTTCGATTTTTATTAAAAGAAAAATGATACAATTAATTAATTTTTCAAACTGAGACTCACTGGCTTTGGCTCATTTTCTGTGAAGAACATATATCAGAATACATATTTAATGAACACACACCATACACCCCCCCTAAACATTTCTATTACATATAAGATGTCCGGGGTTCATTCACCACTAATAAGTGGTATCGGTCCTAAAAAAAACATATTGGTCGATCTCTAATTAAAATGACTGTCAGTGAAGTGAACATTGTAAGAGTGTTAATTCAATTATTCGTAAGCACCTGAAGACACAGGACACATTTTGGTCTTCCTTCATTGTCCTCAATAGCACCAAACTCCCTATAAATGTACTTATATTAACATTCCTGCCTCATTGGCCTCTGCATCCCCTTGAAGAAGTGGGTGGACTCAAAAATTGGCCATTGTCCTTTTAAGAACAGCAGCAGAGGTTTAGTACTTACCGTATTTTTCGGATTATAAATCACAGTTTTTTTCATAGTTTGGCCAGGGGTGTGACATGTACTCCGGAGGGATTTATGTGTGAAATTATTAACACATTACCGTAAAATATCAAAGTTGGTAGAGTGGCCGTGCCAGCAATCGGAGGGTTGCTGGTTACTGGGGTTCAATCCCCACCTTCTACCATCCTAGTCACGACCGTTGTGTCCTTGGGCAAGACACTTCACCCTTGCTCCTGATGGCTGTTGGTTAGCGCCTTGCATGGCAGCTCCCGCCATCAGTGTGTGAATGTGTGTGTGAATGGGTGAATGTGGAAATACTGTCAAAGCGCTTTGAGTACCTTGAAGGTAGAAAAGCGCTATACACGTATAACCCATTTATCATTTACTATCATTCGCGTAAGAGACGAAGCAAATGGCAGCAATCGTCACACACACGTCAGCAATCATCACTCACACGTCAACCAATAAGAATTCGGCGGGGGAGGGTCATGGCAGAAGTGCATCGTGGGTCATGGGATGCTAACTGCTATATGTTATATGCTACTGCCGTAGCTATCACATCAACATTGGCGGTAACTTATAAAAACTGAACAAAAATGGCACCGAAAAGGAAATCATATACTGCAGATTACAAGCTGGACGTAGTGAAATAAGAAGCAGAGAAGCATAAAGAAAGGACATACCAGAGGCGACACCAAGGAGGACGATTTAATCAGATTTAGCGATCGGGAGTGACAGATTGTTTGGTAAACGTATAGAATGTTCTATATGTTATAGCTATTTGAATGACTCTTGCCATGATGTGTTGCGTTAACATACCAGGCACGTTCTCAGTTGGTTGTTTGTGCGTCATATGGCGTACACTTATTCAGCCTGTTGTTCACTATTCTTTATTTATTTTCAATTGTCTTTCAAATGTATATTCTTGGTGTTGGATTTTATCAAATAAATTCCCCCTAAAAATGCGACTTATACTCCAGTGCGACGTATATATGTTTTTTTCCTTCTTTATTGTGCATTTTCGGCCGGTGCGACGTATACTCCGGAGCGACTTATCGTCCGAAAAATACGGTAATGTGTACTGAGTGGAAAGAACGATTTAACTGGTGTGTAACAATAATGTCCCAGTTTAAATGTCACTAACTCAATGGAAGTGAGAGTTATTTGCTCACCGGTCCCAGTTTGAGAACTCTATGACACCTCTTCAAAATTGTTCCTACTGAAAATTACATCTTCAACAAAAATGCACCTGTGTGTGCTTGTGCAAAAAGCAAGGAGGTTGACGTATGACACAATTTCACTCAATGTCAACACACACCTTCCAAGTCCTATAATTTGTATGCCGATCAGACAACTCTGACATCAACAACTGATGGAAAACTGGAAGACTTTGTGCGTCTCCACCAAGCAGGCATATTTTGACACACGTTAGGGTGTCACCGTGTGTTGATTTAGCGTACCATGTGTTTTAGTAGACAGGGAAGGCGGAGCAGCATTTGGCAAAAGGCAAGCTGCAATAACGAGTTACAGGTTCCTTCGTCCCACCAAGGAATTTGCAAGCACGGTCAACAGCGCAACATCGCACAAATAAAAGGATGCGGTCAGAATGTAAAAAGGGCAAAACTTGTCATTGTGGAAAATGTTCACATGCTGCAGATCCACCCAAGGCACATGTGTTCCACCACACACAAGCCCCATTTAACACTCACACGTGCACACACAGGCTGGACTGTAATGTCAGAATGACCTATTCCCCCTCATTTATTTCTCTCTGAATGGCCCGGCTGACAATAAGGAAAATAAACTGCCAGTGTGTTCACGCTCTGCAGTTTGAGCTAATGGTGACCTACGCTGAATTCATTCACCGGCTTCCGTCAACCTGACACACACACACACAGTGTCGATATTGACTCGGTCTTATCTCTTAATTGGAAAAGTAGATAGACGGTGAGGCGGCTAAGGGAAAACACACCTAGTAATCAACTCTTGTTCAAAGACTAAAACACATTTCACGGATCAATGTATTCTTCCAGTCTGTTGCGTGCCTGTGTGTGTCCTTGCCTGTCAGTCAATATTTTATGAAAACCCTCATCATATAAACATACATGTTTCTCTCGTGAGGAGACCTCAAGGCCCAAATGGGCAAGATGGGGTTGTAACTGCATCCAATATGTAATAGACATTATAGAGACAGTATATGGGCGGCGTGGCTCGGTTGGTAGAGCGGCCGTGCCCAGCAACTTAGGGGTTGCAGGTTCAATTCCAGCTTCCGCCATCCTAGTCACTGTCGTTGTGTCCTTGGGCAAGACACTTTACCCACATGTAGCTTAAAGATGTAGATAATGGGTTTCACGATGTAAAGCGCTTTGAGTCTAGAGAAAAGTAGCCCTATATAAATTCATTTCACTTGTACAAGGCCCTATTCTTACATGTGCTTTAAGTGAAAAAAGGTGCGCAACTACGCACATTCTGGCTGCACAGCATTCTCCCATTGTGAGCCTTTATCCAGGATGTGCAGTTTGGGTGGAGTGGCCCTAAATTGTGGTCGTTCCCTGTCAAATCTGGCCTTCTGCGTATTCTCCCATCAATTTAAGGACTTTTGATCTTACACACCACTGAGGCTGGAATAAGTCCAGCGTCCCTGGACGGTGAAAATTATATTGCACTCGAAGTTTAGATGCAGTGTACACCACACATAATAAAATAACAAAAGAAACTTCCAAAAAACTATCACATTTATTCTGATTGCTTCAATTGAGACACATTGTCTCGTGAGTGCGACCACAGTCAATACATCTGGACCGTGATCATTGAACTATCAATGAATCAATCAAATTATTTTTAGCCCTTAATCACAAATGTCTCAAAAGGCTGCACAAACCACAACGACATCCTCGGATCAAATCCCACATCAACTGTGACTATTTATAAAAAATGTATAATGTAGAGTCTATCAATTTATCCATTGATTTTTTTTTGACAGTTAATGTCAAAATGTCAGCTGTCACTCAGCACGCACACACTCACAAACATTTGTAGTAACAGAACTCCTGACATCACCAATGCCAACAGGTTGGTTATAATAACAAGAGAAACAAAGTTGTATCTACAGATTTGTATTCACATTCGCTAAAACATCCACTGTTGTAGCGTGCTACCAGGGCAAGAATTTCACGGCGGCCACGCCGGCCACTGCTCTCGTTGCCCCTCTGTTTGGCCGTGTGCCCCTCAAAAAATAGGCAAAACGATGGACACATCTCTTTTCCTCTGCGCGATTTTCATGTCATTACGGCTTCTTTGACCAGTGGTGGGTTTAATTCTGCCTAGTATGAACCGAACCGCCGGAGTCCCACACGCAAGGCATCATCGGGCCAAACAGGAGTCAACAGCCTGTAATCTGGATGTGCGAACGTCTCCGACTTCTCAAAGGCCATTGTACTGAATGATGAAGTCAAATGAGCTAGGCTAAGGTAAGAACGTTTGATAGATTTGCGAAAGCATAAGAAGACAATAAACTCAACGTAAATAATGTAACGCACTGTTCATATTTAAAGTGTAAAGTACCACTGATAGTCACACACACACTAGGTGTGGTGAAATTACCCTCTGCATTTGACCCATCCCCATGTTGGGGGAGCAGTGAGCAGCTCGGGAATCATTTTGGTGATTTAACCCCCAATTCCAACCCTTGATGCTGAGTGCCAAGCAGGGAGGAAGTGGGTCCCATTTTTATAGTCCTTGGTATGACTCGGCCGGGGTTTGAACTCACGACCTACCGATCTCAGGGCGGACACTCTAACTACAAGGCCACTGAGCAGGTTATTTAGCGACACAACGCGACGATGTGTGCGGTTTTGGCAGTTTTCTCTAACGTACTCATCCGCGCTAGTTTAATGTGAATGAAAACTGCACAAAGAAAAAACTCCTGGTTGTGCACTAAATATTATATGAAGCCCTAAAATGTTACAATCATTGTGGGTAAAAGGAACACTTATCTTAAGCATGGGCTCTTGAATGTACTACCTACAGTATGACTGGAAGGGTTTTTATCAGAGACATAAGGAACACTTAAGCTTGAAGTCCCATGTCATATTTTGTTCCAGCGATCCCCCCCAAGATTTTAGTTAGTTTTGCTTGTGAAAGAATATGTTTATAAAAAGATTTGCACAGAAATTGTATGGTTTTTCAGTTGTTTTAAATGGTTAAAGTGGTTAAAAGCTAAGGTGACAAAAATGTTTTCCAAGTTTTAATGTGATAAGACGTTTATGGCCAATGACCCCCATCTAAAATTGCTCAGAATATGACACGTTGGTTAAAAATCTAAATGATTCCTTAAGTGTTTCAAACACGTTAATCTTTTATGTTTAAAAACAAGTTTGTAGTGGGGCACAGTGTGACAAGTTGACAACACAAAGGCAAATGACCTTGCCTCTAAAATGACAAAATTCCAGGCCTGGCGACACACATTCATGAGACAAGCACTGCTTGGATTAATATGGCTGTTTTACATTTAAAGTGTTATCTTTTTGATGGATTTCTATGACAATCACAAGTGTTAGTAAAACTCCATGCTTAATGATTTTCACACAACCCGACAAAATAGGTGCCATAGCAAAGCCCACTTTCATTCCAGACTTAAAGGGGAACAACACTTTTCACATCATTCACACTCCCAATGTAAGGCAAAAGCACATATGTCTGTTTATTTTTTTAAATTAAATGTTTTATTTGTAAAATGTGTCAAGCATAGGTGCCGATCTAGATTTCTGCCAGTGGGTGCTTGGACGTGCTGTAAATCTGACGCTACTTTTCTGAGCATGCGCGGTTTATAACCGCGCATGCTCAGAAATTCTGCGTCAGATTCTTTCTCACCAATGGTGAGAAAGAATTTGCCATCAATCCCACGTGGGTGCTCAGCATTGTCCGTGGGTGCTCGGGCCCCGAAGCACCCACAAGATCAGAACCTATGGTGTCAAGTACGAGGTGGCTAACAATTCAGCCAATGGAAATACTCTATTGCAACAACCGCCAACAATACTTTACAGGTTGTGACCTGAATATTATCCAAGTATTAGCGATATTGTTATTACAAGCGCTAACGCCAAGGAACTACTTTGCATCTACCGTGATCACAGAGAGGCAACTAGTTTTTGCAGCTACAATATTAACACAACTGAGCAGCTGCAATACTTTTGACTTGGTAACAGTTCATTCTATATTATAAATAATGACTCTCACTGGGATAGTAGAAGGTTGTGGCCATAAACCGAGAAGTTGGTCAACTTTGACATTCAACTTAAACCCGAAATTGTCGAGAAAGACAGGAAAAGACGCACGTTTGAGCCACCTTTTTTTTCTTTTTTTACCTGCGTGAGAATTATGATACATTTTTCGTCTAAATGGGAAGATATAAACATCCTATCAGTCGGCATCCCATTGAGAGCAGATATTGTACAACAAGTGATTGTTTCATTATGTTTGTAATTTGGATTTATTGTTTAGCACTTGGCAAAACTACTACTTAATGTGTAGCTCATCCTTTGTATATTCAGGCTAAAAAATGTAGGGTTCTTTATCATGATTTGTCCCAAAATAGTAGTTGTGGGCTCTCATGGAGTCTGCTACGATTAGCAGTGTTGTTGAAGAAAATAGCAAACGTTTTCATAAATAAATAAAGATTAATCACAGTGTTTGTTTTGACTGCCGCAAGGCGGTGCGCATTGCACAGGCAGTGATCCCGTCACTGTGATCCCAGTGTGATGATAGTTTGAGCAATGTGCTTTGCGCCCAATTTTTCTTCAAAACAAACTTTGACGGAACTTTAGATAAAACTGAGGTAACTAGTTGGTATTGCAGCGACAAACTTTATTATCATCGGGGCATATTAACTTTGAAACACCATCTTAAAGCGAAACATTAACGTGAGGATGGCACCGCTAGCATGAATGCTACATGGGCAGCAAACAGAGGACTAGGGATGATACTCGAAACCGATTTTCCCGGTTGTTCGATAAGAAAAGAACCGAGTCCTCGGACTCGAATCCCTTTTTGAGAACCGGTACCCGTTATCGAGACCACTATAGTAAAGAAAACGAGTTGGTTCTTTATTCGAATCCCTGGTAACGAATCCCGTCCCGACAAGAAATGCCCCGTGAGACATCACGTCACGTCACGTAGCTCAGTCATTTGTGGGGTGCAGCGTGCTGCGGTTCGTTCTCCCGGGACGCAAAACTGACGGCTCCAGACGAAAGCGTGCAGGTAGGAGATGATTTATTTCTCATAAATCATACACATTACAACAGACAGGAACGAAACAAAAGGAAAGCGTGCCGTTCGCACGAGAAGCTAAAGCAAAAACTTACTTAGCACAGGAATACTAGAAGCTAAGGTAACTTTAGCACAGGAATCATGAGCTCGAAAACCAGAATGCCAACGTAACTGTTGCAAATGCAAACAATGAAGCCACGACGAGTGACCGGAAAAGGCAGGCTTAAATAGAGTCTCTGATGAGCAACAGGTGCACGTACAAGGCAGGTGAAAATCATAAGTAACCATGGTGACTAAAACAAAACCCCGAAGTGCACAAAACAACTAAGGAAGTCCAAAACTACCAGAACATAACTGAACAAAACATGATCCGACCACATCATAATACATCACAGTTTCATATCATTTCACTTTACAGGAGTAGGAAGAAGTAAAGCTTATTTAATCCTACCCCTTTCCCACTTCATAGCGTTTACAAATATATACATCATTTACTGACCTTTTTATAATAAAATATCTGTGAATTAGTATAAACAACAGTTTTGTAATATGTAATTAATTAATTCAGTCATTATTAATATACTGATATGAATAATATCTTATTTTCAATAAGGTTGAAAGTATTTCTCATAATTCTTCTTCTTTGTACTTTGTAAGCACTATTCATTTGAACAACCTCTTAAACTGGATCATATCAGTACAATGTTTAACTTCTTTACTTAATCCATTCCATCATTTAATTCCACATCATTTTAGCTGTTTGCAATTTTACCAAATCATCGAACTTTAATATTTTTGACTCAATAAATAAAGTGTTTGTATGTTCTCTATATCCAACATTATGTATCAGTCTAATTGATCTCTTTTGTAACACGGTTAACGAATGTAGCGCACATTTGTAGTTATTTCCCCACATTTCTGCACAATAACTGAGATATGGTAATACTATAGTAGCGAGCAGTAGAGAATGTGAAGTGATTTGTTAAACCAAATATTGTGTTTTTTTCCATATACAACAACCTATCTGGACTCGATAAGAGAATCGATAAGGAATCGGTTTGATAAGAGGATTCGATAATCGGCTCGAACTCGATAATTTCTTATCAAACATCATCCCTACAAAGGACAACAAGCTATTTGTACTAAAAAGAGATCAGCGCTGTAATCTGAAAAGGTAAATACGCTTATTTGTTTAAGCAACTGGTTAAACTAAGGAAGATTAAATGCTGATGTTCATGATGCTTGTAAAGTTGGCTATGGGTGTGTTACTACATTATATATAATAATATACTGTACATATGTACCTTGTTATATTATTGCCAAGACTTACAAAATGTGCTCTGAATTCTTACTATACTTACTGTCACCAAGTTTTAAGCAAATCAATAACTTGCATTTCAGTAAAACATTAAAAAAACGTCCCTTTATGACATTTTGACTCCAAAATTGCATCTGTATCCAAATATTGTGATATTTTCTTTAACACATTTTATTTATGCAAGCTCATAATAGTTTGTGATTAATCTGTTTTTAAAAAACAAATCATTTGACAGGCCTAGTTATTATGAATGTGTCTGTTACTACATTACATATATACTTACAGCATGTATATAAAACAATGATGGAGGCTTTCCGATTTTTTTAGAGCGCTTTATAGGTGGAAAAGAGCAAATCCCATTACCTCCATTGTTAGTTGACCTTTGCTAGTGTTTATTTATGAGTCAGAATGCATACAAAAATAAAAACATGTGTGCTTGTCCCACAAAGAGTTTGAATGATTGGCAAAATTCCAAAAAAGTGCAGTTTCCCTTTCAGCACTTTTGCCTAACTTACACAGGGTGGGCGTGTCCGCAGGCTGAATGGGAAAATAGAAATACGAAGAATGTGCTTCACTTCAAAAACACCTAAGCGCAAAAGAAGGAGCATAAAGTTGCGCTGACACATACAACGCTAAAATTACAAACCAAACAAAATTACAAAACCTTACCCACGGAATAAAACAAACAAATGTTTTCATAAAAGATAATATTGCTGAGTTTTTTTTTAGCAATTTTGTCTAATAAGCAGTGATGATTACTTTTAGTATTGTGGTTGCAGTTTGCTGCATTGAATCATATAGAGTAGGGGTGCCCACACTTTTTCTGCAGGCGAGCTGCTTTTCAATTGTTCAAGTCGTGGGGATCTACCTCATTCATATATATAATTTATATTTACTTATTTATGAAATATATGTTTTTGTTAACAAGTTTAATGACAATGCAAGCATGTTTAACACATATAGTTAATATTGTTAATAAATTAAAGGTGTTTAATGATAATACAAGAATGTTTAATACATATAGTTAATATTGTTAACAAGTTAAAGGGGTTTAAAGATAATGCAAGCATGTTTATCACATATAGTTAATATTGTTAACAAGTTCCATCCATCCATCCATCTTCTTCCGCTTATCCGAGGTCGGGTCGCGGGGGAAGCAGCTTAAGCAGGGAAGCCCAGGCTTCCCTCTCCCCAGCCACTTCGTCCAGCTCCTCCCGGGGGATCCCGAGGCGTTCCCAGGCCAGCCGGGAGACATAGTCTTCCCAACGTGTCCTGGGTCTTCCCCGTGGCCTCCTACCGGTCGGACGTGCCCTAAACACCTCCCTAGGGAGGCGTTCGGGTGCCATCCTGACCAGATGCCCGAACCACCTCATCTGGCTCCTCTCGATGTGGAGGAGCAGCGGCTTTACTTTGAGCTCCCCCCGGATGGCAGAGCTTCTCACCCTATCTCTAAGGGAGAGCCCCGCCACCCGGCGGAGGAAACTCATTTCGGCCGCTTGTACCCGTGATCTTGTCCTTTCGGTCATAACCCAAAGCTCATGACCATAGGTGAGGATGGGAACGTACATCGACCGGTAAATTGAGAGCTTTGCCTTCCGGCTCAGCTCCTTCTTCACCACAACGGATCGATACAGCGTCCGCATTACTGAAGACGCCGCACCGATCCGCCTGTCGATCTCACGATCCACTCTTCCCTCACTCGTGAACAGGACTCCGAGGTACTTGAACTCCTCCACTTGGGGCAGGGTCTCCTCCGCAACCCGGAGGTGGCACTCCACACTTTTCCGGGCGAGAACCATGGATTCGGACTTGGAGGTGCTGATTCTCATCCCAGTCGCTTCACACTCAGCTGCGAACCGATCCAGCGAGAGCTGAAGATCCTGGCCAGATGAAGCCATCAGGACCACATCATCTGCAAAAAGCAGAGACCTAATCCTGCAGCCACCAAACCAGATCCCCTCAACGCCTTGACTGCGCCTAGAAATTATGTCCATAAAAGTTATGAACAGAATCGGTGACAAAGGGCAGCCTTGGCGGAGTCCAACTCTCACTGGAAACGTGTCCGACTTACTGCCGGCAATGCGGACCAAACTCTGGCACTGATCATACAGGGAGCGGACCGCCACAATCAGACAGTCCGATACCCCATACTCTCTGAGCACTCCCCACAGGACTTCCCGAGGGACACGGTCGAATGCCTTCTCCAAGTCCACAAAACACATGTAGACTGGTTGGGCAAACTCCCATGCACCCTCAAGGACCCTGCCGAGAGTATAGAGCTGGTCCACAGTTCCACGACCAGGACGAAAACCACACTGTTCCTCCTGAATCCGAGGTTCGACTATCCGGCGTAGCCTCCTCTCCAGCACACCTGAATAGACCTTACCGGGAAGGCTGAGGAGTGTGATCCCACGATAGTTAGAACACACCCTCCGGTTCCCCTTCTTAAAGAGAGGAACCACCACCCCGGTCTGCCAATCCAGAGCTACCGCCCCCGATGTCCACGCGATGCTGCAGAGTCTTGTCAACCAAGACAGCTCCACAGCATCCAGAGCCTTAAGGAACTCCGGGCGGATCTCATCCACCCCCGGGCCTTGCCACCGAGGAGCTTTTTAACTACCTCAGCAACCTCAGCCCCAGAAATAGGAGAGCCCACCACAGATTCCCCAGGCACTGCTTCCTCATAGGAAGACGTGTTGGTGGGATTGAGGAGGTCTTCGAAGTATTCCCTCCACCGATCCACAACATCCGCAGTCGAGGTCAGCAGAACACCATCTTCACCATACACAGTGTTGATAGTGCACTGCTTCCCCTTCCTGAGGCGGCGGATGGTGGTCCAGAATCGCTTCGAAGCCGTCCGGAAGTCGTTTTCCAAGGCTTCCCCGAACTCCTCCCATGTCCAAGTTTTTGCCTCCGCGACCGCTGAAGCCGCACACCGCTTGGCCTGTCGGTACCTGTCCGCTGCCTCAGGAGTCCTATGAGCCAAAAGAACCCGATAGGACTCCTTCTTCAGCTTGACGGCATCCCTCACCGCCGGTGTCCACCAACGGGTTCTAGGATTACCGCCACGACAGGCACCAACTACCTTGCGGCCACAGCTCCAATCAGCCGCCTCGACAATAGAGGTGCGGAACATGGTCCATTCGGACTCAATGTCCAGCACCTCCCTCGTGACATGATCAAAGTTCTTCCGGAGGTGGGAATTGAAACTCTCTCTGACAGGAGACTCTGCCAGACGTTCCCAGCAAACCCTCACAATGCGTTTGGGCCTGCCAGGTCTGTCCGGCATCCTCCCCCACCATCGCAGCCAACTCACCACCAGGTGGTGATCGGTAGAAAGCTCCGCCCCTCTCTTCACCCGAGTGTCCAAAACATCAGGCCGCAAATCCGACGACACAACTACAAAGTCGATCATTGAACTGCGGCCTAGGGTGTCCTGGTGCCAAGTGCACATATGGACACCCTTATGTTTGAACATGGTGTTTGTTATGGACAATCCGTGACGGGCACAAAAGTCCAATAACAAAACACCGCTCGGGTTCAGATCCGGGCAGCCATTCTTCCCAATCACGCCTCTCCAGGTTTCACTGTCGCTGCCAGCATGAGCATTGAAGTCCCCCAGTAGAACGAGGGAATCACCCGGTGGAGCACTCTCAAGTACTCCCTCGAGTGAATCCAAAAAGGGTGGGTACTCTGAGCTGCGGTTTGGCGAATAAGCGCAAACCACAGTCAGGACCCGTTCCCCCACCCGAAGGCGGAGGGAAGCTACCCTCTCGTCCACCGGGTTGAACTCCAACATGCAGGCTCTGAGCCGGGGGGCAACAAGAATTGCCACCCCAGCCCGTCGCCTCTCACTGCCGGCAACGCCAGAGTAGAAGAGAGTCCAGCCCCTCTCGAGAGAACTGGTTCCAGAGCCCTTGCTGTGCGTCGAAGTGAGTCCGACTATGTCTAGTCGGAACTTCTCCACCTCGCGCACTAGCTCAGGCTCCTTCCCCCCCAGCGAGGTGACGTTCCATGTCCCAAGAGCTAGCTTCTGTAGCCGAGGATCGGACCGCCAAGTGCCCTGCCTTCGGCTGCCGCCCAGCTCACATCGCACCCGACCTCTATGACCCCTGCTATGGGTGGTGAGCCCATTGGAGGGGGAACCCACGTTGCCTCTTCGGGCTAAAAGTGTTTAATGATAATACAAGCATGTTTAACATATATAGTTAATATTGTTAATAAGTCAAAGGTGTTTAATGATAATACAAGCATGTTTAACACATATAGTTAATATTGTTAACAAGTTAAAGGTGTTTAAAGATAATACAAGCATATTTAGCACATATAGTTAATATTGTTAACAAGTTAAAGGTGTTTAAAGATAATACAAGCATGTTTAACACATATAGTTAATATTGTTAACAAGTTAAAGGTGTTTAAAGATAATACAAGCATGTTTAACACATATAGTTAATATTGTTAATAAGTTAAAGGTGTTTAAAGATAATACAAGCATGTTTAACACATATAGATTCCTTTCTTTCATGAAGACAAGAATATAAGTTGGTGTATTACCTGATTCTGATGACTTGCATTGATAGGAATCAGACAGTGGTGCTGATAACGTTCGCATTTTCAAATGGAGGAGAAAAAAAGTCCTCCTTTCTGTCCAATACCACATGAAAGTGGTTGGTTTTTGGCAGAGGTGTGGACTCGAGTCACATGACTTTGACTCGAGTCAGACTCGAGTCATGAATTTGATTACTTTAGACTCGACTTGACAAAATGTAAAGAGACTTGCAACTCGACTTAGACTTTAACATCGATGACTTGTGACTTCACTTGGACTTGAGGCTTTTGACTTGACATGACTTGCTACTTTCCCCAAAACCCAAACCTTAAAAAGTTATTTGGGAGCGCTCCGTATCTTTCATTTTATACGTCTGTGTCTATAAGCGTGTGTGCTGCTTGTCAGCGTGTGTGCTCTCAGTACAACAGCCAATCAAATTAAATCTACGTTGTTTTCATCCCACAGCTCTCATCCAATCCAATTGCAGGACAACCACCGAACATGAGTTGTCAAACAATGCGGCAGTGAGAAACAATTATGCCAAAGTTGGTTTCGTTCGGGTATAAAAACTACGACTTGGTCAACAAAAAACGAATTGCCGTATGCAAATCACGCAGTTCGAATATTACAGACGGAGACGCAACAACTTCCAACTTCGTTCGACATTTGAAGTTGCACAAAGAAGGGTAAGTTTTGAATGTAAGATAACGTTTATTGGCTAAGTAACATGACTTTTATTTGCTGTGTAGTTAAATCAGTGAGGCTGCAAACTCACTGCTAACGTTATAACCATAGACATCTTATAAGGGTACGCAGCATTGAGCGCTACTGCCTACTGGCGCAGACAAGACGCGGAGCCGCCATCTTGGAGTGGTGATCCGCTCCACTCAGTGCAATTCATTTGGCAGGAGCAATGAACTGTCAGCAAATTTAATTAATCTTACCTCACTGAATACCACTGATTTTCACGTGTTTTTTTGTCATACGTGTAGCTATGATAACGGACACATGTTTTGGCGTTTTTATTATTCATAGTTTGCTTAACAGTAATATAATATTCTTATACGCTATAAGTGACCAGACGTCCGAGATCAAAACTGGGAATATAATCCCAGAGAAGGGGGAAAAAAACGGTCAGCTATTTTTAAGTTGAAGAAACAATATGATTAGATTATATATACATGCGTATATCCTACATAAACAATGTATGAATACATTAGATATCTATATATTTTAGGGACCTATAGACTGTAACTCTGTTGCTGCAGCAGCAGAGAGTTTATTCTGTCTTGACACTTTGTATTGATATTTTGTATTACATTCTTCCCTTAAATGATAATGTTTACAGTGATTGTTTTATATCTATTTTGTATGTATGTCGCTTTGGATAAAAGCGTCTGCCAAATACTTAAACATATATAAACACCTGAAAGTCTTTATATCAGCTAAAACCACCAATCTGTTTCACTGGATTCAGAATAAAACCAAAGGCTGTCTTACCCAACAATGTTAGTATTTTAATATTGTTACTTGAAGACTTATTACTGGTTACAATTATACTGTTAAGAAATTATTGTCTTATACTTTGCCTAAAATGAGAATGCATCATTTTGTTTTAGGTGGGGCTGAAAGTTTGTAAACCAAACCCCTGTAGGGGTGTCATCCTCCCCCAGAAGATTTCTTTGTGATTCTCACATACAAATATTGAAGATCTTTGCTCCTTCTCAACTTTGTGGTAATGTTATTTTCATAAAATACAACCAATAGTATGTTAATGTTTGTTTTTGCAAATGTGTTTATTCTGTAAAGGAATGAGTTAAATGTTTAAAATTGTTTAAACTATTAAAATGACTGGTTAATAGTGCTATTATGAATTGCAATGTCAGCACTATTTTTTTTCCTGCAATTTCAAATGCACTTGTTTTAATAAATAAATACAGCGTTTTAAAAGCATACACAATCTGTGTAAAAATATTAGTCTGTGGTTAAAAGGACTTGAAAGGACTCGAAACTCAAAATGCAGGACTTGGGACTTGACTTGAGACTTTCTAGTCTTGACTTTGGACTTGACTCGGGACTTGCCTGTCTTGACTCGGGACTTGACTCGAGACTTGAGGGCAAAGACTTGAGACTTACTTGTGACTTGCAAAGCAATGACTTGGTCCCACCTCTGGTTTTTGGCATCGTATTTGTCCAGCTTCCATACTCCTTTGTATACACTTTACAAGAAATACATTGGCGGCAAACTCCTTAGCTTGCTAGCTTGTGCACACCAGCTTTCTGAGACTCTTATTTTGTTAGCGCAGGCAGGATGAAGCAGAGCTTTTATTGTGCAACTGTGCAGTCGGTCTTTGGAGTTTTGACGACAGGTACGGCGCCAGAGTCTGTTGAAATAAATGTGTTTCTCGCCTTCCTGTCGGTAATTTTTTCTTAATAATGAGCTGGCAGCAGCCAGCGTCATCTCACAAGACCCTCGGGTGCCGTGAATGTCAATCAAGTGACGAAAGTGACGTCATAGTGAAGATTTATGATCGCTCATTTTTAGGACTATTTTTTTAATGCCTGGCAGGCGATCGACTGACACACCCTCCGCGATCGACCGGTAGCTCGCTATCGACGTAATGGGCACCTCTGATATAGAGTACTGCATGGTGTGTTGCATTTCGACACCACCACCACATGTGGCCTGTCCCAACAATGCACATTCATTCAAAGGAGAACTTGAGCTGGCTGGAGGAACATGAGATGCTCACCCTTCTAGCCGAACATCGGGTAACGACCGATTGAGTGCAATCATCTCCGAGGCCATGAGGTTGAACTGGTTAATCTTAAACATCTCCTTCATCTTTTCCTGGTTCTCCTTTGGGATCACCACAGGCTTCCCCCCTTCTCCGGGACCATCCCGCGGCCTCGCGATGGTATCTGCCGTAGAGACACACAAACAAATGTTGAGCGAGTTCGCCGCCGGTTTATGTGTCCATAAAAATAAATGCTCACCATCTCTACCAGGCAGTCCTCGCTCCTTCTTGTCGTCGCACTTGTTGCACTCGCTGAAGTAGAGCAGGATAAACATGTCCAGCATCACCCACACCAGAGAGGTGGCCAGAACCACCTTGCAGTAGGCAAATCTCCGCATCCTGGAAGTGTCACCTGAAGTAAAGTCATAACAGAAGCAATCGAGCTCAGTTTACGATAAGGGTAGTTGGCGAGCTTGATGAAGCATTCGCTCGTTCCATTTCTTCTCCACAGTGCGTGCATTTTCTCCTCTTTCCCCTTCAGCTGCCAAGCCCTCCTGTGGTTCATCTTCTAAGCACCCCCGTCTGTCCTTCTGTCAGTCTGTCTGAGTCGCCTCTTATCTGCTGGTGGTTATCACCGCCTCTCTTTTTACTCACATTTGGAGACTCACAGTCAGTTTGAAGTTTATTGCGTTTCTGTCACCTGGCAAAATGAATAGAACTTGGTTTCTGCTTATTGAGCTGTAGCTTTAACAATTCCTTACTGCTGCAAACAATGGCTATGTTTCTGCCAGGATACCTCTGTGTGACTTAGAGTGCACTCGCACTAAGCAATCAATAAGGTGCTCAAGCACACTTGGTCTCTCAAGTGCTGACTACTCGATGAGTATAAGTTCTACCTGCCCTGCTTAAGCACGATACACCCCAGCATGAGTTCAAAAAGGTGGACCAAGGCATGATCTGCATAAGAACCTGAGTGGGCAAGCAGGCAACAATAACAAAGATGTGCTGTAAAATTTATGCAATATTTACGCCCACCAGCTATTGTATACCATCACTATAAAAAGTATATACTGTATACCTGAATAAAAACATAAAATAAAATAAAAATAAGTCTAAATAAAAAAAGTAATCTCCTTACTTTTATAAATGTTCTGTACATATACTCTATATATATATTAATTTTATCAAGCCTATCTCAGTGTGTCACTTAGTGCAAGAAGGATAGGATGGCGTAGGAAAGCTAAGAAAAAACTTTCACTCCCCGCAGCTTTTAGACAGCCTCTCATTGGTGACTGACAGGGCAAAAACGTTTAACAAAAGTTCTGAAGACTATTGTTGGCAAAGACGCCGATGAGTGGAGAGCGAGGAGGGGTGATTCAAGTCCAATATTTGAAGCCTTATGCTCTGCTGGAGGATGCAGGATTGTAGCACATGGTAAAAGCACTTGAGACACATTCCTATGTTCAAACTGTTTTGATTTCAACAAAGACAACTCTGATAAAGCTTGTGCTTCACTTTAGGTCAGGGGTCTCAGACACGCGGCCCGCGGGCCAATTGCGGCCCACGAGACGTTATTTTGCGGCCCCCACCTTAATATGAAAGTTTAATGTTAGTGCGGGCCCGAGAGTTTTATATGAATGGCGCTTGACAGCATTGTGTGCAGAGCTGAAGGAGTCTACCAATCACTGTGTGGTATATGGCTCTCGAGGGCCGAACACTTGCGTGATGCAAGCAGAGAAACGTTTTGCCGCTTTTCCACTAGACCCGCACGCGCTCTTCCTCCCTCCTTCCCGCTCTCTCTCTCTCTCTCTCTCTCAAGCTCTCCCTGTCACTGTGTGTGTGTCTCTCTCTCGCTCCCTCCCCCGGCCCCGCTGTAAACAGTCCAGGCCGGGGAGACGAGCGGTCCGGTAGCTTCTGAAGCACTCCGCCGAAGGACCGAGCGACAATACAAAACTGTGGTGCACTGGACCCCAGCGCTGATACTCCGGCAGAGAGTCGCTGGGCGAATCGGACGTGTAACACATTAGTCGTGATGATAGCCCGTTCGGGGCTAATTGTGCTACCGTAACTGCAAACTCCACGGCGAATCCCCCCCCCCCCACCCGTAGGCTCCAGACAGAAACTATTTTTGTTATTTGGGTCCCAAAATGGCTCTTTCAACGTTCTGGGTTGCCTACCCCTGCGCTAATGGAAAAGCGGCAAATGAGTGAAAGCGACAGAAACGTTGCCATGGAGATAAGGGTTTTCTTACGTGCCTGGCTGCAGTCACACCGCGATACCTGTCCGTCAGTAATAACAGTCCCTGATAACCTGGACCAATTCAAACCGTTATTAGTTTTTTTTACTGTTTAATTTGCATTGCCTCACATGATGAACACTACATATATTTCTATATGACGCCGGGTAACACTCCGGGAGCCGTCACTTTTTTGCGCTCGCTATCCCGGTACTTTCCCGGCTATTATCCGCCGACTGCCGTGATGGTGTAGGGAGGAAAAGCGGAACGACACACATTGCAGAAATAACATTATTCTCTGTGCGTCGGCTAAATACAAATATATTCCACAACCCCAAACATGTCTTTTTCAAAGCCTGCAGTGAAGAGAAAGGTTAGTGTTGAGCAAAGACAATTCCAGGAAAAGTAGGAGATGCAATATTCCTTTGTTGAGCACATCGGCACCTCGACGTGTCTTATTTGCAAAGAGAAAGTTGCGGTGCACAAGGAATACAATTTGAAACGTCATTATACAACTAGACATGCTGAGGAGTATGCAAAAAAAAATTAAAGAAATCTTTTCCTGCGGCCCAGCCTCACCGCATCCAGTGGCCCCCAGGTAAATTGAGTTTGAGACCCCTGCTTTAGGTTGATGGGATATAGTGTGGTTATATAAAGATTGTACAGTTATTGTATTTGTTTACACTAATTCAAGGGTGAGATATTTAGGTGCCATTTTTAAGTCTTATTTTATGGAACATGTTTGCAAGAACCAATAATGATAAAGGGTAATAGTGGATTCATTATATTTATGGTATTCTGGGTTGTTAGAGTAACAACATTGTCTAGTTATTGGATATGCTTTGGTATAAATTTTGCGAACATTTTGCTCTACAGTCACATTCAAAACGTACTTTCTGCTTATGTTTGCAAACTGCTCGTCTGTGCAGGCGTTCCTTTTAGATTCCAAATAAAACCCTCCTCGCCCCGCTCAGAATTTATATTTTGAAAATGTACACTGTTAAAATATATATCTTGAAGACAAACATCAACACATTGAACACAGTTGAAAACCTCATAAACAGTGTATGCTGTTGATTTACCCGGTCACAACCTTAGGTACACCTGACTGCTCTTGGATCAATGCAGAGCGCTATTAAAAATGCTGCTTTTTTTGTCACTGCATGAAGGCCTCGGCCGCTAACAAATTTCACTGGACAATATTTTCCCACAAAGTATTGCAGATAATGGAACGGCGTGGCGAAGTTGGTAGAGTGGCTGTGCCAGCAATCGGAGTGTTGCTGGTTACTGGGGTTCAATTCCCACCTTCTACCTTCCTAGTCACGTCCGTTGTGTCCTTGGGCAAGACACTTCACCCTTTGCCTCTGATGGCTGCTGGTTAGCGCCTTGCATGGCAGCTCCCGCCATCAGTGTGTGAATGTGTGTGTGAATGGGTAAATGTGGAAATACTGTCAAAGCGCTTTGAGTACCTTGAAGGTAGAAAAGCGCTATACAAGTACAACCCATTTATCATTTATAAACGATATTATTGTCAGCATAATTTTAAACCCAAATTAAGCACTAATATAATCTTAAGAAATTATAATAATCATCATCATCATCATCATCATTTTTATTTATCTCCTTCATTGATGTGCATCTTTGATAGACAATTATACCACAATTATTCAGTTACACCGTTACACACCAATGCCTGAGAAGGAGCAGGATGAAGAAAAATCTTATATTTTCCTGCCCCCTTCACATAATACATAGTCTTACTTAATGATATGTGAACCAACAATTACATCCAAATATAACGAAAACAAAACAAAACAAAACAAAACAAAAAAACACAAGTGCAAAACTTCATGAAGTACAAACCGAACAAAAATACAAAAGAAGTAATATACAGGTACACCTCACAGGATGATACAAAACAGATACAAAACCAGGCAAAAAACAAGTAAATTAATAAATATAAAGCAAAATGTAAACACTTATGGCTGTCCATATGATTTTATTGTTCTGTCTTTATATATTTTTTTCAATTTGAATATATTTTTACAATCTTTTATCTCATTATAAAGAGAATTCCATAGTTTAACCCCCACCACTGATATACACATTTGTTTTAAAGTTGTCCTTGAATACTGATGTTGGAAATGACCTTTTCTTCTATGCTCTTCATTCTCAGAAGTGATGACAAACATTTTTTGTAAATTTGCTGGTAATGTTTTGCTTTTAGCCTTAAACATGACACATAATGTCTGTAACTTTACTAGCTCCTGTAATTTCAATAAACCTGAATTAATGAATAATATGTTAGTGTGTTCTAAGTAATCTACTTTATGAATAATCCTTATAGCTCTTTTCTGTAGTTGATACAATGCCTTTATGTTACTCTTATATGTGTTCCCCCACACTTCCACACAGTAGTTGATATATGGCAATATAAGTGCACAATACAATATACGCATTGCCCTATAATCTAACACATATTTTACCTTATTTAATATAAAAATACTCTTAGACATCTTTTTCCGCAGATGTGCAATATGAGATTTCCATGTCAGACCGTCATCCAGTATCACTCCTAAAAATCTAAGTTCAGAAACCCTTTCAATATCTATTCCATTTATTGACAATTTGATCGTTTCCTCCCTTTTCCTCTTACAAAAAATCATGAACTTTGTTTTTTCTACATTTAATGATAATTTATTGGCATCAAACCATCTCTTAAGTTTAATCATTTCCTGTTCAATAATTTTTGATAATGCTTTTAAGTCGTGTCCCGAACTATAAAAGTTGGTGTCGTCCGCAAATAATACAAATTTCAATAACTTTGATACCTCACATATATCATTAATATATAAAATAAACAATTTTGGTCCCAAAACCGAACCTTGTGGAATTCCACATTCAATCCTCATTTGTTCAGATGTATTACCCATAAAATCCACAAACTCTTGTCTATTATCTAAATAACTTCTTAGCCAGTCTAAAACTACTCCTCTCACACCAAATGAATACAACTTGGACAATAATATAGAATGATCTATAGTATCAAATGCTTTTTTAAGATCGATAAATACCCCTATAGTGTATTTCTTATTATCAGTTGCTGTTGCTATATCCTCAATTATATTCATTACAGCTGAAGCAGTGGATCTATTGGTCCGGAATCCATACTGGCTCTCACTCAACAGCATGTTCTTTTCAATAAAACTATCTAATTTTTTTACAAATATTTTTTCAATTATTTTAGAAAATTGTGACAGTAGTGACACTGGTCTGTAATTAGTGAATCTATGTTTATCTCCCGTTTTAAAGAGTGGAATTACCTTTGCTACCTTCATTTTATTTGGAAAGGTCCCTGTTTGAAAAGAAAGATTAAAAATATAACAAAGAGGTTTGATGATACAGTCAATAGTCTTTTTTACAATTATCATGTCTATACCATCACTGTCTGTTGATGTCTTATTTTTCAGTTTTGTTACCACCGATACAATTTCATTTTCACTAACATCTCCTAGAAGCATGGACTGTAGCACTTTGCTTCCCCCTCTCCATCCACTCTGTATATCTTTATGTTCTCCAATACTCTCTGCCAATTTGGGTCCAACATTCACAAAAAAAGAATTGAATCCGTTTGCCACTTCATTCATATTTGTTATCATCTTATTATCCTCATTGATAAAATGGCTTGGTGGGTTTGTAGGCCCAGATGTTTTTCCTATTACCTTGTTCAGAATATTCCAAGTTCCTTTGATATTGTTTTTATTTTTTTCTAGTAAATTATTATAATATTCTCTTTTTGCTTGTCTCATTATTGTTATCAATTTGTTTTTGTAAACCTTATATTTTGTTTCAGCATCCTTTGTTTTTACTTTTATGAAATCTCTATAAAGTTTGTTTTTCTTTTTACAAGCATTCTGTAGTCCCTTTATAATCCAAGGCTTTTTATTGTAGCTGTCTCTTTGTTTCCATACATTCGGACAATGCTTTTCATACAATGATAAATATATATTAAGAAAAGCCTCATATGCAGCATTTGCTTCTCCCCCATACACCTCATTCCAGTCTGTTTCAAATAAGTCCTTCCTAAACCTATTTATTGCCTCTTCAGTTCTTTTCCTTACATATCTATGAGTTTTTTCCTCCCTCTTTTTATCAATTGGACAGTCATAAGTAAGAAACACAGGTAAGTGGTCACTTATATCATTAATTACTAGTCCACTTTTTATATTATTTTTTATGTCATTTATAAAGATGTGATCAATTAACGTTGCACAATTTGTCGTTATTCTACTGGGTTTGGTGATCAATGGATAAAGCCCTCTACTATATACCACATCCAAGAAGTCTCTTGTTGATTTATTTCTGGGTGAGCTTAGCAGGTCTATGTTATAGTCGCCACACATGACAAATGTTTTATTTTCCTTCACCTTACACAATAATTCTTCCAAACTATCATTAAATGCTTCTACTTTAGACCCAGGTGTCCTATACATACACGTAACAATAACATTTCTCTTCTTTTCTATTTCTACCTCTACAGTTACACATTCAAATAAATCATCAATTACCACTGTCATACATTCCACAGGTCTACATTTCAATTCACAGTCAACAAACAGGGCCACACCTCCTCCCTTCTTGTTTCTTCTACTACAGTGATACAACTCATACCCGTCAATGGAGAAATCGATACCTCTGTCTTTATCGATCCATGTTTCAGAAAGTGCTATTATTTTGAATTTGCCATTTAGAGTCTTCAGGTATTCGTCAATCTTTGAGAAATTTGCATATAAGCTTCTACAGTTGAAATGTATTAAAGAAAATGTATTATCTAAACTAACATTGTCATTGAATTGTTCCTCTGTGTAGTAGTCACATGTAGCATTGATTGAGTTGAACAGATGGTTTTCTGGGTCAACATCATTTTCAAAGTCATACAGTTTATAGTCCATGTATTCAGCTCTTAGAAACTTTTGATTCTCAGTTGTCTCACCTTCTCGCTGCGTAGCCTTCCCCGTCTCCAGCCAAGGATGAGCCGTGTCAGTCATAAGTCTAGCAGGTCTCATCTATATTGATCCAAGTCGCGGAGCTCTCGGATCATGACAACTTTGGCCTCTTCATATGGTCCATTTAGCCGAATCATGATTTTGCAGTTCCGTGTCCATGTTGCTTGTATCTTGTTTTCTTTTCTGAGGATGCGTGCTTGTCTTGCAATGTCAGCGTTCTTCTTGGTAAGATGTTCATTGATGTAAACCCCAGTTCCCTTCAGCTTCCTTCCCTGCCGTAGTAACTCCGTCTTGTGTTTCCGATTTACAAACCGGATCACAATGGCTGGGTTGGTTCTGCTGTCCTTCCTGGGGATAGTATGGCACGCTGAAATGCTGCCACTTTGAAGAGTCATGTTCTTACTGGAAAAAAAGTTAATTACTTGCCGTTCAAGTGTCACAAGTTCGTCTGCCGGGGCTTCGGCGTCCTTGTCAGCGTCCCTGCTGCGAGTCCCGGCCACTCTTGCATATGTGCGATGTTTGGTTTCTAGTCCACTTATAATTAAATCGTCCATTCTGGTGTACTGTTCAATTTCGTCAATTCTTGCTTCTAGGTCAACAATTTTCTTGTCTTTTTCCTTGATGATGTTTTTCAGCATTTTGATTTCGGTCAACAACTCCATGAGTGTGTCTTGCTGTTTGGCCACTGTCCTTACATCCTCCGACAGGGAGTTAAGCGATTTTCTGATCTCCTCCAAGTCTTCCTCGAATTTCTTGTGTTTCGCACTCATTTTCTTAATTCACTTGGTTTTCTTCTTAATTTCAGTTCGGTTTCTTTACTGGCTAAAACTCACAACCCAAATTGCCGAGACGCGTCACTGCACTTTCGCCTTCCCACCGATGGGGTCCCGTCCGGCCTGGCAAGCCTCGCTCCAGCCTCTCTCCTCTCCCGGGCCTCGCCGCAGTCACCTGCCGGTCTCGTCTCCACGAGATGGTCCCGCTGCTGCCAGCCGCTAGCCGTTAGCCGCCAGCCTGGCCTCTCCCTCGCCGCCCTGCTGCCGTCACTTGCCGCCGCGAGAAAGCTGCTGGTCCCGCCGCAGTGAGGTGGTGGTGCCGCCGCTGCTGGCCGGTATAATAATAATAATAATAATAATGTACAAACCGTTTCAAATGCAATAAACTTTTTTACCATCGTAAATGGAAAGTCAACTTAATTATCCTAAATAAGTTCAATAAAATAGACTGCTTCGGAAAAATTGCACTTTTTGCAAATAACTGCAATTTGCAATTTGCAGGCATATTGTTGTTCTGATAGAATATACATTAAATGACAGCCAACCCATCTATCCAAATCGCTACTATTAGCTAACAACACCCGATGCTAATGCGTGTGCATGTGTTACGTACATACGTAGTTACGTCATTACTTCCTAGAAGCCAGAAAAGGGGGGTGGGGGTGTACTGTGTAAAATACATTGGAAAATTAGCACCCTCTAGACACCTGTGTAAATGTTGCAAACAGCCTCTTTAACTGTTTTTTTGACAATCGGCCCATGCATCACTGCATGTCGGTGTTATAGTTCGCATCCCACGATTAGATGGAAATAATACTTTATCCTACCTTTTTTTGTCGTCCCTGACACCAAGTAGAAATATGGCAATGTTGCCTTTGTTTCCCAAAGGAGTTTAGCGGCTAATTCAATATTATAGTCGTCCATCTTGACAAAACCGTCACATGTAAAATGTTTGGGACAAACAAACACGGAAGTATATTCATTTTTAAAAACATTACAGCAGATAGGAGGGCATTAGACAAGAATGAATAACACGTGAGGCTCTAGGCAGCAGCCTTAACATTCTCACAGTGAAAAGCAGCGTTCAAAATGGGTCTCAACTCTCAAGGAGAGATTGAGGGTGCTGTAATGTGTAAAGCAGAGGTAGCGATGTGACAAGGCTGGGTTATGGCCCGCAGCTGCCATATGTTACATGCTAAGCGAGGTACTGCACATCAGGACATCAATTTACATTTAATCATCAAATTATCACGCAGCTTCAAATGATTTTATTGCCAGGCTGTATTTAAGGAATTATACAGAAGGCGGAGCAGTTAAAATACAGCCAGGTTTAATTTAAGATGACGCCACATTTGACCTATTTTTCAAACCAGTTTGAAGATGCTTTAAACTCGAATAATAACTGAGACTTGTGATGCAGTGTTCCACACTCACAGCCACTTGTGTAAAAGAATGAATGTTTTACAGCAACAAAGCAGTGCTTTAGATACTTGCATGGGGGATAGAGATCTCCATTAGAGCTCTTAAATAACCTGCTGTGTATAAGCCAATTTGCCATTTGTACATGCAACACGGCAAATCCCAGTGCACTAAAGCGCCATCGTGTGTACACACACGCGCACGCACGCACACGGCAACGAGAGACAAGCTGTGACAGTAATTGCTTTTCTTTGGCAGGCAGCGACAGACAGACAGAGCCACATTAGAATTCCTCTGCTCTCCTTTCCGGCTCTCCTGCAGCACCATCTCTCCTCTTCCACTGACTCCATGTTCAGTCTTTCCTCAGGTTACAGCAGCACAAGGAGGAGGAAGAAAATTAATTTGGCCACGGCGATTCACCCTCACGCTGCCGGGAGACAAGAAGGTGTTTGTGCACTGCAAACTTGGCTGCGACCTCGCTTAGTTTAGCCGTGGAAGGATGTAGAAGTGCACCGCGGCGCTTCTAAATTCCACCTGATAGGATTGCAGTGCCACAAAGTGCCATGCAAAGCAGAATGATAGAGGGAAGATCCGTTTGTTCTCCCGGCGCAGCCAAAGATGTTCTTGTCTATGCAGCACTTCCACAAGGTTAAAGTAAAGTTGACAAAATGTCTACGATATGTCCTAAACATTTACATAAAGAAATCAGAAAAACATCAACAGAGGTGCAGTTACAGGGGACGGGCCATTCTGGACCCACAAACGTAATTTTTATGTTACTTGATAAAAAATGACAGGAATCAATTTGTCTTTGTGCTGCAGTAAATAACAATTTACGGTTATTTTCAGTTTTTTGCACACATTACTGTCACAATCACAAGTATTTTGCCCATCCTCACGTTGAAATGATAATTTAGATTTAGACTCAGGATAAAGGTTAGAATTTAGTTAGAATTAGCAGACGCAGGGCTATTTGCTGACTTCAGTGCTGTAGTTAAGATCAACAGACGAAATTGAGCTATTTAAAGCTGCGGTGAAAAATAATTGGGGTTTATTTGTTTTGGTTGATTGCGCCTCCCTATACCTATAAATAATAAACAGTGTTGTTAAAGAACTGCCTACAACTTTAAACACTAACAACTGACCCCTAGATAGAAATGAAACAACTTGAGTTGGCCTGGTTGTTCCACGAATATCATAGACCAGAAAGAGACTCTCTAGTAAGCATAACATCCCATTGTTTAGTCGCATAACACCATAGTGTTGCTTTAAAATTTCTCGTAAGACTAAGATTGTCTTGGATGCACAAGATGCAGTGATTGAATTGGGTTAGGTTGACACCAAAATTAATGTGTTTATAAAAACTGGAGCGTAGCAAACGTTAGCGTCAACCGTTTTAGAGAGCAGTGTCACCAGCCCACACTCGGCGAAAAGACAGAGATCCACAGCCACATGTGGACAATTGAATATAAAAATATTTCATATCACGGTTACTGTGACCAAAATTATAACGGTTATCCTTATTATCATGGTATTGTTAAATGTACTCAAAACGTATTTATACACACACTGAAAGTGTATCTTTTATACAAGTTATATTTTAAAAATGTATAAACAGACACACAATGTGTTTTCCTTCGCATAAGAAACATGACGTTTTCCCGAATCAAGTCAACTCAGCACTCAGCCCAGTTAGTAGGTTCAATGTGCACAATTCAATATCTTAGTTACTCAGACAACAATGTGTTTATATAAGTTTAGATTGGGGTATGTCTTCTGCAATGTGGACAGACGTTAATGTCTCTTGTATACGTGTTAGCATTAGGAGTGTAACGATAAATAGTAATAATGACTACCGCGGTAAAACTCCTGACGGCTCGTAAGTAATTACCATTTGAAATAGAAATGTTCGAAAAAACGTGAATGATAACCACACTTTGATAAGCTCACGGATTGAGGAGCGCTAAATGCTAACACGAATATAGGAGACACTAAAATTAACGTCTTTCCCCATTATGAAATGACATACCCCAATCTAAAGGTATATAAACACATTAGATTACTGTCTGTCTGAGCAACTAAGATATGTAATTGTGTACATTGAACCTACAGGCTATGCTGTTTTAGCACAAAGTGATCTATACACAAAGGAATACGACTCAGACAAAAGTGTCTACACAGGAAATAAACTTGCGTGATGTCATATAAACCGAAAATGAAGCCAAGAGAGCACTCAATTTGCCTTCATCCTATACATTTTATCAACGTTTAAAAAAAAATTTAAAAAAGTAAAACTTTTACAAATTGAAAAGGACGGAATTTGGCAGTTTGTCTCTTAACAAGCCAGAACGATATTTAATGGGTTTTTTTTGCTAAAAAAGTATATTGTGTCTACTTATTTTAGCTATTTATAAATACAACCTGGTTAAAAGATTTCAGTGTGGAGAAAATACAGTACTCTTTGAGCACATTCAACAATACCGCGATAACAGCCGTAATAATTTTGCTCACAATAACCGCTATATGAAATTTTCATATTGTTACATCCCTAGTTAGCAATCAAGCTAGCACGTGATTAGTGTGCCAGCTTGCTTCTCCAGGAAATAAATTAGCAATATCAATGGTCTTTGAGTTTATTAAAGCGTTATTAATCACAGTTTCACAATAATATAATTTAAAACGGTAATACTAACCGTCTGGAATTTTAATGTGGTTTATCATTAATACCCGTAATTGTTAAATCCCCAATATACAGCATATTTATTTACTGATTCATCTGTCATCATTTATATGAATTGAAAAACATTATTAAATGATAATTAATGATAAATGGGTTATACTTGTATAGCGCTTTTCTACCTTCAAGGTACTCAAAGCGCTTTGACAGTATTTCCACATTCACCCATTCACACACACATTCACACACTGATGGCGGGAGCTGCCATGCAAGGCACTAACCAGCAGACATCAGGAGCAAGGGTGAAGTGTCTTGCCCAAGGACACAACGGACGTGACTAGGATGGTAGAAGGTGGGAATTGAACCCCAGTAACCAGCGACCTTCTGATTGCTGGCATGGCCACTCTACCAACTTCGCCACGCCGTTATTGTACTTTTTGTGTCAGTAGTCATAGTGAAGAATAATTACTAGACTCTTAAACTTAAAATTTGTAATCATTAGTAAGCTATTTCTTGACCAACTGAAAATTCCAGACATTTGTTGACAAGCATGAAAGGTCATAAATTCATACCGTACCCATGTTTGCTTTGGGCTGTCTTTTTTGACCGCTGTCCTTAAACATGACGCAACTTGTCAACGCAGAAGAAAACATTCTACTACATACTGAGGCTTGGGACAAAGACGTGGATGCATTTCACTCATCTTAAAGTAAGAACATGGACACATACACATGCAATAGAAAGTTAAAGATGTATCCAAAGGCCCTAATGCCGAACTAGTTAGCTCTAGCTCCATCTTCGAGGTATAGTGGTACCTCAACTTATGAGCTCAATCTGATCTATGGCCGAGTTTGTAATTCAAAACACTCATATCTCAAAACAGCCTTTCACATTGAAATTAATTGAAATTAATATAATATGTGATTTGCCCTCCCAAAACAGCACCAAGCTAACAACAAATATGAAATATTATTTGAAAAACATTATAATGGCATGTACTACAGACAACCACAGTAGCTTTATGAAATATCGTTATTTAAGGATTTAAGAAACTTTATTGTTGTACCAGCACACGAGACACATGCGACAGCACGCAATTTTGTGATAATATTGTTTAACATTTACCTTGGGGATCAGACTTTTGTTGGTGTCTCCTACGGCTGCTTCTACGTCGTGTAACTATAGGAACTAGGAAATTGCAGTTTATGTGTCACACGGATGCCTTTGAGTGACGGACCAATGGTAATGCTCAATCATCCAGTTTATTGAGTCAGGAGAAAGAACAAACTAAAACACGTCAAACACACTACTGTGGTTTCTCCATATTTTCATGGATAAATGTTCATTCTTTGGATGTTTTTGGCTGCATCCCACACAGGCTGGCTGGTGCTTGTATGTTGCTGACTGACGGTGCTGTGGTCAGGATGACTTGCCAGGTCGGCTAACTGGTATGACATGCTTTTAACGGTTGTTTTTTCTGATTCGGTCATCTCCTTCGCACTATCTTCCTCAGTTCTGGTGGTTGGAGGGTCAGAGTGTGTCGATACCTGGCTATGTGCAAATATTACTTCTATTAACGACAGGGAGACTCCTGACAAAATTATGCTTCCAACGCATCACAAAAAGCCGAGAGACAGTTCGGACCCTACAATACTTGTAAATTGAGGTTTTTATAAGTTAAGATACTACTGTACTATTTTGGTCCCCTTCACAACCTTCGACAACAGGGCTATGAGTGGGTGTGAGTGGGTGTGTTGCATGTGTAATAGTGTGTCAGTTTTTGCTGGGCACTAGTCTTTTTGAAGCCTCTTTTACACAGACAGGCTTCCTGTGATATTAAACAGACACACACATATCCACTCTATCACCCTCTTTCATTAACATATCATCGCCCCCCTTGGGCCACGCCCCATCCGTCTTTTATATTGCCATCTATTTTTCGCCCCCCCTAAGCTACCTCACTCGTTCCAAGAGAGGTTGCCATCGTTACGCCCCTACTAGTACACAAATTTCCCCCTTACAACCTTCTGTCTCTTCCAGTTCTCCATTCTACTCTATTCAACAGACTTCACCCTCCCTCAGATGTTGCACAAGCAGAGGATACAGTACTTTGCAATTAGATGACTGCGAGGGAGGAAGCTCCCTTCAGGAAATGCAATATTAATGCAAGTAAGCGAGGAAGATGGCGTTAAGCGGCATGGAAAGAAGATGAGAATCTACTCTTGACATGTTTGTGTGTCGATGTGGCGAAAGGACTGGGACAAAGCAAGCCAGGGTGTTGTGATGTCCCCAGGTTATATAGGTTCAATAAACTCAACAGTTTCCAAGCCAAAGCTGATGTGAATTCTGATTGAACCGTCGTAAGGCCTCAACTGGAGCAGAACGAGGCGCAGGCTAATATTAGGGAAGTGAAACAGAAGAAATTGGCCTTGGGCCTTGTCTCCATCGCTGCTTTGTGAAGTAGCTCGACAACGAAGACGCTCAGAGCGAAGAGGTTGGGGTCACTACATTTTCAGGTTGTGACCTTGACAGCACAACACTCTGCAACACCACTGAGGAAGGAAGCCAGAGACCAGGAGACAGTAATCAAGAGATACTGTACATATATGTGCCATTGTACATCATGGCTGTCCTTGCATCGAGATTTTGACTTCAGCTATACAACAATGGCCGTTATAATGGCCAATTATACTAATTAAAATATGACGTTATCTAACCACCCCAAGCGCCACAATGGGACTGCAGAAACACTGCATTGTTTCACACACATTTATTTGTTGTGGTCCTCCACAAATAAATTTGGACCGTCACGACTAAATTTGCCGCTACCAGTTGGGCGGCGGTATGCATTTAACTCTGCATTTTAACACAGTTACCGGGTAATATGCGCAGCCTCGGCCCAAAAGTCTAGCTTTGACTAGTTTCTTAGGTCAAAAGGTATCCCTCATTGCTCTGATTCACCCACAGGTTCACGTACAAAAACCTTATTAGGACTTGTACTTCATCTGTATATGTATTCAAATTTGATCATCTTGTCGGCACTCCGCCAGAGCCGAAGCTAAGGTCGCTAAACAAGCCAACCTTTACCATGTTTATTTGTTTATCTGAGTGTTTTAAATATAAAATCCCCTACACCTTGAAAATTAGCTTTTTTTCCATGAAAATAAATGCAACTCATATATTGTATTAATGGATATACTGTGCACAGTATATTATTTAAGCACTATTGGCCATTATTAGAAAAACATCTCAAATATCATAAAAATGTTCCTCTGTGCTTTATTGTGAAAAACGTGCATCTGAGTTGCCTGTCAGCTTAAGCGCTACAGCTGTTCAGGCACCTGATCGACCATGGAACAGATTTGACACTCAAAAGTTCAATAGAAATAATTTTACGTCAATTAATGCATTTATTGTTCAAGCCTGTGAAAACTACCCCAATTTTGACTATACCAGTAACATCTGACTTTACACCGTGTGCTTCTTCAAATCTCCATTTGGATATCTCTGTGTAGTTTGCATGATCTCCCTGTGCGTGTGTGTTTTTCTTTTGGGGTACTCTGGCTTCCTCCTACATTCCAAAAATATGCAGGTTATGTTCATTGGAGACACTAAATTGTCCACAGGCCTGAACGTGAGTGTGAATGATTGTTTGTCTATATATGTGCCCTGCGATTGGCCCTGCTAATTTTCGTTAACCTGTCAATATGATGGTCCATTTTACATTAGCATTAAATTAGCGCCATTTGAGTCAATCCTCATCCTGTATAAATTGTATTGCTTTTTTTCAATTTATTACAAACTGTATTAGTAATTTAACCTGAATCCTACATGTATATGCACTTCATGTCTATATTGATTAGTGTGCTTAGTTTTACAGTGACTTGGTGACATTGTGGAGAATATCAATAAACCACCTCAAGTTCTTTTTTTCCATCTCTTTTTCAAAGGACTGTTTAGATACCCCCGCCATTCTACTCAACAAATGGTGGAGAAATATAAACTTACAGAAAAATGCAACATAAAACATTTGCATGCATGTACAATACTTAAAATCTTTAGTATATCAGTATCTGGACTTATATTATTGGAATGGATTAAGCAAAGAAGTCAAACAATGTACTAAGATGATGCAATTTAAGAGGCAACATGTTCAAACAAGTGTTTACAAAGTACAATAAAAAAGAATTATGATGTTCGTCTTCAAATTATTGAAAAAAAGATATTCATGTCATTATGTCAATTTTAACTGACTCAACTGTTTATAATTGTAAGAGAACTGTTGTATTTAAAATACATTTATGCAAATTATGTTAGATATTGAGAACAGGAAGTGAACAATATGTGTTAGTAATTGTTATACTAGCCCAGGGGTCGGCAACCCGCGGCTCTAGAGCCGCATGCGGCTCTTTAGCGCCGCCCTAGTGGCTCCCTGGAGCTTTTTCAACAATGTATGAAAAATCAAAAAAGATGAGGGGAAAAAATATATTGTTTGTTTTAATATGGTTTCTGTAGGAGGACAACATGACACAACCCTCCCTAATTGTTATAAAGCACATTGTTTATATTAAACATGCTTCACTGATTCGAGTATTTGGCGAGTGCCGTTTTGTCCTACAAATTTTGGCGGTCCTTGAACTCATCGTAGTTTGTTTACATGTATAACTTTTTCCGACTTTCTAGGACGTGTTTTATGCCACTTCTTTTTCCGTCTCATTTTGTCCACCAAACTTTTAACGTTGTGCATAAAGGCACAAAGGTGAGTTTTGTTGATGTTATTGACTTGTGTGTAGTGCTAATCAGACATATTTGGTCACTGCATGACTGCAAGCTAATCGATGCTAACATGCTATTTAGGCTATCTATATGTACATATTGCATCATTATGCCTCGTTTGTAGCTATATTTGAGGTAATTTAGCTTCCTTTAAGTCATCATTCAATTTATATCTCATGACACACTATCTGTGTGTAATATGGCTTTTAATTTTTTGCGGCTCCAGACAGATTTGTTTTTGTATTTTTGGTCCAATATGGCTCTTTCAACATTTTGGGTTGCCGACCCCTGTGCTAGCCTATGGGAGTCGCTCTATTCTGCCTATAAAAGCCCTTAAAAATAATATTTACGTATTATGATCATTTTAAGCATAAAAAAACACATTACAACATTTGCTTTTTTTCTACTACATCATTGATTATCACTAACTACAGACTTTGTGAGAGCTAACAAACACAATATAATATCACTTACTGTACAAGGGCTGCTGTCATTAGGATGCAAACTGATAGAATCTTGTTATATTCCCATTTAGATGAAGATTGACTTGTAATCCTCATGAAGAAAAGGTGGGTGGAACCAAGTGTTAGCGCTTATAATAACAATATTACTAATACTTGGTTAATATACAAGTCACAAAATGTAAATGGAGTATAGTTGGCGCTTTTTGGATTTTTATGGCCGTAACAAAGGACCTCCAATTGGCTACGCTGTAAGCAGACTTTTATTTACGTTTTTTCATGATTTAGAATGCATTAAAAAAAAGACATCCGTCGTCATGTCCTTCATAATGATTGTGAACGATAGGGAAAATTTCCCTTTAAGAGATATGAAAAAATATGTGAAATATACGATGTATCATGTTTAAATTGCATACATGTTTGAAATAAACTTCAACCAACCAACCACCACATGTACAGTATATTGGCAATCTGGGGGAAACCCTGTCTACAGGACTCCTTTACTCATTCGGAGGAAGACATCCAGCGTGCCACCCACACTCAATGCCTTGCAAACAATCAAGGAAATCACAGCATTGGCTTTAACACATCAAACAGCACTAGCCACCTCGAAACGCCGCTAGCATCGCAACGACAGCACCCTGAAAGCCCATGAAGACGCCTGCGTCGCAAAAGAAGCTACCCAAAGCCATAAAGAAAGGCCCTTGGCTGTTGCTAACGCAGCTGTGTCCGAAAAGTGCAAAAAGCCAGCCAGACAACCCTAAGGCCAAATCCACCAGTGATTTCCCCTTACCAGGGCTGAAGACACTGGAACCTGTCAGCAAGCAGACCACCCGGAACCACAGTTTGTACTTCTGAAACTCCGCTATTTTCCAGCAATATACGACGTACAGTAATTGCCACACTCCTGCAAAGCTGATGAATGACAATAAGAACAAATACTTCACTACTGAATGGTGGACTTGTGTTGTTAGCCCAACCAGAGAAGTGATGTCATATTTGGTAAGACAAATCTATAGCTACAGTTTGTCAAACCCACCTTTGTTTGAGTCTTCCTTACCTCCTGGTGTGCACAAACCTGGATCTAAATCTAAAAAAAAACAACCTCTAAATAAGTTATCAATATTGGTCTAGAAAAGTCGGAAAAATAATATCATGTATCCCTAAACCAGTGCTTCTCAATTATGTGTTGTCATGCCCCTTTTAAAACATAATTTTTTTCACGCCCTCCCCTAAATTTAAATATGATTGAGAACCTGATGATATTTATTCATTTATCCACATACACCTGCATGCCACCTAGCTGAAGACTTGTGTATAGTCTTCTCACGACCCCCGTTCATTCCCCCAGCCTCAAGTTACAGTGTCAATAAACGAGGTTCAATTTAAAGGCCTACTGAAACCCACTACTACCGACCACGCAGTCTGATAGTTTATATATCAATGATGAAATCTTAACATTGCAACACATGCCAATACGGCCGGGTTAACTTATAAAGTGCAATTTTAAATTTCCCGGCAAACTTCCGGTTGAAAACGTCTTTGTTTGATGACGTATGCGAGTGACGTCACTAGTTAAACGGAAGTATTGGTACACATTTGAATCCAATACAAAAAAGCTCTGTTTTCATCTCAAAATTCCACAATATTCTGGACATCTGTGTTGGTGAATCTTTTGCGATTTGTTTAATGAACAATGAAGACTGCAAAGAAGAAAGTTGTAGGTGGGATCGGTGTATTAGCGGCTGGCTGTAGCAACAAAACCAGGAGGACTTTGACTTGGATAGCAGACGCGCTAGCCGACGCTAGCCGCCGACCACACGGATGATCGGGTGAAGTCCTTTGTCCTTCCGTCGATCGCTGGAACGCAGGTGAGCATGGGTGTTGATGAGCAGATGAGGGCTGGCTGGCGTAGGTGGAGCGCTAATGTTTTTATCATAGCTCTGTGAGGTCCCGTTGCTAAGTTAGCTTCAATGGCGTCGTTAGCAACAGCATTGTTAACCTTTGCCAAGCTGGAAAGCATTAACCGTGTATTTACAGGTCCAAGGTTTAATAGTATTGTTGATTTTCTGTCTATCCTTCCAGTCAGGGGTTTATTTCTTTTGTTTGTATCTGCATTTGAGCCCGATGCTATCACGTTAGCTCCGTAGCTAAAGTGTTTCGCCGATGTATTGTCGTGGAGATAAAAGTCACTGTGAATGTCCATTTCGCGTTCTCGACTCTCATTTTCAAGAGGATATAGTATCCGAGGTGGTTTAAAATACAAATCTGTGATCCACAATAGAAAAAGGAGAAAGTGTAGAATCCAATGAACCCTTGTACCTAAGTTACGGTCAGAGCGAAAAAAGATACGTCCTGCACTGCACTATAGTCCTTCACTCTCACTTTCCTCATCCACGAATCTTTCATCCTCGCTCAAATTAATGGGGTAATCGTCGCTTTCTCGGTCCGAATCTCTCTCGCTGCTGATGTAAACAATAGGGAAATGTGAGCAGCACTCCAGCTTGTGACGTCACGCTACTTCCGGTAGGGGCAAGGCTTTTTTTTATCAGCGACCAAAAGTTGCAAACTTTATCGTCGTTGTTCTCTACTAAATCCTTTCAGCAAAAATATGGCAATATCACGAAATGATCAAGTATGACACATAGAATGGATCTGCTATCCCCGTTTAAATAAAAAAAAATCATTTCAGTAGGCCTTTAAGCTAATGTTGCACATTTCTTATGACAAAAAAAGATCAGTTTTACCACTGAGTTTTGTGTCACTGCTAATTATATGACCATTGCCACAAATACATTTCAGTCATTTGTAGAACAGTTATGTTATGCCGTTTTGTGTACAGAATATTCCAACAAAGTTTCCAAATTGTGCTATATAGTTGTTACTCTGCCCTAACAACTTGTAAAGAGAAGGTTTTAAGTATAAGTCAGTACAAAAATTTGAAATACTTAACGAGAGTGATTTATAAGGAACATTGTGTCCATTAAAACCTTAGTCACTTGTATTGTCCTTCGGTGGAAAATATGGGCAAAATCACACTATTTTTGTCCACATGGTTTATAAACCCAGAGCACTAAAACAAGAATAAGGGGTAAGAACTAAAATGAGCAACTATTATTTAAATTTACGTCTAAAAGATAATGAGAAAAAGAGGGGCAACCACCAAGACAAGAAAAAAAACAAAGAGGGAAAGTGCCCACAGAAGCAAAAAAGTAGCAGCTAAAATTGATTAGCAATTTAAAGCTTGGCACAGGCACAAAGTGGAATCAAACACTCCAATCAGTCAGACATTCTCAGCCAAAATCAATACGTATTACTGTCACAAGGCTGCACCAGAACACACACACAGAACATTTACTGTAATAGTTCCTCCAACACTTTGCATGTCATTATTAAAAGAGAAAAAATCCATTATTATAACAAATGACACAAAATGCTAATTTGTGTAAACACACTGTTATGAACACACATCCATATCAAGTGATAACACTATGCGAGCGGTACGGTCGAAGCAGCAGGTTTGTGTCAGTGTATCAGCTGTTCCGAGCCTGCTGCTCCCACGCCTCCTTATTTCGCAATCAGGCTCTACCGGCAGGATTTAAATGGCTCTGTGGCATCACAGCCGGGCTTGCCCTGCCGATCATCAAAGTGTGAAAATGCTCCTTCTGCTGTACTTAACTTGACTCTTACTAGACCTGGGACCAATGTGACAGCACATTTTGTCCAAATAGTCTCACAGTTTGACTGAAAAGAAAATATGAATATTTGTACAAATGGAACACACGTACACATGACTTAAACACTGTGTGGCTAATCAACTAGAAGAGGCGAGCCCGGGGGCAATTTGCGGCCAGCAGCAAAAAAAAATAACGGCCTGCGCCCTCGGAACATTCGCACAGTATTATTACAAAAAAACAAACAAAAAAACATTTAAAAAATGGTCATTGCTCAAAAAATAACAATGAAGCAAAATTAATATAGTTATTAAAGGTGCCATATGTAATAATTTAATGTCAAGTCATTAAATGGCCCTCATATGCCAAAAGGCATTAATAAATCATTAATAAATTATCTTCTTTTCGAATACCTTTATAACTGATAACAGTAGTTCAGCGGGGATATGCTCATTACAAAATTAAATTTACAGCCCCGAAATCTTGTTATTGTTTTCATTTGGATGCTCGGCCCTCCACCGTTTGACCAATTAAAAAGTCTGTGAGGGTGTCACATCCAGGTTGCCAGTAACGCACTGCCCTCTTCATCGAGGTACTGCCACTGGTAAAGTTACTAAACATGTCAGACCTTAGTAAATCTAAAAGGCGTCGTTACGATTCACTACTTATTCATGACAAAGCCAGGAACAAAACGAGGATTTGAAAGATGGAGACGATTGAAGGCGGAGAAGATTTTTTCATCTGACCCCAAACTTGCTCATTTCCTCCTTGATAGGTAAGTCGGGCATTTACGTTTTCTTATTACTTGCAAAGATGGAAATGGACATTTCGTATGTAAACTATATTGTCCAATACAGTCTATGATCTTGTCTAACAAAGCTAGTATGTTCGTGCAACGAATGCTTGGCATGCTAGCCCGGTCAATGACACATCGACATAAAGGCTAACGGGGGAAATATATGCCCGTTAGCCTGTATGTCGATGTGTCATCCAACTGACAAGGCAAAATATATTTTCGACAAATAAAGCATACGTGGATATGGGTAGTGTAAATGCCTATTTCGTTCTCAATATGCTGATAGGCTGAGGAAATGCGTTCCAACATTAGCACGGCTAATTGCGGTTTCTGGTACTGTATGTGCATCAGGCACATATGGGGTGGTATTTGCTTGGCACAATATAATGCATTACATGTAATGATTTTCTACTTTGTGCACTGACATGGTAGTAGGCTATATGATTTATGCGTAACGTGGTTTTTGCGTAATGTGGGTTGGCTCATAGAATTGCACTCTGCATTGAAAGATGGTGATGTGCGTACATGGAAGAGAATGCAGTGTCAGGTTGGATGCAACATTGAGTTATGCTGAACGAAATGTGGCGGTAATTTTACTGTTGGCCTTGGCTTGCCATCAAAGTCGGCCTATGCGATATATAATATATTATTATAGATATTTATTTTGATGGTGGTCCGTGTGGTCAAACTAGACATTTTAGCAGGGTAATGCCAACAGTCAGTCCCGACTCCCGACGAAAATATTGCTGCGTAACTTTACAAATCCATTTGGCTAATCGACATCAGTAAAATGTGGCATAATTTCTTAGTAAACCATCTTGCAAGAAGCATAAACAGGAGAAACCTACAGCGTAGGACTCGTCGATTGCCATTTGAAGTTCCTTGGAGTAGGATTCAGATTTGGCTGCGTATCTGGCAACTTCAGTCATTTCTGGCTACAGTACTACATATGGCACCTTTAATTATTGACCTATTGAAGGTTTCAATTACTTCACATCAAATATTCCACTTTGAAATATTTTTTGCGGAAAAATTTGCATATTTTGTGTATTCCGCTAGATGAATTTTTTTTCAACTTGCATTGCTCAAAAAATAATAATGAATGTTGTTATGAATTATTGAGCCATTTAAGGGTCCAATTATTTCACTTTGTATTTTTTAGGGGGGGAATGATAAATGGATTAAAGGGTTATACTTGTACAGCGCTTTTCTACTTTTAAGGTACTCAAAGCGCTTTGACACTATGTCCACATTCACCTATTCACACACTGATGGCAGGAGCTGCCATGCAAGGCCCTAACCACCCTAATCAGGAGCAAGGGTGAAGTGTCTTGCTCAAGGACACAGCAGACGTGACTAAGACAGCGGAAGCTGGGGATCGAAGCAGGAACCCTAAAGTTGCTGTTTTTCCCATAAAAACAGGGTTTTCTCTGACAAAAAAGGCAGAACATTTAAAAAATAATAATAATAATAATATTGACAGATTTGAAGTTGATCTAGAGTAGTGGTTCTTAACCTGAGTTCGATCGAACCCTAGGGGTTCGGTGAGTCGGGCTCAGGGGTTCGGCGGAGGTCAAAACACACCCGACTTATCGTGTAATTAAAAACTTCTCCCTATCGGCGTATTACGGATACGGCAACAGCTGACTGATTTGCAGGTGTGTAATTTGTTGTAAGTTTACACACTGTGTTGGTTTTGTTCTTTGAACAAGGTGATGTTCATGCACGGTTCATTTTGTGCACCAGTAAAAAAACATGGTAACACTTTAGTATGGGGAACACATTCACCATTAATTAGTTGCTTATTAACATGCAAATTAGTAACATATTGGCTCTTAACTAGTCATTATTAAGTACTTATTAATGCCTTATTCGACATGGCCTTATTATAACCCTGACCCTCTAACTCTGGCCCTAACCCTAACCAAATAACTCTAAATTAAGTCTTTGTTACTTAGAATATGTTCCCCATACTAAAGTGTTACCAAAAACATATAATTTTGTCTTGAATTTGAAAAAAAAACCTACATTTTATTTTTCACTAAAGAAGGGTTCGGTGAATGCGCATATGAAACTGGTGGGGTTCGGTACCTCCAACAAGGTTAAGAACCACTGATCTAGAGCTTTAACTGTTGAATAATTTAAAAACATTAAAAAATTACTTCTTTGGTTGATGAAAAATATTAAAATGGGCCTCCCATGCTTAAAAATTTTCAGCGTGCGGCCCTGAATGGAAAAAAGTTTGGACACCCCTAAACTAGAATGACCTGACATGATATTCCATTTCATATTATTCAATAATTCCGATGCTTATACCTATCCAGGTGACAAGGGGGGTCTCTGGTCAGATATTGGGGGGGGGGGGGGAGGCTCCACCAGCAGAGAGGGCAGAGCGTCAGAGATCCCACTTTCTCCTTTGCTTGTCACTCAAACATGCCCCTGGAGGAGAAAAGAGAGAAAAAGACGCAAATGAAACAGATGCAGTGTGCTAATTGTCTACCAGTTGCTGTCCCAGTCTTCTTACAAGGAGGGCAGAACAGTGAACTATTGTGAAAGATCACATTTGCTATCAAACTGGATCTTTTATTTTGTAGTATTAAGTCAAGTCTTAAATCTTGTCCGGCCATCCATCCTTTTTCTACCGCTTGTCCATTTTGGTGTTTAAGCTGCATTCGGGCGGAAGGCGGGGTACACCTTAGACAAGTCGTGTAATTCATGGATTGATCAAAGCACTTATACAATTAAGTGCACATAAATACGGTAATTTTAGACAGTGCTTTTATTTAGCTCTTTTTTCTTCATGCCAACTCTGATCGTGTATTTGTTTAGATTTTTTGTAGTGTGTTGTCAGCTACAGACGTGGAAGCTGTAAGTTTGATGATTTTCTTTTCTTACAGCGAATAGGCTAACCCAGGGGTGTGAAACTCATTTGAGTTCGGGGGCCGCATGGGGGAAAATGTATTCCCACGCCGAGAAGATGCGCCACGTTCAGTTAATTAAGGGGAAACCCTAAACACTAAATAGATATTAACATTTGTCCACTAAACTGTGCTAACTTATGAACATTGTTTGTATATTAAGGCTGAAACGATGCGTCGACGTAGTCGACGTCATCGGTTACGTAAATACGTCGACGCCGTTTTTGTGCGTCGACGCGTCGCATATTTACGTCACACTACCGTCATGGCGAAGCGCAAAGCAGACGATGCGAGCGGTGCGAGCGAGGGGGGAAAAGCATGCCAAAAGTGGTCAAAAGTGTGGGAGTATTTCAATAAACGGCCTAATAATGTTGTTGTATGCACACTGTGTCGAGCGGAAATGGCCTATCATAGCAGCACAACGGCTATGAACGAACATTTGAAAAGAAAACCATCAACCATCAACTAGTCAGTCGTCCGCGCGAGCATACGTTGTCATCATTACACAAAAACATGAATGTGTCATTTGTATCTGCTAGGGGTGTAACGGTACGGGGCTTTCGGTTCGGTACGGGGGTGTACCGAACGAGTTTCAAAGCTAAAGCTAACTTTAGCTGCTAAAGTCTTAACAAGCTGCTTCGCTCCTCTGCCTCTGTCTCAGCACGCAGCATTGTCCCACCCACACAACCATCTGATTGGTACACACAAAGCATTGTCCCACCCACACAACCATCTGATTGGTACACACAAAGCATTGTCCCACCCACACAACCATCTGATTGGTACACACGAAGCATTATCAGCCAATCAGCAGTGTGTATTCAGAGCGCATGTAGTCAGCGCTTCAGCGTGGAGCAGATAGGTGTTTAGCAGGTGAGCATCAGGCAGCAGACTCTCCCCAAATGATAATAAACACCTCCCAGTCAACTACTAGTAACATCACTATGAGCCCGTTGACCTTCTAGAAATATAAACAGCAGCTCAGCTCACTCGCAGTCCTGGCTTGAGGTGAAGGCTAATTACCTCTCAGTTCCAGCCACATCGACCCCTTTTGTGCGCCTATTTTCAGCTGCTGGGAATATTGTACACAAGAAAAGAAGCAGAGCATGTACACATGCTAACCTTTCTTCATTACAACTGTTAGTCACTCACTGGAATGAGTAGAATTGGTTATTGTGTACTGTGTTGGACTGGATGTTTATTTTGCACATTTTAAAAGCAATACTTAATGTTTACAGTGCTCCAGAATATTTAGATTGGCACTTTTTTGTATTGGATGTTTATCTTTATTTTTGCACATTTTAGCAAATAAGCAATACTTTCACTTTTGTTGAAATGTTTACACTGTTGTTACAGAATATTTCGTTTTGCACTTTTTTGTATTGGATGTTTATCTTTATTTTTGCACATTTTAAAGCAAAATAAGCAATACTTTTACTTTTGAAATGCTTATACTATTGCCGAATATTAAGATTTGCACTGGATGTTGACTTTTATATTTGCACATTAAAAAGCAAATAAGCTACTTTTAATTTTGTTAAATGTTAAAAGTTTTAAATGTTTACATTGTTACAGAATATTTAGGCATGTTGTTGTCAATGTTGACTGAGTGGCCATTCTTCTTTTTTTTTGTAAATAAAAGCCATGGCTTTTGAAAAAAGGGGCCTACATTTATTTTTTCATCTTCATTTTGAATAAAAAAATAATCGGTAAAAGGAAAAATAATCTATAGATTAATCGAAAAAATAATCTATAGATTAACCGATTAATCGAAAAAAATAATCTATAGATTAATCGATAGAAAAATAATCGTTAGCTGCAGCCTTATTGTATATTTCTAAAAAAAAAAGTATTAAACAAAAATCACTACATTTGTACATTTTCTGATCAAATGGTTGAAAATGGTTGGATGGCTGGATAATAGTGCTGCCGGCTCAGCTGCCTACTTAGTGCGCAAGCAAACTTACCTGTTTGCGTGCACTGTGCCTCACCATGGGTATACTGGACTAATACAAAGTAAAAACCCACAAGTCAGTGGTGAGTATATCCTGTCTGATTTAGTGTGCAAACAAGCAATTCGGGAGGGGGAGAGCGACGGGGGGCAGGGGGTGTGTCGGTGGGGTGTACATGAGCTATCAGGTGCAACCATCTTTTTCCACATAGGAAGCCAGCAGCTTATTGAACAAACAGTCCCACTCACAAGCTACTTAGCATTAGGGATGCAACGGTATTCTGCAAAATTCAGGGCTGTTTGGTCCACACTGCACGAGACAATACGCGGTTCTTGTGTGCGTGTTTGTGTGTGTGCACAAGCGTGCCTGTCCAGGGAATCAAAAAGCCTTCCCAACGACAAAATGTCCAATCACTGATGTGCTTCTACCCCTTCAAATTGTTGTAGGTGGAGCCCAGAATAATAATAAAAAAAGATTTATGCCCAGCACTAGCATAGATGTAGAAAGACAGCATTTTGATTTTGATTTCACCGCTGCAGCTGCAATTTTGCCCACAATGTAGACTCGCAGGCACAGAATGTCTACCGGTATATGACTTAACTATCCAGAAGACGAGATAAAAACATACCTATTAATTAATCTGAATTAAATTAATCTGAAGAAAAAAAATGTATATGTAAATATTTTTGAGTCATACTTTTTTATGTGTTTGCGCTGATTCAACTCTTCAGATATAGTTTAGTTTATTATTTATTTTGTCAGTGATCAACAAAATAAACAAACAGCTTTACATAAACAAACAGTTGTACATTCATAAATTGACAATGTTACAAACCGAAAGGGTTTAGGCTGAAATTGAGCACTTATTTCGCCTAACCCTATAAACAATCTCAAATACAAGATGAGCTTCCGAGAAATATGAAATTTCCTTTACACAACATAAACACTGTTCAAATATATACACAGTAAGCATTATAGCATATAGTGCTCTACAGACATTTTTTGATCAAATCATTTGGGCTTTGTGGAGAAAACCCTTTTGGTTCTGAAATGATCATTAAACTTCTTGTTTGTGTATTTCACACTACTTAAATAGTTTCATTTAAAAAACTCGGTAATCTGGATCACCCCTTGCCGTTTGCCAAATCACTAGTAAAAGCACTGGAGGAACAAAGGCCATTTACCATTTGAAAGTGTTGTTTACTAGTAACTGCAACTTGAAAAAACAGTATTCAGTACACCAGAGATACTGCTAACAAACAGTAAAGACAGAACTTTGAGAAGAAAACATTTTTGTTCTCTTTACACTTTTTTACAACGGTACAAAAAAGAACCAAAAAATATGGCCCAAGAACTGAGGTACGGACCATACCGTGGGTTACCTGTAGAAATGTGTTGGTAAAGAGGTACTGTAAGGCCCTGCTGAATGAATGAAGGAATTAATTATACATACAAGCTCAAAAATCAGCTACAAACTAGATTTTCTGACAAAACAGAAGGTGATCATACTTTTACGACAGAGTAACTTTTCCTAGAAAAGAAAAGGCGGATGTACCTTAGATACAAACAAAAGGTAAAACCAAAACATTTTTTGATTTTACAACAGTACATAAATGGGACATATTTTATAACATTATTATCAAAGTAAAATATTTTATTCTTTTATTATTATTTCTTAAAGAGAAACCCGTATTAAAATTGATTAGAGCATAAGAATTTACGGTTTAAAAAAAACAACTCCAAAGTCATCAATCTCTCATCTAGTGTGACACATTTGTGACACGGTTTTATGTGATATTTGGCTTCTACTATGTTGGACAAGTGTGCATATGGATAAAGTGGATCAAGTGCACAACAGTGTTTTTGGAGATGCACACAACTCATTAGGCATAAAGCTACAGACACACAAAACAGCATATTCTTGGTAAAACTTAACAAAAGCACTTTTGACACAAACTGACTAAAGTTCCGTCTGAAGCCTAGCTTTTGATCAACACACTTCCAATACACTATCTTAGGAGAAAACAATACAGTATTTGAAATAGTATAAAATAGGCCATTTAACCAATGATGTCAGATGAAGACTGGACTTAATGTGGCTGATTAAATAACATATTTTTTGACCCCCAAGAATTATCACAGGCAGTTTTAGGTACTAAGTTTCTAGTGCACCAGGCTGAAAGCACCCATCTGGAAAACGGTGCCTTGAATGAAACCCAAAATGGAAAACCCAAATTGTTTTGTTTGCACCTCAGCGAGGCAATAAAACAAATACTGGAGACCACGGCAAAAATGCGCTACTCTACGACCTGAAACAACATATGCAGATCACTTACGTATATGTGACGTAATCAGACAGTCAGTGTCACAATCCATATTTTCAATCCACCAACACCTTATCAGTGGAAATGCATCATCATTTAGAAAATACCAAGTGGACCTTAAAAAGTGTACATTAGTCAATGTTTTACTCCTTGCATTAATCTGCTTTCTGTCCTTTAAGCACACTTAAGGTCAAATGTAACCATGCTGCACGGCTTGATGCGGGATGAAACGCGATGACGAAGCAGGAGGGTGGAGAGATTGACAAGTTAGAGCTGCTCATTTCACGAGATTAATCTGCTATTTTTGAAAAATCCACAGAGAATGAAGATGAGAGGGAATGTGACTCAGTGGGCATGAGTGAATGTGTGTGTGTTAGTCCTTGGCCTACTTTAAATCCAAGTGATCATTCTGGCCTATCAGGGCTTGATTTTGCCTGACTGTGTGTGTTATATTACAAGAAGCATGATATCATAAATCTCTTCCTGCCAGCCCACACACTCACTGCATTAGTGATGGTTATGCTGCAGTGCAGGTGTGTTTTAGAATGCCACCAAGGGAGTCTTGCCTGTCCCCCTTTCAGCTGAGTCACGATCCCCCAATAACTCCTACCCTTTACTTCATCTCCATCGGATATCTTTTGTCACTGTTACTCTTTTTCTTACACACCTCCACAAAGCTTGAGTGGCAGGATTGTGAACCAGTTGTAAATTGGACAAGCAAGAGCCTCTATAAATAATTAGCACGCACACACACAGACACACATACACACACACAAACACACACACATACACATACACACGCTGCAGCGCAAATAGCAAAGCAGCTCTATCACTGTCTGCGGATCAAACGGTCTGCTCGCCGTCTGTCCGATGCTGCAGTGCCGTGTGTTAAGCAGGGAAAGAAAATCAATAACAAAGGGGAAAACAATAAGAGTGACACATCGAGGATGAGCACACAAACTCTATACACATGATACGGCAATAATGAAAAAACATATTGACATACCACAGGGTTTCCACCAACCTAAGCAGCCCATCTGGCTTAGGCTGGCTGCCAAGCAGGCCTAAGCATCTGGGAGTGAGATGAAAACAAAATGTATTTCTCTGATGTTTGTCCAAACTAACCTCCGAAATGCCCACAGAACAGGTTGTGTGTAGAATGTTAGTAAGTGCAAATCAGAGATCAACCGATATGTTTTATTCAGCGCCGATACCAACACCCATTATTGGTAGTCAAGGAGGTTGATAACTGATATTTGGAGGCGATATTAATTTACAGCAAAAGTTAGCTAAACATGAATAGTATACATCAGTAAACAGCTGGACAAGGCTTTAAGTTTTTTTGTTTTTTTTAAACGTCGGACCAGTAGCAATTAGTGAAAGGTTTGAGTCTACTAAAACTTGATAGCCCATGCAAAGTTGATCTGCTAAACCTGTGCAAAGTGGATTGCCTCTGCTAAATTAGCAGAATAAGATGCGCAATCCATTTTGCGTCTCTTGTCTTTATTATGTGCAAAATATACTGTATGCTGATTAGAAAAACGCCCACAATAATGGGAGGAAAAAATGCAAATATTATTATAAAGCACGCGCAATAGGATTTATCAACACTCATCACCGTTTTGCTAGCAATATTTAGCGTTTTTCAGCACGTCTGAAAAGTATGTGCGAACTGACAAGTTACACGCACAGCTGCAGGATTGGTGCTCGCCATGCAAAGACAGAAAAGGAACATAATCCTCCATCCTATGTGTGTGTGTGTCAACATATTTGCCTGGTTTGACAGCAAAAAAACATATTAGACATGTTATCTATACAGCAACATCCTTTTGTAAATGTGTAGACGCATACTTGGTGAGTTGAAGGGCTGACTAAAACAAATTAATTGATTTAACGGCATTTGTTTATTCATTTAGAATATATATCAACAACAAATTCCTATATGATAAAGAAATATCTAAGTATGGATTTTTTTGTCTCTTCCTCACAGTAAGTGCAGCTTCTCTCTCATGAGCATCCCCACCTGCAGCTTACAAAAAAAGTGGGTTTCATTGTGATGCACCAGACTGCTCCTAAAATGCCCATAAAAAATGGTACATGTCTGCTGGTTGTTTGAAAACACAGCCAAACGCCATGGGTAGCAGCATGATAACATGGATATACAGTAAATTATCCAGTATCTCCATGATGAAACCTGTACAGTACACGCAAAAACCTCTTTTAAAAAAGGTGTTCTGCAGCAGTTATAGCATGTGCAATGTTAGTAGATAGCACGCAACACGCCTACTAATAGTACACACAATTGTTTTCAATTGTTTAGCATGTTGTATTTAAATCTTAATACAATCAGGCCCATAATGTTTTATGCGGTGCTAATGTTGTGATTAATTTAGCACAAAAAACATCAAACACCTTTATTATGTGTGTTTTATGCTGCGGGTCATGGGAACATCAACATTTGCAATTTAAAATATGGGAAATCTCCTAGAAAAATTGGTCAAAATATGGGATTTCCCTACATCACAATATCACCATCTACTAAATGTTATAGCAGTCAATAGATTTAATACATTCTAAGGGTTCCTCAACATTGTAAGGTTTCCTTGTGAGGAACACTGAAATATTACAAACATTTAAATAAAACCATATCTGGGCTCCTTTTACATAGCTTATAGTTAAGACATTTTTTAAGTTGGCTGACATAATTTTTTCCTCAATATTATCCACTTCACTGAATATTTTTTCTGCGATGAGGTGGCGACTTGCCCAGGGTGTACCCCGACTACTGCATTCGGGCTCCAGCAGCCCCCCCCCCCCAGCCCCCCCGCGACCCTGAAAGGGACAAGCGTAAGAAAATGGATGGATGGATGGATGGATGGATGAATATTTTTTTAAATATGAAATACTGATATCATATGTGTGTGTATATTATATCTGCTGATGTAATTGCTGTTCAGTAGTTGTAAAAAAAAAAAAAGGGAGATACCGATATACCTCAAAATTGGTCCATCAGGAATCGAAAAAGACTGATATTAACAAAAAACATACTGAATCATGCAGTTAAATAGCCAACATTATGGCCATTTCCCATGCCAACACAGGTTTTCTGTGGTTACTCGGTTGTTTCCAGTTGATTCCCCTGTGTAAGTAAGTAGCTAACACAAGATCTGATTTTGGTCCCAAGATACTATATGGTTGCTGCCCGATGCTCTTCAGGGACTAGTTAAAAGCAAATGACACATAAAGTACCTTGAACTGAAACTCATGTTTAACTAAGTGACAAGAAAGGAACCTAGAAAGAGGGTGCAACTGTGTGACCAAGATGCTAGGTCCTCTTACACCCACCCCAGCTCAATGTGGCTACAGAAGACAAACTATTCTCCCAAACAGACCTCCTTCCATTTAGTCTGGGTCCACATCATTTCTGTCCTACACCCAAAAGGCCAACAACTGAGAGATACTAACAAACTGGACGGGTGATAAAACAACTCAACTCTCCACTTGCAAAAAATGGTGACAGGGTATAATTATATCTGTACAATACTGTGTAAGGTAGAATTAGCCTGATATAAATTGATGGCACAGGCAATGGTCAATAAAGTTTGAAGGGAAAAAAGGAGGGAGTGTGAGTCAAGAAATACCATCCAGCCTTGACAATGACTCTGTAACTGTGTGACCAACCAGCCATGGCCAAGCATTAAAACCAACAGTTCCACTCTATCTTTAGAGACAGAAAGAAGGGTGAGGAGCTGGAAAATATGAGCGTAAAGGTCACTAAAGCTATAGTTCCATCCAACCATACAATTCAATTCATTTCATGTCGGCAAAGGCTGATCAGTATAGGGGTGCCAGAAAAAACTGTTCCAAATTTGAATCCTGATTCTTATGTATTACAATTCTGAAATGATTCAGAAAGTTTTAAATATCAAGAAAGACATCTCCTCGCTTGCGTTATAATTTATATAGCAAAATCAGGAAGTATGTTCAATTGAAAATCAATTCTGAATTAAACTGTCGCCCCAAAAAATGAATCATGGGTTGTTGTAAGATCCACATTCTGACTGATCGGGGTTGTGTTTTGACCACAGGGTGAGCTAGCTGGTTCTACTACATACATACAAGAATGACAAATCAATAGCAGCATAGTGGGTGTGCAACTTGCCAATTAATTACACACAAAAAAGAAACACAACACAATACAGGACTGTATATTAACAATAGGGCTGGGCAATAAAACAATATCGATATATACAGTCATCCCTGGTTATCGCTGTTAATTAGTTACGGACATGACCTCGATAAATTAAATTACGTGAAGTAGGAATCAATAAATACTTTTTTTTTTAGACCTATATATATATATATATATATATATATATATATATATATATATATATATATATATATATATATATATATATATATATATATATATATAATTAGATGCATTGCAGTTAGAACATGGACGGTTATAGAATCAATTAGTATACGTCAATAATTGATCATCGATTTATTTATTGTAAAAAAAAGTAATGCAGACAGTCCTACAATTTTGCTGACTGCAGCAAGCCACCTCACCGAGAGATCAGACCAGCTCCTTTATTATCGGGCACCGATGGTCCAGTTTCGCACACATTTTCATTAATTTAACAAATGTGGGAATTAATTTAACGGTTTCTTATTCCAAATGAGTTGGGTTTTTTTAATTTGCAAAGTATAAATGCTTATTTAGTGAAACAAAAAGAAATGTAAAACTGTATCAATTTACAAACATAAATTAAAAAGGCATCAATAATCGATTTTTAATCGAATCATAGCTCCTGAATCGTAATCGTGAGGTGCCCAAAGATTCTCACCTCTAATACAGTATATACATACATATACACATATATATGTACATACATATGTAAAAAAATATATATATATACATATATACATATATATATATATATATATATATATATATATATATATATATATATATATATATATATATATATATATATATAAAAATATGTGCATATATAAATATATATATGTACATATATATAAATACATAAATATGTATATACAATGTACATACTGTATATATATATATATATATATATATATATATATATATATATATATATATATATATATATATATATATAAATATATATATATAAATATGTACATATATATGTATACACACATATACACACACACACACACCCGTATGTATACATACATATGTATATATAATATATATAGAATGCAGCTGAGATAGGCTCCAGCGACCCCCATGACCCCAAAAGGGACAAGCGGTAGAAAATGGATGGATGGATATATACACACACATACACTACCGTTCAAAAGTTTGGGGTCACCCAAACAATTTTGTGGAATAGCCTTCATTTCTAAGAACAAGAATAGACAGTCGAGTTTCAGATGAAAGTTCTCTTTTTCTGGCCATTTTGAGCGTTCAATTGACCCCACAAATGTGATGCTCCAGAAACTCAATCTGCTCAAAGGAAGGTCAGTTTTGTAGCTTCTGTAACGAGCTAAACTGTTTTCAGATGTGTGAACATGATTGCACAAGGGTTTTCTAATCATCAATTAGCCTTCTGAGCCAATGAGCAAACACATTGTACCATTAGAACACTGGAGTGATAGTTGCTGGAAATGGGCCTCCATACACCTATGTAGATATTGCACCAAAAACCAGACATTTCAGCTAGAATAGTCATTTACCACATTAGCAATGTATAGAGTGTATTTCTTTAAAGTTAAGACTAGTTTAAAGTTATCTTCATTGAAAAGTACAGTGCTTTTCCTTCAAAAATAAGGACATTTCAATGTGACCCCAAACTTTTGAACGGTAGTGTATATTTATAAACCGATGTGACTGGATACCCGGTTTGAGAGGTAGCCGGTTCAGCTACATTGGTTACAGTCCCCTTAATTGATAAGATTTACTTGTGAATAGAAATCAGTTGAAGGTTTTTGTCTTTCAAACGATACTAGAGCCAGGGTTGTCCATGAAAAAAGTCATGCGCTTGTTAAGTTACTTACGTAACTGGACACAAGAATAGACGTAGATACATGGACCGGTGTAGCGCGAGACTAGCAATTAGAAGACAGTTCATCTCAAATAATTACCCACAAGATACGTAACATCAGCAACGCAGACCTTCCCCGTGCTGTGTCGTTTGTCAATATTGTAACCTTCCAAGGAATGGAGGCTCAGACAGATTCCCTGTTTGTCTTTATTTATTTCACAAAATGCAATGTTCTTGTGCAACGGGCTCAATCTCTGTGTCTTGCTCTCATTTCCGACACCATGCTGAAAATTTTAATTTCCCCTCAGGGATTAATAAAGTATTTCTGATTCTGATTCTGATTCAAACGACCTTACAACTCTCCAACTCACGTCACTCCCAAACCTTGTCCCGGAAGTCCCGCCACCCAGTCTAGCCATTTGCTACAATCAATAGGCGTCTGTGACGACACTGACTTGACTTGACTTGACTCGTGGAAAAGAAATATATTTGACATATGACATGCGTTTGCCTTTTCACTTTGTAAAACATCTTTGGGGATATACTTTATTTTAAAAAGTTTAAAACACTGGAAACATGTCACATTTATTGAATGTGCTTGTTTTATATGTGAAGATGAATGTGCCTATGGGTGTTCTCATTCATCAGGTTATTGTTATTCTCATGGCATTCGAATGATTAGATCTTTAGCTTCTCATCCGAGTAGTTTTCATCAGTTCATGCTCGTTGACTTAGCTTGGTCAGCTCCAGTCCTAGCTATTTATTCTCCAACATGAGGAGGAGCATATGAACACGAAGGAATGCTTTTGTTCTTATGTGCTATACAAAAGAATGTGTTCATCAACAAATGTTAGCCATAGAATTGATCGTTCGTACACCATATGTAATCATATTGAGTCGTTCGTAGACTATATCGAATCATATTGCATCGTTTATACACTGACTCAAATCTTATTGAATCGGTCATACACTGAATCGAATCTTATTGAACTGTTCATACGCCGTATTGATTCTTATCGAAACTTTTATACACTAAATCGAATTGCTTCGAATCATTCCATTTTATAAATAAATCGCTTTTGAATGCATCGTAACCCATTTATCGGGATGCAAATCGAATCGTCACAAAGAAATTTACATTCCTAATATATACATATAGAAATAAACGGTAGAAAATGGATGGATGGATATATACATATACATACATACATACACACAATGTATATACAATATATAGTTATACAGTTCTGAAATTAGTGTACTTGATTAGAGATTAAATATATGTGTAATGTAATTAAATAAGCATCTAAATCACTACACTAACTTCAGTTGTTTTTTATTGTTATTTGTTACAACTGTGTGCTGTCGCAGAGTGACCTGTGATCACGTTTAAACAGCTGTTTTTACATCTAATCTGCGATTGCAATGCTTTAAGTCTGCAAAATAGTTTCACACCCAATTGAAGAGGGAAATTTGCCAAACATGTAAGAATACAGTACACACTGTGGTAAAGCCATATTTTTTAGGGTAATCACCAATATATGGGTAATATAGTGACACATTACATGTACAATGATGTGTACATTATATATAAAATCAGAGCACATTTACATGGAAGATAATTTTGTATCGATTGCCCGTGCGTGTCATAAGATGCACATACACCCGCCTACAAACAAAATAAGGAAGAAAGAAAGTTGAAGCTTGACAGTGTATGATACTGAAAAAGCATTTTCCCGTGGTCAGACCCTGGCATCGCCCCATTATGTGGGCGGAAATGCATTAAGTCCACACTTATTTAGAGTAAACAATCTTTTGTCTGATGTCCCAAACCACCTTAATTGCACAACAGCTAATAATTAATTACAATAATAATAATAACATACATAAAAATAACCGTTGTACAATAATATTGGCAGTGTCTGTAAATATTATACTGTAAGATAATGTGCATGATGCCTGTTGTGAATATGCACTAACTATTTATCTGAAATGGTTGCCTCATGTTCTTTAGTACATCCAACAAAACTTAATATTTCAATAGAAAAATAACCATCTGATGTCTTCACATCTCACTTATTTAAGACAAAAATATCGATAATCTGAAAAAAATCTGATATGAGTTTTGTTCCCATGTCGCCTAGCTCTAACAATATCTACTGTAGAGATAAAGTGATGCAAACAGCTTTCAATCTTTTGTAATGCATGGTATTTCAACATTTATTTAACCAGTATAGCTACATTCACCTTATTTAATTACCAAGATGTTGACGCAATGTAGTGTAACATGAAGGTAACAGTTCTCTGGTGATTATTCAACACTCCAAGTGTGTCGAGCTCCACCATCCACTGTATCAATGCATCTGGCAAACCAAAAAACTAAAGAAACAGCCTTGTAAAAAAAAAAGGAAAAAGAGGCTTTGCTACACATCTTAAAATGAGGCTCTTAAGTTAGCTACAGACATAGGAGCTGTAGGTTTGATTATGTTGTGTTTCTGTTCAAATGCGAGCTCTGTATCTGAAAACTACGATCACATGGAACCTTTAAGAGTGTGACCAACACCATGATGTGTTTACACTTGGTTTGCATCTAAGGTTTCCTAAGGCGTTACATAACACTGCCTGTAACATATGTTGAAACAGAGGGTGCCATACTGTCTTCGCAACAACAAACTGCCTACGCCTTTGCCTCCTTCCGGGCCTCCGTTCAAAACTGCCCTATGTCTCCGGTGGCGTGAGAAAGGAAGACCGTGCTCTTCTGGCAGCACCTTATGAACGTACTAAATTTGTGCAAAAACAGAAGATAATGTATTGAATGTAAGTGTAACTATAGCTCGTCTGTTCTGACAATGTAAAAGGGGAAACTCGAGTGAAAACAGGAATGCCAGGAATAGAGCAAGGATAAAATAGGTAAGCAGGTCCACCCTTCTTTGACGCGCCGCTCTGTCGCACTTATTCTGGATGAATTGTTTCACACCGTGACCTGTTGGGATTCCATGAAGGGGCCATGCATCTGGAAGTAGAGGAGCTGTCACTTTCTGGACCTACTGTATGTACTCACAGGGGGGAAGCCGGGGTAGGAAAAGGAACAAACAGTGACCGAGAGAGCGACAAGAACAGACGCAGGGAAAGAGTTACGCGGAGAGAGATAACTGCTTCCTGTTTACCAAGTGTAAAAAGCACAGAACAAGGAGCAACAAGCCACGAAACCACATCAACTCTCTACATTGCACAGAACAGATTTGGCCCTATTCTGATGTACATTTAATCACGAAATAATACTGCATTTGTACTGTACTTTACACACATGTATTTTCTTAGGAGTAGTAATTGGCTTCATAATCAGTTAAACAGTTTATTCCTAAAAAATAATGATTTTATGGAATTGATGGTTGATTCAGAACATGAGGCACTCATTTTGGCAACAGTTGTGTTCTCACATAGGTCATTCTGCTTACCCAAATGTACACTACCGTTCAAAAGTTTGGGGTCACTCAAACAATTTTGTGGAATATCCTTCATTTCTAAGAACAAGAATAGACTGTCGCGTTTCAGATGAAAGTTCTCTTTTTCTGGCCATTTTGAGCGTTTAATTGACCCCACAAATGTGATGCTCCAGAAACTCAATCTGCTCAAAGGAAGGTCAGTTTTGTAGCTTCTGTAACGAGCTAAACTGTTTTCAGATGTGTGAACATGATTGCACAAGGGTTTTCTAATCATCAATTAGCCTTCTAAGCCAATGAGCAAACACATTGTACCATTAGAACACTGGAGTGATAGTTGCTGGAAATGGGCTTCTATACACCTATGTAGATATTGCACCTCTTAGTGACATCATGCACTAAAGTGCACTAATAGCTTGTTTTAAAATGTCTCTGACAATCTTGCACTTTCTGTTTTGGAAATTACATGAATGTTTGTGCCACTGCTTATTAACTGTTTAATAAATACAGTTTTGGTCAATTGACTTAGTTGTGATTTCCTTCTCTGCATGAAAGTTTAAAATTAGCATATATTAATGCAGTATGAACAAGAATGTTTTAATGTAGACACATAGAATCATCATACTGGTGTGATTATATGTATCAAGTGTTAATTCAAGACTAAGGCAAAATATCGAGATACTGTATATATTGTATATCGCGATATGGCCTAAAAATATCGAGATATTAAAAAAATGCCATATCGCCCAGACCTAATGGGAAGTATTGGTTTTCATCCAGGATATCTCTGGACATTGCCGCATTTGTCTTAGTCTAGTCAGGGAAGTGACCAAGAACCCAATGGTCACTCTGTCAGAGCTACAGCATTCATCTGTGGCGAGAGGAGAACCTGCCAGAAGGACAACCACCTCTGCAGCAATCCACCAATCAGGCCTGTATGGTATAGTGGTCAGACGGAAGCCATTTCTTAGTAAAAAAATGTTGCCAAAATGCACCTGAAAGACTCTTATACCATGAGAAACAAAATGTTCTGGTCTGACGAGACAAAGAGACTCATTGGTGTTAATGCCAGGCATTATGTTTGGAGGAAACCAGGCACCGGTCATCACCAGGCCAATACCATCCCCACAATGAAGTAGTCAGGATGAATGCAACAATGTACAGATAAATCCTGAATGAAAACCAACCAACCTATGTACATGTGATTTTATTTTTAATACATTTGCTTAATTGTTTTTAAAAAACTTTTCACATTGTCATTATGGGGTATGGTCTGTAGAATTCTCAGGACAAAAATGAAATGTATTCCATTTTGGAATAAGGCTGTAACATACCAAATGTGGAAAAAGTGAAGCTCTGTAAAATACTTTCCGGTTGCAAAGTACAATAAAATGTTACCTACTACAATATACTCTAAGCCAATGAGTTTATATTTCTTAACCAGGCATTCATACAAATGTCAATATAATCAAATTACAATGGCAAGTAGGGGGTTCTTATTGCAACGGTGACCCCCAAATCACAGACTTTAGTGGTCTATATCAGTGGTTCTCAAATGGGGGTACGCGTACCCCTGGGGGTACTTGAAGGTATGCCAAGGGGTACGTGAGATTTTTTTTAAATGTCTGTCAAAAAGAACTGTGAAAAGAAATGCAACAATGCAATATTCAGTGTTGACAGCTAGATTTTTTATGGACATGTCCCATGAATATTGATGTTAAAGATTTCTTTTTTTGTGAAGAAATGTTTAGAATTAAGTTCATGAATCCAGATGGATCTCTATTACAATCCCCAAAGAGGGCACTTTAAGTTGATGACTACTTCTATGTGTAGAAATCGTTATTTATAAATGAATCACTTGTTTATTTTTCAACAAGTTTTTAGTTATTTGTATATCTTTTTTTCCAAATAGTTCAAGAAAGACCACAACAAATGAGCAATATTTTGCACTGTTATACAATTTAATAAATCAGAAACTGATGACATAGTGCTGTATTTTACTTCTTTATCTCTTTTTCTCAACCAAAAATGCTTTGCTCTGATTAGGGGGTACTTGAATTAAAAAAATGTTCACAGGGGGTACATCACTGAAAAAAGGTTGAGAACCACTGGTCTATATTATTGATGGACCAGCACGGACAGTTGGCTAGTGCCAACGCTGATGTTAATTTTTCACTTTTAATTTATTCACACTTCCATATCTCCTCTGCCACTCCTGTTGTGTTAATACAGTGGTTCTCAAACGTTTTTTGTCATCCCCCACTTTGGAAAAGGGAGAGTTTTCAAGCCCCACCTGCCCCCATCGCCCCAACAGAACGCTAATGCCAAGCTTAATATTTTCAAATTTATCGAACATCAAGTAACATCAAGTTTTATACATTCAAACTCAATAACATAAAATAAAATCAAGTTCAATAATAAATAAAATAACTGTGCAGCTGTGGTATAACTTGCATCAAGTTCAATATCAAATAAAATAACTTGCATCAATTCAATAATAAATAAAACAAAAGTGTTATAACTTGCATCAAGTTCAATAATAAATCAAAAAAAGTGTTATAACTTGCATCAAGTTCAATAATAAATCAAAAAAAGTGTTATAACTTGCATCAAGTTCAATAATAAATCAAATAAAAGTGTTATAACTTGCATCAAGTTCAATAATAAATCAAATAACTTGCATCAAGTTCAATAATAAATAAAACAAAATTGTTATAACTTGCATCAAGTTCAATAATAAATAAAACAAAAGTGTTATAACTTGCATCAAGTTCAATAATAAATCAAAAAAAGTGTTATAACTTGCATCAAGTTCAATAATAAATCAAATAAAAGTGTTATAACTTGCATCAAGTTCAATAATAAATAAAACAAGTGTTATAACTTGCACCAAGTTCAATAATAAATCAAAAAAAGTGTTATAACTTGCATCAAGTTCAATAATAAATCAAATAATAGTGTTATAACTGCATCAAGTTCAATAATAAATCAAATAACTTGCATCAAGTTCAATAATAAATGAAAATAAAAGTGCCACTTTGCAATCTTTGCCAAAAAAAGGAGGACAGGGCAAGTGAACATGAGTTTTACAGTACTCCAGCATTAGTGGCTGCAATGAGCCTGTTTTGCACTGCACAGCTTTTCAAATCGGGGTTGCAGGCTTGACACTGCCACTGTTAAAACCTCATTGAATTCGGGGCTGAGCTGCCTTGACGCGAGTGTTTCCCGGTGAATGACACATTGTGTCCAATGCGCATTTGGCGCAACCCTCTTTATTAGAGCCTGCAGCCCGTTTCTTGACTTTGCCATGCGCGCCATCAGAGCAAAATCCCATACAGTTTTCCCATTTAAGGTCGTGTTCTTTGAGGAAACTGTCCATTATCTTGAACAGCTCATCAGCAGTGGCTCTATTTTTTATGTATTTGCAAAACAGCAAATCCTCGCACAGTGACTCGCCATTCACAAAGCTTCCGCTTAGCCCCGCCCCCATTAGTTACTGTTGCTATTGTCTGTCAAACTTTCGCTCCTACCTAGAAATGTAAAGCCTACAGGAAAAATAAGTAATTTACATTTATCTATATAGCGGATTTCACAGACAGAATCACAAAGTGATTTACAGTGTGTATAGAAAATGAAAGCATAGTAAAAAAAAAAATCAAAGAATATAATAATTAAAAAAAATAAAAAAATCTAAGTGAAATTTCCTCCCGTTCCTCGCGCCCCACCTGTCATGTCTCTATTCCCCACCAGTGGGGCGCGCCCCACACTTTGAGAAACGCTGTGTTAATAGGATCAAGAGTTTGCAATGCCCCGAGCTGTGAGAGCTCAAGCGCTTCAGGCAACGTTTCCAATCCAGGGCAGACGTCCTCACGATTCAAAGCAGCATTTTCATGCAATTCAGTGCAATTTTACACATATACATTCACTGTACAAACACACACATACATATACTGTACATATACTTTCACTGTACAAACACACATATACACATACTGTACATATACATTCACTGTACAAACACACATTACATACTGTATACACATACTGTACATATACATTCGCTGTACAAACACACACATACACATTCTATACATATACATTCACTGTACAAACACACATATACACATACTGTACATATACATTCACTGTACAAGCACACATATACACATACTGTACATATACAAGTACATATGCACACATACACTCATGCACATAATCACGTTTCATCAAACATATATTAACGTTGTTGCCCTAGGGTAAACTGGGTATAACACATGGCACACTGACAAAGCTTAACCTATTGTTACTATAACAATCTACAAGGTTAATGTAGGTTGCTTCTCTTTCTTCCCCTCCATTTTTCTGCATTCTTTCGTATCTCAAGTTATCATTACGTATATGTATTGTTGCATTTGAACAATTGTATTGTTGATAATAAAGGTAAAGTATTGGTATTGTTCATTATCAATAGCACTATTTCTATTGGTATTCATATTGCTCCATTTTTAGTGTAATAATGCTCATTGTCATTTCTGTATTTGTATTTTTATTTTCGCTAACTGCTTATTTGCTATTACTTTTACCATAATATTTGTACATGTCGTATTTGCTGATGTTGCTCTGTTGTTGTTGTTGTTGTTGTGTTTGCTGTTGTTGTTTTTGTCTCTGTCTAAGCCCCCTCTTGTCCCCACAATTCCCCCCTGTCTTCCTTTTTCTCTCTTTCTATCCCCTCCTGCTCCGGCCCGGCTGCACCAAATGATAATATAAATACATTTAATAAAGTCAAAATACAAATAAGGCAACAAGAGAAGTATCCTACACTTCTCTTTTGTAAAGTAAATCTGAACAGCCGATATGGGCATCTACATCTGCTATATGATTTGCCCGAGAAGCTGGACAGGACATTATTAAAAAGAAAAAGAAAAAAAAGAAAAAAAATTGTTCACTTTTAATTTATTCACACTTCCATATCTCCTCTGCCGCTCCTATTGTGTTAATAGGATCAAGAGTTTGCAATGCCCCGAGCTGTGAGAGCTCAAGCGCTTCAGGCAACGTTTCCAATCCAGGGCAGACAACCTCACGATTCAAAGCAGCATTTTCATGCAATTCAGTGCAATAGAAGATATTTTTAGCTGCGTAAGCTGCAGTGACATTAATGAACCTAAACGTTTCTATTTTCCCAAGGTTTTCCAGGTCGTCGCTAACAATAAATGCATTGAGGGGGAGTATAATAGAAGATACATATCTTCAACAGAAATGTGGCTGGTTGTACAGGAAATAATTACCTCCTATCATCATAATTTTTAGCTTGACTTTGTGACTACACCGGGACGATAAGATCACCCACTGCTCAAGAGTAAAACTGCTGCTATGAGCATGCCACATCACCTGTCACATTGAATTCCTACAGTAACTTGATGATGAACTTGCTTGACATGCCATTAAAAAGTGCAAAGCAAACAAATGTATCTGCTTGTCTGCAGACAGCTTGAGAAGGAAGAAGCAGAAGGGATGAACAGCTCAAGATAACATGCAGGCAGGAAATAGTCAGAGACTAGTGTGACGCAGAACAGCGTCATTTGCTGCTGCTCCCGGAGCTGGCAGAAAAGTTAACTAGACTACTTTATTTTTCTTGCTCTGTGTCCTACTAATTATGATGCTCTTTTGCACTTGATGCACTGTTAATCTAGTTTAGTGTTTCCCATTTACTTGTGGCCTGTCACAAGTAAATTTGGGGTGCCACATTTCTATAAGATATTGCAATATAGTAAGGTTTTCGTCTCCCAGGTGATGTATATCCTGGCAATCATGTTCTATCACTACATTATTTGTTTTAAAAGTAGAGTTTGACGTTTGAGTAACAGGCTTCCGTAGTTAGTCAGCACACCCGCACAGGTACGCACACACGCACACACACAGACAGTGGTGATCTGTAGACTGGCTAGGTAGTACAGAGTTAGCGAGCCATATTCGATTATACAGTTTGGGGACTATATGTTTGTAAGTAGAAATACATTTGATATTTTAAGTCATTTCTAGTCATAGTCTCATTTGTTAAACATTTGTAGAAGTTGGAAAATATCCCAATGATAATTTTCGTTAGCCTGTCAATGGGCTTGTAAATTGCATGTTAGCATTTAGCTTGCGACATAAGAGCCAACATTTATGCTGTACGTTTGTATTGCTTTTTTCAGTTTATACTAGGGTTGTTCAGTATATCGGTACCTTTAAAGTACTGCGATACTTATTGATTAAAATCGGTACTATACTGCCTTTGAAAGTACCGGTACCGTCCTTTCATTTGAATGCCCATGTGCGGCGGTGACTTTGATCTTTAGTGTGTCAAAATGCACACACAAAGTGCATACAAGCAATAACATCTTGGAGAGGAAGAATGGCAAAAAACGACAATAATACAGGTTAATAAAGAGTGTGCGTGAAGCGCATTATGGAGGTATTTGGGCTTCAAAACCAACGATAAAGGTGACGCTTTAAACAGGGAAGCGCCACATTTCCAGTGTTGCTTTAAAACATGCCTCGCCAAATATGGCTATTAGTATTACCGCCTTTGCTTCAAACGTAGGTGAACATTTAAATAATAAGCATTCAGACCTGCACAAGGAATAGCGACAGGTAATAATGTAGTTGTTACACCTGTCCTGCTGTTCTGCTCTGGTGCAGACGGTAGTAGAGGAGCGCAGGGCAGACATTCCCTTCAGGGTTGATGTTTTTGTCGGGTTAATACCCTTCACTTTACCCGCCAATGGGTCTGCTAAGCTCCGTTTTCAGGTCAGACTGACGAGGCCACCTATTTGTGAAAATCTGGTTGCTTTTTTGTTAGTTTTGCAGGACACAACCGGATCCGTTCTTTACTGTACTGTGCAGTGCATGCGCTACCTGTCTCTCTCTTTACTCGCCCACTCACTCACTGATGTCACTCAGACAACACATTGCCATTCTCTTAAACACACATACACTACATTTATAAGATAACAGCTCCTCTGTTGTGCACATGTAGATACATAGACGTGCACACAGCTGCTTTGATTGATGCCAAATATTAGCAGAGTTAGGACCGCCCATCTAACATCAACTAGTGCAAGTAAAGTGACTGAATTTTGTAACAAATTGCTACAATTTGTGTTTTATCTTTAACAAATGTGTGTTTGACCTGCTACATGGCTTATCTGGGTACATTTATCCATAGTTTTGTTTTTAGTACTTACTATTAATTGTAAAGTCAATATAGACATTTTTGTAGTTCCCTTTATTTTGAAAAGTATCGAAAAGTATCGATATACATTTTGGTACCAGTACCAAATTATTGGTATCAGGACAACCCTAGTTTATACCAAACTATATCAGTGTTTCCCACACATTCATTTATTTGTGGCGGCCCGCCACGAAAGAATTACGTCCGCCACAAATAAAAAATATATATATATATTTTTTTGTCCTGTCCAGCTTCTCAGGCAAATCATATAGTTGATGTAGATGCCCATATAGGCTGTTCAGATATACTTTACAAAAGATAAGTGTAGGATACTCCTCTTGTTGCCTTATTTGTATTTGACCACTACTGTTTTCTGTTTATTTGTTACTGACTGTGGCAGGACACCTCTGCCTCTGTTTCACTTTATGGTTGTAGTAGTAGGCTAAAGTTAAATTATTTAGTATGCACTAATTAAAGGGGCAGAGCTTTAAATGACATTTTAGCTTTTATATTTTATGAGATATATTTTTTGTAAGAACCACAATTAATAAATATATTTCAGTGAATAACTTATTGTTCAAATCTGTATATAAATATGTACATAAAGTGTTGTAATTATATTGTAAAATGGATGGATGGATGGACGTTTAAAACAAAACTGTTATTATGAATTAGTAAGTATACATTTTTTGAGCCTTTTTAGAGAAAATCATATCATTGTAGTAAATTATGCAAATTACTTGATGATGTCATGGTGACCACGCCCATAGCCTCGCCCCTACCGCCACAGGTATCTTGGCAGTTTATGGGAAACACTGTATATTGTTAAATTAAACATGACTCCTACATGTATGTGCACTCCATGTGTATATCAATGTACTTTCCTTTGTGGAATTTGTTTTACTGTAACTTAATTGTGAAGACTAGGGATGCATACCAAGTACCGATATTTTTTAGTACCAGTTCCTTATTGAATTGGTCCAGGAGGACCATGAAGATTCTGGACTAATGATACGGCTATTGGTATTTTTTTTTTCCATCTGATCGTCGTAATTAGGACACACTATCACATTTACTTTAGGTACTGCTACATCGCATAAATAAAAGCACAGGTAGGATAGATAATCAAAAATAAGGAAGCAACACCACACACAAGTTTGAAACAACAATGTTTCCTCCTTGAAAGTCCCTCAAAGTCCAAACGGCAATCAGAGTTAGTGTCAGTTTAAAGTGAATGCTACTTACTAAAGACCGCCACTACAGTGTTTCATCAACCATCTTCTTAGTGATCAAGCAATCCACAGGTCAATAATAATCCACTCAAAAAGGTTAAAAATCGAAGTTTTAAAATGATCCATAACGTTGCTCTGAATCAAGATACCATCCACCGACAGGTCTCTTGTCGCCATCTGACGTCAATGCAACACACCATGCACCGAACATGCTAATTGATTGTATTGATTTATATTATATACTTATTGTCTCATGGAAAGAGTCTGTGCTACCCACATGAATGCCACACACAAATATGATTTCCAGCTGAGTGAAACTGTAATTAATAGAAACAAGGCGATGGATCTGTGTGGTCTTTACAATATGATGACATAACAACTGCATAGCACCTTGCACTGCACACATTTCGATACATCTTCTGATGGATGCACCTGAACACATCCTCAGTGATGTTCCTGGGGTCATAAGGTGTTTTGGGTCTTTCAAACATCAAACACCCTGTCCTCGGTGACCCAATCGTAAAAAAAACATTTTAGGTGGCACTTGTTTGTCCTCCCCATGGTTCTCCTCTCCGGATCCAGAGCAATCTCAAGGCTTTCTCAGCTGCTTCGGTGATGTTCTTGATGGATCTGCTCATTGCTGTTCCTGTGATGCCCAGGGCACTTAGGGCTTTGTGAAGTGAGTGGCCCACAAATCATCAGCTGGCAACCTCGATGGGCATACATCTTGCCTTCCAGCCTTGTTCACGACAGCTGATGACCAAGCGTTCATATTTGGTCTTCTTCCTTTCATGGACCTCCCCTAAGCGGTCATCCCAAAGCACAGTCAGCGCCATTTTTATGATGTTCTTAGTGCTTTCTGAGACCAGTAGGATACCTGGCCTCAGGGTGGTGCTGACAATGTTCTGGGGGAACTGCAACTGCTTCTCCAGGTCCACAAAGAGCTGCCAGTCTCCCTGCTGGGGCTTTTATGAAAACTGCCTTCGGCTGATCTACTGCTTTGACAAAAGCAATCGTGCAGGTAAATTGTGCACTCAACTGCAGCTGCTAATACCTTTGCTGATGGCTTCTGCAATCGGTTTTAGCACCTGGTTGTGGCGACAGGTGTAACGGCCTTGGCCGAGTGCTTTTGAGCAGGAGCTCATAACGTGTTCCAGAGTTCTTCTTGCTAAACACAGTTGGTAGTTTGGGGTCTCTGCTTTCCCCCAGGTGAATAGATTCACTGGGCTAGGCAGGACGTCATAGACTTCCCGGATTAGAAAGCTGATACGGTGTGGTTCAGACCAGGTGACTTTGCGATCCATGGCATGCTCCCATCTGGTCCAGGCCCCCTGCTGCCTCACACTAGCACTCTGCCTGTCATTTCTTCTTCCAGTGCTGTCCTGACCTCCTCCTGTCTCTGCATCCGCTTCTCTTTACCTTTGCTCTCCTTGTGCCGAGGTGGTGTTGGGAACATACCCAGACCTGCTCTGCCATGGGCCACTACACCCACCAGAGCTCTGTGGTGCAGTCGTTCCTCTGCATCCAGCACAGCAGTCTAGACACTTCACTTCCTCCCGGTATTCACCACAACACCTGCCAGGGCCACCTGTGTGTCCCTCGGTTCTCTGTACAGCAGCATTTCTCTGGCCCTGGTTACCTTCAGAAGTACGCGGATGACACAGCCATCGTCGGGTGCATCAGGGACGGCAGAGAGGAGGAGTTTCGGAGGCTGGTGAGGGACTTTGTTGTCTGGTGCCACAGGAACCTCTTGCAGCTCAATCCGACAAAGACCAAGGAGCTGGTCATTGACTTTGGGAGGTCGAGTCCAAGGTCACAACCTATTGTGATCGAGCGAGTCGAGGTACAGACCGTGGACTCATTCATGTACCTCGGGGTGTGGGTGGACAATAAGCTGGACTGGACTGTTAACACAGACCACTTGTACAGGAAAAGACAGAGCAGGCTGTACTTCCTGAGGAGGCTGCACTCCTTCAACATCTGTAAAAAACTCTTGTGGATGAACTACCAGTCTGTGGTTGCCAGTGTTCTGTACTACATCGTAGTATGCTGGGGGGGCAGCATATCTACGAAGGACAGCTCCAGACTGGAGAAATTGATCAGGCGGGCCGGTTCTACGATCGGAATAAAACTGGACTCACTGGTGACGGTGGCAGAGAAGAGGACTGTGGAAAAACTAGTGAGCATCCTGGATGATGCCAGTCACCCTCTGCATACCGTTGTCAGTAGCCAGAGGAGCCTGTTCAGTGCTAGACTGCTTCATCCCAAGTGCAGGACTAATAGACTCAAAAACTCCTTTGTCCCACACGCCATTAGACGGGGGGGTGGGGGGGGGGGGGGGGGGGGGGGTGAAATACTTTTTCATAACATGGTCACTACTGCCTAGTTTATTTTTATTCTCATCGTTGCTTTTTATTTTTATTCTATTGTAATATTTTTTCTATTTTGTCTCCATTTATACCCCCATCATTTACTTTTTACTTTTTACAATTTTGTACACTGCTGCTGGAATTTAAATTTTCCTGAGGGAACTCTCCTGAAGGAATCAATAAAGTACTATCTATCTATCTATCTATTTATCTATCTTGAACTCCTCTTTCAGCGATTTCAAAGGCAACCAAAGCTTTGTTGTATTCCCATAGATGCCGATGTTACGGAGGCTTCTTGTTAACCCCAACCATCTCCTGAGACAGGTGCTGACTTTCCTCTCCAGGATCTCCACAGTGGAGATGGGGACATTGTAGACAAGTAGCGGCCAGTGTATTCTTAGTAATATACCATGCTGGTATAGCCACACTTAGAAATTGCCTGGGAGGCCAGGTGTGTCCACGGATCTCAGCCTGCCATTTTCTTCACATCTTTATTTACAGTATCGATGAATACGAATATCGATAAATTCTTAACGATATACATCCCTACTGAAGACTATCAATAAACAGACTTAAGTTGTTTTTTTTCATCTCAAATTTAAAGGACCGTTTACCTATCTGCTAAATAAATTCAGGTAGGGTAAAGAAACCAGGGAGGGGTGTACAAAATTCAGCCTGTGTTAGTTACATTGTAGTAATAAAATAAGCAACAAATGAAATTTACTCTTATAAATATACCCCGCACTCTTTTACTACGAAGCCACACTGTTGTAACACATGCAGAATGTGGCTTGGCATTGTCTTGCCGAAATGAACAGGGGCGTCCTGGATGGCAACATATTTTGCTCCAAAACCTGTATGTACCTTTCAGCATTAACGGTGCCTTCACAGATGTGTAAGTTACCCATGTCTTGGGCACTAATACACTCCCATACCATCACAGATGCTGGCTTTTCAACTTTGCGCCTATAACAGTCCGGATGTTTATTTTCTGCTTTGGTCCGGAGGACACAACGTTCAGTTTCCAAAAACAATTGGAAATGTGGACTCATCATACTACAGAACGCTTTACCACTTTGCATCAGTCCATCTTAGTTGAGCTCGGGCCCAGCGAAGCCGGCTGCGTTTCTGGGTGTTGTTGATAAATGGCTTTCACTTTGCATAGTAGAGTTTTAACTTGCACTTACAGATGTAGCGACAAACTGTAGTTACTAACAGTGGTTTTCTGCAGTGTTCCTGAGCCCATGTGGTGATATCCTTTACACACCGATGTCGGTTTTTCATGCAGTACCACCTGACGGATCGAAGGTCACGGCCTTGCCGCTTACGTGCAGTGATTTCTCCAGATTCTCTGAACCTTTTGATGATATTACGGACCGTAGATAGTGAAATCCCTGAAATTCCTTGCAATAGCTGGTTGAGAAATGTTGTTCTTAAATTGCTCACGCATTTGTTCACAAAGTGGTGACCCTCGCCCCATCCGTGTTTGTGAATGACTGAGCATTTCATGGAAGCTGCTTTTATACCCAATCATGGCACCCACTTTTTCCCAATGAGCATTCCTCAACTTTCTCTGTCTTTTTTGCCACTTGTGCCAGCTTTTTTGAAACATGTTGCAGGCATCAAATTCCAAATGAGCTAATATTTGCAAAAAATAACAGAAGTTTACCAGTTTGAACATTACCTATCTTGTCTTTGCAGTGTATTCAATTGAATATAGGTTGAAAAGGATTTGCAAATCATTGTATTCTGTTTTTATTTACGATTTACACAACGTGCCAACTTAACTGGTTGTGGGTTTTGTATGTAGATAAAACATGGTTTTAGGCTTTTAAAAGACAATACAGGTATCATTGCCAACAATGCAAATTATCCGTGGATGTCATATTGACACTACCCACCATACCATTATCCAAGCCCCCATCGCCACAAATAGATTGGCAACTGTGGGAAACACTCCAGTTACTGTATAGCTTCTCTTCAAGCTATCTTGAAAGTCAATGAAAGATTGGTGCCTCGGTTTCTGTGAGGCATTTATACAACAAAAAGTATCAAAAAGATAAAAAGTCATAAATCTTCAGTCAAATCTCACTTACACTATTTTAAAAATGTAAACATCAAATGACTGACCTATGGTTGTCAAAGCTCACAATGAATCTTAAGACATAAACAGTACAATTGATACATGTCTTTGAAGACTCTGATACTACATAATGTTGATGATGTCACTGATTTTATACACCGGATGAAATATTTGAGCTCTATGTGACATACATAAGATGAAGAAAGAGAGCTGTACAGCCACTAATTGAACATTCAGTAGACCGGAGGGACCACTGGTATGTAACAACTGTTGTTTTAAGATATGGTTAGATATAAATACTGTAAAGTACATGCATTCATGTAAATGCTTAATGTGAGACTTTGATGCAAGTCCTCTTTAATGTTATAGTTATCAACCTAACCTAAAAAGCTCCTGTAAATAGGTGGTATACAAAATAAACTATCTGGAGTTGAATTGATCAAGTGTACTCTATCATCTTCTCAGCCTTTTCTTTTTCTTTTTTTTTTTTCTTTTTTTTTTTAAATAATGTCCTGCCCAGCTTCCCGGGCAAATCATATAGCAGATGTAGATGCCCATATCGGCTGTTCAGATTTACTTTACAAAAGAGAAGTGTAGGATACTTCTCTTGTTGGCTTACTTGTATTTTGACTTTATTAAATGTATTTATATTATCATTTGGTGCAGCCGGGCCGGAGCAGGAGGGGATAGAAAGAGAGAAAAAGGAAGACAGAGGGGGGAATTGTGGGGACCAGAGGGGGATTAGACAGAGACAAAAACAACAACAGCAAACACAACAACAACAACAACAGAGCAACATCAGCAAATACGACATGTACAAATATTATGGTAAAAGTAATAGCAAATAAGCAGTTAGCGAAAATAAAAATACAAATACAGAAATGACAATGAGCATTATTACACTAAAAATGGAGCAATATGAATACCAATAGAAATAGTGCTATTGATAATAAACAATACCAATACGTTACCTTTATTATCAACAATACAATTGTTCAAATGCAACAATACATATACGTAATGATAACTTGAGATACGAAAGAATGCAGAAAAATGGAGGGGAAGAAAGAGAAGCAACCTACATTAACCTTGTAGATTGTTATAGTAACAATAGGTTAAGCTTTGTCAGTGTGCCATGTGTTGTACCCAGTTTACCCTAGGGCAGGGGTCACCAACATTTTTGAAACCAAGAGCTACTTCTTGGGTACTGATTAATGCGAAGGGCTACCAGTTTGATACACACTTAAATAAATTGCCAGAAATAGCCAATTTGCTCAATTTACCTTTAACTCTATGTTATTATTAATAATTAATGATATTTACACTTAATTGAACGGTTTAAAAGAGGAGAAAACACGAAAAAAATTACAATTAAATTTTGAAACATAGTTTATCTTCAATTTCGAGTCTTTAAAATTCAAAATTCAACTGAAAAAAAGAAGAGAAAAACTAGCTAATTCGAATCTTTTTGAAAAAATAAAAAAAATAATTTATGGAACATCATTGGTAATTTTTCCTGATTAAGATTAATTTTAGAATTTTGATGACATGTTTTAAATAGGTTAAAATCCAATCTACACTTTGTTAGAATATATAACAAATTGGACCAAGCTATATTTCTAATAAAGACAAATCATTATTTCTTCTAGATTTTCCAGAACAAAAATTTTAAAAGGAATTCAAAAGACTTTGAAATAAGATTTAAATTTGATTCTACAGATTTTCTAGATTCGCCAAAATATTTTTTTGAATTTTAATCATAATAAGTTTGAAGAAATATTTCACAAATATTCTTCGTCGAAAAAACAGAAGCTAAAATGAAGAATTAAATTAAAATGTATTTATTATTCTTTACAATAAATAAAAAAATTTTTTACTCCAACATTGATTTAAATTGTCAGGAAAGAAGAGGAAGGAATTTAAAAGGTAAAAAGGTATATGGGTTTAAAAATCCTAAAATCCTTTTTAAGGTTGTATTTTTTCTGAAAGTTATAAGAAGCAAAGTAAAAAAAATAATGAATTTATTTAAACAAGTGAAGACCAAGTCTTTAAAATATTTTCTTGGATTTTCAAATTCTATTTGAGTTTTGTCTCTCTTAGAATTAAAAATGTCGGGCAAAGCGAGACCAGCTTGCTAGTAAATAAATACAATTTAAAAAATAGAGGCAGCTCACTGGTAAGTGCTGCTATTTGAGCTATTTTTAGAACAGGCCAGCAGGCTACTCATCTGGTCCTTACGGGCTACCTGGTGCCCGCGGGCACCGCGTTGGTGACCCCTGCCCTAGGGCAACAACGTTAATATATGTTTGATGAAACGTGATTATGTGCATGAGTGTATGTGTGCATATGTACTTGTATATGTACAGTATGTGTATATGTGTGCTTGTACAGTGAATGTATATGTACAGTATGTGTATATGTGTGTACAGCGAATGTATATGTACAGTATGTGTATACAGTATGTGTGTTTGAACAGTGAATGTATATGTACAGTATGTGTATATGTGTGTTTGTACAGTGAATGTATATGTACAGTATATGTATGTGTGTGTTTGTACAGTGAATGTATATGTGTAGTATGTGTATGTGTGTGTTTGTACAGTGAGTGTATATGTACAGTATGTGTATATGTATTTTTTTACAGTGAATGTATATGTACAGTATGTGTATACAGTATGTTTGTATAATGAATGTGCGTGTGGATGTACGAACTTTGAGTGTGTAAATATGTACTGTATTTATTTGTATATGTATGTGGGAGCGTAGGTACCTATGTATGTCTGTATGTATGTGTGTGAGTATATGTGAATTTGCATGTACAATACATTTGACTCCCAGTGTTTGCGGGAGCCAGAGTACGGACCCAGCCTCCCCGAGAGCCCATCCCACAAACAGTAGGTGTGGTGCCCAGGGAACCAGGGGCCACCGCCCCCACGCAGCCAAGCCGGACAGCGACAGGAACCCCAGAGCCTGGCCCACCGCGCCACCCACAAGGGCCAGCAGCAGGCCGCAGACAGACGCACCCGGCAGAGGACAAGGCACGAGAAAAGCAGGGGGAAGCCAGACCCCAAGCCAGCGAGAGACCACACCCCACACGGACAGAAAGGCGGGACGCCCCGCCCGAGGGGCCCGGAGACCCCCTGCAACCGGACGGGAAGACCGCCCCCGCCCCACCGGCAACAGGGCCCCCACGAGCCCCCCCCCTCCCACCCCCGGAGAGCGCGGCGAGGCCAGCCCACGGCCACCCCACCCAAGCCGGCCGCCACAGGACCACCCAGCACGGGGCCACAGGAACCACCCACCCACCCCACCCGCAGGGACCCCAACGATGGAGATGGAACAACCAGCAACCGCCCCTCCGAGTCCCCCCCCCCGAGGTAGGGGAATAAATAGATCAAATAAATAAATACATAATAATAATAATAATAATAATAATAATAATAATAAAATATATTAAAAAAATAAGAATAAATAAATAATTAAATCTATTTATAAAAATTTTTTAAAAAAGTAAAAAAATAAAAATAAAAAAAGAATTAAAAGAAGATCACAGACATGCTGACACACAAGGTCGCTACCCCAACAACTGGCCGACTCGCAGCACCTCGGAATACCCTGCAGCACCAAGCTACCACAGTAGACGCAGGGACCAGACCCAGCAGGCCCCAACCAAGACGGGCACCCGGAAGGGATGGACGGCGGGACCCAGGAGCTCCAGACACGCAGTCCGGATGCAGTAGCCTGAGGTGCCGACCCCCACCTGACAGGCAGGCCCAGAACGTACCCCCATAAATATACATACATATATATATACATACACATAAACATACACATGTACACATACACACACATACACATGCATACACATACACATATATATACATACATACATACACACACACACATACACATACATATACACAGTTTGTCAGCCCCGACAACCACCACGCGCGCGTGCTGCCATCAGTCACAACATCAGCCACCCCCCTGCACCAGACCCAGCAGCCACGGGCGCCCACACCACAAACAAATGGCAGCAGAAACAGCAGCCACAACACCCCCAGACAGCCAGCACCACCCAATCAAATCAAAGCGATCAAAAAAAAAAAAACTGCGACCGGCAACCACACGCCAACAGGATCACAGAGACCAGCCAGCGCCAGCCCGCCGGCAAGCCCAAACGCCAACACGCAAACAAGAGACACCAACCCCCCCCCCCCAACCCAAACCCGCACAAACACACCACCGCCCAAACAACCGAGACACAGTATCCAGACCAGACACGGGCGCCGCGCCGCCACCACATCAAGTCGCCAACAGAGACCCCACAGCGCAAGGTCGGGCCACACGGGCACGGACCCCACCCAACAGGAAGCGAGACCCGCGCGACGCCACACACAAATAAATAATAAGATTAAACAAAACTAATAATAATTTAAAAAAAATAATAATAATAATAAAATGAAATACAAATTAAATTAAATTAAAAATAACAAATACAAATAATTAAATAAAATAAAGTAAGTAAATAATAAAAATTATTTAAAAAAATAAAAATTAAAAATTAAAAAAAAATTTAAAAAAATTTAAAAAATTAAAAAATAAATAATTAAATAAATAAAAAAATATATATATACACATATATATATATATATATATATATATATATATATATATATATATATATATATATATATATATATATATATATATATATATATAAAATAATAATAATAATAATAAATTAATAAAAGCCTGGCAGGCCACCAGAACGCAGTCCCCGGAATCCGCGCCGGCCGACGAGGCAATGAGGGGTGCGCCGAACCCCAACCCCCCCACATGCATGTGTACAAGGCCCCCAGAGTGTCTACTGTGTAGTTAAAATTAGGAGGTCAGCCATTACAGCCGACCTCCAGTCCCTATTGATGCATGTACTGTAGCGTGAGTGAGATATGTATGCTTGTGGGAACTAATAATGCGATTAAAATTGGGGGACATCAAGGTCTTGGTGGGTCCCAACCAAGCCGAGCCCTCCAAATCCTAAGTGTCTAATATGCAGCTAAGATTGAGGGATGGACGAACAGGGGACAAGACAGGAGGACTGGAGCCCCATAGGAGGCATCCTCAACCCCCCGCCATGCCTCCCCGCAGGACAATCCCCCAAAGTCCTATATTTGTGTGACTGTGTGTGCTATAAGTAGGAGGAGTAGAGGGCCCGGACATCCCCCCCAGTCCATGCGGCCGACAACCAGGAACTACGGCCAGGAAGCCCTCCCCCCCACGGCCCGTGACCCACACCAGACCACTTTAGCGTGACGCCACGCGAGCCCACCCCCGCCAAACAAAGCCAGCCCCCGCCCGCCCCAACCCAACCCCGCAGAGCCCATACCAGAAACCAAACGCAGAAAAACTGCACAGCCCCATGCCCAATGCAAACACCGCATCCCGGCCATCCACACAGCAACGTACCCATACGAGTTCCGGCCAGGGGATGGCGCCCCCCAACTGGGGAAGAAGTCAATGCACCCCGTCCGCACGCCAGCCCCCAAACCAGCCGGCAAGCCAACGCCAGCCAGCCCCCACAACCCCACAAGCGCACAGATACCAGCCACAGTCCCCCAACCACTCCAACCCAACACAGCGACGCCAACCGCCGGCAGTACCACAGCAACCATCACCACCACCGCCCGTCCGCAGTACAAACACCCGCGGCCGCCGAAACCGAAACAAAAAAAAAGCAACCTACCCCGTAAACCACAACAACGCACACCCCCAGCTACCACAGAGGCCACCAACCCACCTACCCCAACTCATCCACATACAGGCCAATCGATCCACCGGACATCCACACCCATACACACACCTACACATACATACACACATACATACACAAATACACATATACATACATATATGTATATACACATACATACACATACACACATGCATGCATATACATATACACATACACACACACACACACACACATATATACACCTACATACATATACATATGCACACATATACACACACATACATACACTAAAACAAACAAATAAAAAAAAAAACAAATAAAAAAAAAAAAAATAACAATAATAATAATAATAATAATAAATAAAATAAAATAAACCGAGGCCCCGGCCCCAGACCACTCACGGATCGGCCCGCCAGGCCGGCACCAGGGAACACACCCCAGGCCCACCCGACCCTGCGGCACACGGCACCCCCGGCACCCACGACCCCCCACCCACGGAGCAAGACCCCCGGGACAGAGCCCCAGCCCCGGCCCCCATGGGAATCAGGTCAGGAAATCAATTAGCGGTGCCCAAAGAGATCTGAATTCTGTCAGTTGTTGTTTTGATTCAGCAGACATTCTTTCCATGACTACATAATCTAATAAAATGTTTTTGTAAAGGTTTATACATAAATTATTTTTTGATTTCCAATTCATGAGAATAGTTTTCTTGGCGATGCCTATTGCATTTATAAGGAGGTATGTTTTGTTTATATCAAAGTCAGTTGCGGAGAGATCACCCAACAGGCAGAGTGCGGGGTTTTTGATTGATTGATTGAGACTTTTATTAGTAGGTTGCACAGTGAAGTACATATTCCGTACAATTGACCACTAAATGGTAACACCCGAATAAGTTTTTCAACTTGTTTAAGTCGGGGTCCACTTAAATTGATTCATGATACAGATATATACTATCATATATACTATCATCATAATACAGTCATCACACAAGATAATCACATTGAATTATTTACATTATTTACAATCAGGAGTGTGGAGGGGGGGTGGGGTGGGGGGGTGGGGATATGGACATCAAGTAGTGGACATAGAGAGAGAGAGAGAGAGAGAGAGAGAGAGAGAGAGATCAGAAGGCATAAGAAAAAGAAAAAGAATCTGCATTTGATTGTTTACATTTGATTATTAGCAATCCGGGGAGGGTGTTAGTTTAGGGTTGTAGCTGCCTGGAGGTGAACTTTTATAGCGGTTTTGAAGGAGGATAGAGATGCCCTTTCTTTTATACCTGTTGGGAGCGCATTCCACATTGATGTGGCATAGAAAGAGAATGAGTTAAGACCTTTGTTAGTTCGGAATCTGGGTTTAACGTGGTTAGTGGAGCACCCCCTGGTGTTGTGGTTATGGCGGTCATTTACGTTAAGGAAGTAGTTTGACATGTACTTCGGTATCAGGGAGGTGTAGCGGATTTTATAGACTAGGCTCAGTGCAAGTTGTTTAACTCTGTCCTCCACCTTGAGCCAGCCCACTTTAGAGAAGTGGGTAGGAGTGAGGTGGGATCTGGGGTGGAGGTCTAGAAGTAACCTGACTAGCTTGTTCTGAGATGTTTGGAGTTTAGATTTGAGGGTTTTGGAGGTGCTAGGGTACCAGGAGGTGCATGCGTAATCGAAAAAGGGTTGAACGAGAGTTCCCGCCAGAATCCTCAAGGTGCTTTTGTTGACCAGAGAGGAAATTCTGTAGAGAAATCTCGTTCGTTGGTTAACCTTTTTGATTACCTTGGTTGCCATTTTATCACAGGAAAGGTTAGCCTCTAGAATGGAACCTAGGTAGGTGACCTCATCTTTCCTGGTGATGACACTGTCACCTACTTTTATGGTGAAGTGATTGACTCTCTTAAGTTTGATGTGGGACCCAAACAGGATGGATTCTGTTTTACCCAAGTGGATGGATAGCTTGTTGTCAGCGAGCCAGGTGCAGGTTCTACAGAGCTCAGCACTGAGGATTTTCTCCACCTGTGACTTGTCCTTGCCGGATACCAGCAGGGCAGAGTCATCCGCAAACAAAAACAATTCACAGTCACATGCCGATGACATGTCGTTTATGTATATTAGGAACAGTAAAGGTCCCAATATACTGCCTTGGGGGACTCCACAGCTCACCGAGAGGGGGGGGGACACGGTGCCGTTCACCTCTACCACCTGCTCCCTCCCCTCCAAGTAAGACTGCATCCAGCTCCAAGAGGTTTTGTTAAATCCGATTGCTCTGAGCTTATCCAACAGTATAGCGTGGTTAACGGTGTCAAAGGCCTTCTGAAGGTCCAGCATGGGGGAGATGGGAATAGGAATCTCTAACGCTAATGATAGGTTCTCGCACACTCCAAGCCAAAAGTTACTCACAGGAGCACAGGACCACATTGAGTGTAAGTAGTTATCTACCTTTTTATCTGAGCAGTGTACACAAATGTTAGAGTCGGCTAAACCCATTTTATACATTCTTAGACCGGTGTAATGTATTCTGTAAAGTATTTTGAGCTGAATCAGTCGTAAATTCGGATTCTTAATCAAACGAGAAGTATTGAGGCATATTTGTTTCCGGAATTCTGGGTCAAGGCTTGTGCATACGTCTGAGTGCCATTTGGAAGTTGGGATACTTATTGTGTTATCTATTTTTGATAAGAGAGCATATAATTTGGATAAAGCTTTGGGGGCAGATGTTTTGAAGAATTTAACGGTCGTAGGATTACTTTCCCATGTTGTTTTGTTGAATCTTGCGCTAATTACAGATTTGATTTGTATATATTCTAGGAATTTATTAGGATTGATTGCATATTGTGTTATTAAACTTTTAAAAGAGATAAAACTGTTTGCATTGATGATATCCCCAAGACATCTGACTCCTTTATCATACCATGTTAGAAAGTTCAATGGCTTCTTGTTTAAAAGAAAATCAGGATTATTCCAAATAGGCGTAAATTGACAGGGAGTGTGCGGGGATCCAGTTATTTTCAAGAACTCCCACCAAGCTGTTAAGGTAGTGCGTATATTAATACTTTTGAAGCAGTTGTGTTTTCGGAGAATTTGGCTAATAAAGGGCAAGTTAGAAATTGGGATCTCCTGGCTAAGTGATTGTTCAATCTCTAACCATAAACTATCTAATAAAGTGGGATTGGTCCATTTTAATATATATTGTAGTTTATTTGCAAGGAAGTAATATGAAAAGTTTGGGAGTTCTAGACCCCCGTATTCTTTTGGTTTTTGTAAAGTTTTAAGGCTGATTCGTGCTGGTTTACTCTTCCAAAGAAACTGATTGATGTGTGAGTCTAGTGATTTAAACCAGATTTGAGAAGGTTTGGTTGGAATCATTGAAAAGAGATAATTAACCCTAGGCAAGACCATCATTTTCACGGTAGAAACCCTTCCCATAAGTGAGATTGGCAGTGCTTTCCAACGCGCCAGATCATCCTCAATCAATTTTAAGATTGAGGAGTAATTCAAGCGATTCAGATCTGACAATGTGGAGGAAATATTGATTCCCAGGTATTTAATGTTCCCTTTATGCAGTGGAATCGATGAGGTGCTCTGAAAGTCAAAATTAATTGGTAACACAGTAGATTTGGACCAGTTGATTGAGTAATCTGAAACAGAACTGAATTTATTGATAAGTGAGATTGTATCTTGAAGAGAAGAATGTGGATTTTGTAAGAAAAGTAATACATCATCAGCATAAAGGCTTATTTTATGATGAACGGTTGCGGTATGGATGCCTTTAATATTTGCATGCTGTCGAATTGCGGTTGCAAGAGGTTCAATAAATATAGCAAACAGTGACGGAGAAAGTGGACACCCTTGCCTTGTGCCCCTCGTAAGATTAAACCTTGGGGAGATTTGGCTATTCGTTCTAACCGAGGCTGTAGGGAAACTATATAGGACCTTGATCCATTCTATAAATGAGTCTCCAAATCCAAATTTCTGTAGAGTAGCTAAAAGAAAATTCCAATTCACTCTATCAAATGCTTTTTCAGCATCTAATGAAACAACAGCTGTTTTTAAATTATGAATATCAGAACAGTCTATCACATTGAGTAGACGGCGAACATTGTTGGACGGTTGTCTCTCTTTGATGAAACCTGTTTGATCAGGATGTACTATATATGGAGTGACTTTTTCTAATCTTTGAGCTAATACTTTGCAGATAATTTTAAGATCAGCATTAATCAGGGAGATTGGCCGGTAACTGGATGGAAGTGTTGGGTCTTTATCAGGTTTTAGCAAGAGACTGATTGTGGCAGAGTTCATATTTGGAGGAAGGGATGAGTTTTCTTTAATCTCTAAAGCCATTTTCGTAAATATCGGAGCTAGCAGTGACCAGAATGTTTTGTAGAACACCACAGGGAACCCATCAGGCCCTGGTGCTTTATTGTTTGGCATCTGTTGAAGAGCATCGTGAAGTTCATCTACAGAAATAGCAAGATCTAAATTTGATACCTGCCTTGTATTTAATTTAGGTAAGTCTATACCATTGAGAAATGTCTCAATGTCTGAAAGAGATGGGTCAATCTGGGGTGTATACAAGTTTCTGTAAAAGTCTCTAAATATGGAGTTAATTTCCTCAGGAACGTGAGTAATGTTCCCAGCTGAATCTTTAATGGATGGTATGGAGTTTTTTTCTTTGTTTTATTTTAGTTGGTTAGCCAAATATTTGCTTGGTTTATTGTCATGTTCAAATTTTTCTAAGCGTAACCTCTGGAGCAGGAATTGACTTTTCTTATCAATTATTTCTCTTAAATCTAATTTGAGTTTTCTCAGTTCGTTCAGAGTATGTTCATTTTGTGATTTCGCATAAGCTATTTCTAATATTTTTATTTCATTTTCAAGTTCCTGCTCTAGAAAATTACACACTGTAACCACTGATAAACTTTACAATGTGGTTCAGTATTTACTAAACACAAAGCAAATTATATGACAGCGGGTGAGATTCAAGCTGAAGCAGTAGTTATCAACTGGTTTGGTTGCCATCACCCATAACAAATGGAAACCCAGATTGCAGACATTTTTTTACTTAGATTTCTCAAATATCTTACATTTAACGAAAAGACAGTTTGCATTTGACGTGGTGCAAAATAAAATGTGTTCTGGAAAAATAAGTTTTTATCCACAAGCTGAAATGTTTTTAATTAAAATTATATTTTTCTGTTTTACTCCTACAAAAGTTACTTGCAGGCTCAGAAGAGAGATAACGAGGTTCTCTCAATAATGACCAATGCAGTTCCATTTATGAGCCTTCACTTTGTCGCACTGTTAAACTTACATTAGATAATAAATAATTTATCTGACACTTGCTCGACATAAACAAAAATGTGTAGAATGGGTCTTCGAGCAGCAAGTCTATGGCTACTGGGAACAAAGTGTCTGGACATTCCGCGGTTTTAGAAGGCAATAAAAAAATCTACATTGTTATTCATACTTTATTTAGTGAGCTACGGTAAAAATCAAAGGTCCAAATACAACAATTTACTTAACGTCATTGGCATGTAAACCAGCCAACCATACTTGGCATTAATTTTGGGTGATACTACATACACATTTGAGTCTCGATCTAATACCAAGTAGTTACAGGAGCACTGTTGGGCATACCAATGCTGATACTTTTTAATTTTTTAGGATCAATGAATGATTCAATTTTTGATCATGATTTTAATCAGATAAAAACACAGAATGGCGGTGTAACAACATCAAATAAATAATCAAATTGCTACTTTATTTCCTTATTCTTTTTTGTACATACAAAATGTATAATAAAGTCCATCCATCCATCCATTTTCTACCGCTTATTCCCTTCGGAGTCGCGGGGGGCGCTGGAGCCTATCTCAGCTGCAATCAGGCGGAAGGCGGGGTACACCCTGGACAAGTCGCCACCTCATCGCAGGGCCAACACAGACAGACAGACAACATTCACACTCACATTCACACACTAGGGCCAATTTAGTGTTGCCAATCAACCTATACCCAGGTGCATGTCTTTGGAGGTGGGAGGGAGCCGGAGTACCCGTAGGGAACCCACTCAGTCATTTAGGTGGAGACTATGCAAACTCCACACAGAAAGATCCCGAGCGCAGGATCAGACCCAGGACCTTCGTGCTGCCTAAATAAAGTCAATAGTGCAAAATTAAAACTATACAAAAACAAAACTTCTATTGGTTTCTATTTCTTGAATTTGTAAACAGTAACAAAAACGACAAAAAACTATTTTAAGGTAGTAAAAAACATTGACCTAATCACTGTAGTATCAACCATACACGTATTACACTGACTAATACTATACTTTGTATCATTACTGTTGATATTCATATGGATCCGCCCACCTCTGTTTACATTCAAGAGATTTAGCTTAGCGGTTAGCTATGTGTTTTGTAGCTTACGTTGTGTGGCATGTTTAGCTATTCCTTGTCCTTTAGCCCTCCTACTTGTAAGAAACAGTTTATTTGCCACCATTAGCCTCTAGCTGGCTGGCAAGGACACTACATTGCGTTGCGGAACGCCTATATTAACGTGTCGCTGCCAAATCTGCGGGAAAAAACTAGAATGGGTCATCAACATGCATTATCATGATATATTGAAAGTATTAATATATTTATGTCATTTATATCACGCAACACTTTTGCAATACAGTTACACTTTCAATTGCAATTCCTTTATTTGAAATGTACACTTTTGAGAAAGTTTAAACTGTCCGAAGTTGTTTATGGTAAAGAAAAAAAAAAACTACATTTTGTATTGTAACAAATGAGACATTCTCAATATTTAAGTGTGGATATAATTTAATCGTGATTGACCGATTTACAACTTTATGAACTAAAATTGAATCGATTGGCGATGAGACTTAGCCCTACTTACAGCACTTCCCTTTTCCTCACCACCCAGCTTGCTCGCCCAAGGCAAGAAGCAAACGAGCTCGCTTAGGTTGCTTACGGAGCTGAGGCTGCACCACGCACATCAAGCCTCGTCAAGAGACACAAGCAGGTGTGACCAAAGTGGGACCAAGGGGTCAGCTATGGCCTGGGACTCTTTTGTCAATGGCCCCTGGCACACTGCAGAAAGAAAATTAAACCAAAAAAATGGGGCAAAAAGCCAAAATTGTTGACACCAACAACCAATAATAACACAAAACTTAGTTTTTGAATATGTATCAGTTTTTTAAGCTTTAAAAATATGCAAAAAAATGCCATCGTTTTTTCTGGGCCACATAACTAACTTGCTTACACACGTAAAGAAAACACCATCGAATCAAATTGATGAATGTATGAAGGCCAGAACTAACGCTCGTCCACTGAATTACATTAACTATGCCGAGAGGGACAAGTGGTAGAAAATGAATGGATGGATGCTCAAAAAATAACAATAGTCAACTATTATACATTCTAAGCAGAGCAGCAGTTGTGTGGAGCCTTTAAGTGCCATATTTTTTCAACTATAAGGTGCACTTAAAAACCTTTCATGTTCTCAACAATCTGTAGTGCTCCTTATAACCCGGTGTGCCAAATGTACGAATTAACTCTGGTTGTGCTTACTAACCAGAAAGCAATTTTATGTCGTATATGGTGTAATAAGTGAGACCAGTCACACATAAGAGGTATGTGTGGAATGCAAGTTGACGTCTGTTCAATAAATGACACTAGCAAGTACATCCGTAAGCAAGCGACACCAAAACTTTGAGATTTCATTGAGAATATAGACATAACACGGCGCTCAAAAATCTGTCAACATGTTTTAGTACAACTTTGGTAAGCTACAAAGCCGCACCGATTGATGGAATGTGGAGCATTACGGCTACTGTAGTGTGACGTACTGTGCTTCAACATACAGGTATTATTATGGTGTTTATAGAAGTACCCCAACATGGCACCTATTAGGAGACATTATCTGGCGTTTTGTTTCGCAATATTATGCAAAACCCACTTTTCTTACCTGTTGGTACCTGCTGGTGTGTATTTGGGATCGGCATAAGTCTCGAAAATGTGCGCAAGTCCGCCATTGTAGTCCACGCCACAGTCAATAAACTTATTTTTTTTGTATCCTCTTGTTGTGGGGCATTCATCCTCCTCTGTTGCCATTTCTACTATGAAGTAGCATACAGTTCTAACTTATATCTGTCAGTACCGTCACTATGGAAGCGCTAAAAACTACCGGAACAACAAAGATGACGGGGAGAAGACGCTGTCGATATAGAGCCACGTAAATAAGACTGCCCATAAAACGGCGCATCCTGAAGAGACGGTCAGAAAGTGACTTGAAGATGGTCTGTAAAACATAATCTATACAACATTTTCACCAAAAGAACCACAGTTACATGTTATGTAGATCATAAAGAAGTGTTTTAAATGTAGAAATAAAAAATCATAATATGACTACTTTAATGCGCTTTATAATCCGGCGTGCCTTTTTTATGAAAATACACGTGAACAGAACCGCTCATCAGCAATGCACCTTATAATCTGTTGCGCCCTATAGTCCGAAAAATATGTCTTATAAAACAAACAATATTGTCCTTAATATTCTCTCAGTATGGTTGTAGTGTGACATCGTCATGTAATTTGTAATTAAATAGGCCAATTAAACAAATGCTAAAACACATTTAAATGTTAATGTATTCCTTATTATAACAAAATTTTAGCTTTTTTCATTATACTATGCCTTTTTGTTGTATTTCTCCGTTTTTGCTGGGAGTTTTGTTCATTTTATTTTTACAGTGTGCCACGGGTTCATAAAAAAAGAGCTGCCTTCAGCTAATAGACCCAAAATGTTGCGAAACGAGGAAGAGCGTCTCCAAGCTGTGACTTCTTAGCACTTATAGAAGTGATAAATGTTGGGTAGCAACTTTGTTTCTGCACACGTTGCAGACGTAATGCACACTTCATGCTTGCACTCTCGTATTGTAGCGGCAGATCTCTGCTCTCAATCTACTGGCAAATACTTGGCCTTACATGACCGCTTGTATTTGATTAGCAAATGCATGGCGTAAGACACACTCCACTATGTCACTTCCTTCTCTTGTTTCACTTTAATTGCATACATGGATAAAGTGGCAACACGGATCTCTTCTGCTCTGTCTTTCTCTGGCGAAGCAGGTATGTATAGTTATGTAGTAAGACACACTCCAATATGTCACTTCCTTCCCTCGTTTCACTTTTTTTGCATACATGGAATAAGTGGCAACACGCTTCTCTTCTGCTACGTCTTTCTTTGGCCAAGCAGGTGTCTATAGTTGTGTTGTGTACGATGCAAGTTATGATGCACCGGCCACAGTCTTCATTGGTTTATGAGCGAGGGAGTAACAGAATCACCAAATGCGCACTTATGGCAAGCTAACACAACTAAATATATGCAAAAAATGTGATCATTTTTAAGAGAGCATATTTTTTTCTTCGGCGCTGACTTGTCAGTGCTCACACGCTGAGATTTGACATGGTTTGCCGTGAAAAATGTGTTTTACAGTCTTCAATACTAGCGATACTAGAAAAAGCTAGTATCGATGCAATTTTTCTGTGTTGGTATCGACATGGTATTGTAGTACAGTACTTTAAACTTTTTCTTTGAAGGAGACAGGTTTTTTTTCGACATTTAATGTGGTGTATATAACATGTAATGGTGGCACTTTGTTGCATAGATGTTGTTTTAGAACCATGTGCCGTTTTGTGGGCTATCTTATTTACGTGTTAAAGCCCTCTTCCAGGCCAAGCCCCCTTCGACTGCATCTCCACCCCGTCGGCCATCTTGTATGTTTGTCTACTGACAAATATACAAATATAAGTTAGAACAATATGCTACTTTTTATAAGAAATGGCAACAGCGGAGGAATTTAGCATGTATGTGCATGTACGAGCTAGTCTGCCCCACAACAAACTGATAGAGAAAAAGAGGAACTACATATTTGGACGACACCAAGGGATGTAACGATAAACAGTATTTATGATTACAGCGGTAAAACTTCCTACAGTTAGTATTATCGTTTTAAATTAAAATGATGGAAAAAACGTCACTGATAACTGCACTTTGATAAACTCACTGGCTAACTGGCTCCAGCTCGTTAGCTTAAATGCTAACAAGAAAATTAAGAGACATCAATGCCTTTCCCCATTAATAAACGACATACCCCTATCTAAACTTATATAAACACATTACTGTCTGAGCAACTAAGACATTCAATCAACCTACAAGCTGTTGTCTTGGAACAAAGTGATTGTTCTATACAAGGAATACAAGACGGAGGTGTTTTTTATGGTGTGTTCAATGACCGCTGAACAGAATTAGACGCCACCTGGAAATAATATTGATAGATTTTATTTGTTACGCGCTTTAAGTTCTACAGTGCAAACCAATATTTACAAAATAAAAGCTTAGCCATTAAAGCAGATAAAATACTAAGACAAACACATCAGTGAAGCATAACCACAAAACATGCAAAATGGTGTCTTTTCTAACAATCTTTTTTAACCTTTATTTACCCGGGAAAGTCCGATTGAGATTACAAATCTCTTCCGCAGAGGAGTCCTGCCTCAAACATTCATACACCAGTGTAGTTGTCACTCGATAAAGTGTATGACCGATTCGATTCCATAGTTAACATTTGAAAAAAAAAATCCTTTTTGTGGATGCGCTCCTCTTCCTGTTAGAGCATGGGTGTCAAACTCTGGCCCGCGGGCCAGAAACACTAAAGCAGGCCCGCCGATTATATATTGCGGCGGTGCCGGGGCAACACCGCATTCACCGCTAATTGTAATACTTGCTAACCCTCCCGGAAGTTTTCCAAACTTCAGCGCCCCTCCCGAAAATCGTCACGTCTGCTTTTCAGCCAGTCCAACGAGTGCTGGCCCAGTCTCATAACATGTGCGGCTTCTGCACGCACACCCAATTGAATGCAACGCATACTTCATTAACAGTGATACAGGTTAAACTGAGGGTAGCCCAATAAAAAACTTTAACACTGTTAGAAATATACGCCACACTGTGAATCCACACCAAACAAGAATGACAAACACATTTCGGGAGAACATCCGCACCGTGACACAACATAAACACAACAGAACAAATACCCAGAACCCTTTGCAGCACTAACTCTTCCGGGACGCTACAAGGTGTGTGTGTGTGGGGGTGGGGTTTGGTGGTAGCTGGGGTGTATTTTGTAGCGTCCCGGAAGAGTTAGTGCTGCAAAAGATTCTGGGTATTTGTTCTGTTGTGTTTATGTTGTGTTACGGTGCGGATGTTCTCCCAAAATGTGTTTCTTGTTTGGTGTGGATTCACAGTGTGGCGTATATTTCTAAGAGTGTTAAAGTTTTTTATACTGGCACCCTCAGTGTAACCTATCTTGTGACTGGGTCTGAACGATGTTAGAATGGATGAAAAGCGGACGTGACGATATCTCATAGAGTACGTTAAAGGCAGTGCATTTAAGGCACACCCCCAAGACTGTGGTCCGGGTGGACGAGATATAATGACTGATGAACACTTTAGTTCGATATTGAAGGCTGCCTCAGCTCAAAGCCTGAGCCCCGACATTAATGAACTAGCATCCAAGAAAACATGCCAGGTAATTGGCTTGGGCACATCAGATTAGATCAGTGTGTTGCAAACTGAGCAGTTTAAAGTCCTGAATGGTTGTTTTATTCATTTTTATTTTATTTTCAAATTTATTAGCCTGTGGAAAAAGTTAATGTTGATATTTACCTCAGAAGGCTGCAAATAGAAAAGGGGCATTCTATTTTTATTTAAATTGTATTTGATATGCCATTGATATTTTTTAATTATTATTATTATTATTTGAAACTCTATTTTGCATGTCACTATAACGTTATATAAGCCTTGCTTGTTCACTATTCAATGCAAATGCTGTTTGGGTCCCTATTAAAAGGTTAATTTGTTCAACCTTGGCCCGCAGCTTTGTTCAGTTTTCAATTTTGGCCCACTCTGTATTTGAGTTTGACACCCCTGTGTTAGAGGATAGTTATAGAATAGAATAGTTATGACCTCAGACTAGATCTGTCCAAGCTAAGTCTATGAGCATGAACTACTCGAATGAGAGGCCAAACGTCTTCATAGACAACTGATCATTCGAATGCTATAAGAATAACAATAACCTGATGAATGAGAACACCCATATGTACATTCATTTTCAGATACAAAAAAGGTAATTTTAAAGATGTGCCGTGCTTAAAGTATATTACATTTCTCATTATTTCAACTTATAGGAGGGTTGTATATGACGTCACATCCGTCTTTCTTATTCACAGCTTAATGCACATGAGGATCAATAAGCTGAAGCGTAGCATTAAAACAAGTGAGAGTAACTGTAGAGTTTGAGCAGAAAATGGGATATTGCTGTTCTGTTCTTGGGTGTTCCAATATTTCAAATAGAGAGATAGGAAAGAGCTTTCATAGAGTCCCGAAAGAAGTGGTTCATAAAGAGAAAAAAGTAAGAGAAAAAACTAAAGTTTGTGGGAGAAAATATCACTCATCATCTTTAGGAACACAATCGAACCGCTTGTGTCTGCAGTGATCACTTTGTAAAATGTTTGTTTGAACATTTGATTTGTTTGACAAACTTTCAAATTCTGTGACGCAATTGAGTTTATTCTCTATAATATTAAGATTAAAGATTAAAGTACCAATGATTGTCACACACACACTAGATGTGGTGAAATTTGTCCTCTGCATTTGACCCATCCCCTTGGGGAGCAGTGGGCAGCAGCGGCGCCGCGCCCGGGAATCATTTTGGTGATTTAACCCCCAACTCCAACCCTTGATGCTGGGAGGTAATGGGTCCCATTTTTATAGTCTTTGGTCCCATTTTTATAGTCTTTGGTATGACTCGGCTGGGATTTGAACTCCAACCTACCGATCTCAGGGCGGACACTCTAACCACTAGGCCACTGATTATTGGTGTTTGAGAGCAAAACTAAACTAAAAGAAAGAACAAGAGATTGCATTAGTTTGTGTTCTTTTATTGTTGTTATGCCTAAATATAACTGGTTGTGCAAATAAACTAACGGCATGTTAAGTCCTAGTAATAATTATTGTGATTGTTGGTCCTATCCACCGTATTTTTGTTGTCCATGTTTTATAACAGAAACTAAACGCTTAGTTGTGGTGCAGGAAAGCCAAATGCTGTATCTGACACAGATGAGACCACATTATAGCATCTTTGTTGATATTAGTTAGTATGTGGACACAAACTATTCTCCCCTCTTCACGGGTATGCCTTCCACATTGAAGCCAATACGAAAAAGCTCTGTTTTCATTTCATAATTCCACAGTATTCTGGACATCTGTGTTCGTGAATCTGTTGCAATCATGTTCATTGCATTATGGAGAAGGAAGCTGAGCAAGCAAAGAAGAAAGTTGTCGGTGCGAAATGGACGTATTTTTCGAACGTAGTCAGCAACAACAGTACACAGCCGGCGCTTCTTTGTTTACATTCCCGAAAGATGCAGTCAAGATGGAAGAACTCGGATAACAGAGACTCTAACCAGGAGGACTTTTGACTTCGATACACAGACGCCTGTAGAGAACTGGGACAACACAGACTCTTACCAGGATTACTTTGATTTGGATGACAAAGACGCAGACGTGCTACTGTGAGTATGCAGCTTTGGCTTCTAAACATTTGATCGCTTGACCGTATGTGCGCAACTTTTTTTTGCATATGTACGTAACTTTTTTAAAATATATAAGCTTTATGAACCTTGGGTTAGGTGAACGGTCTTTTGGGCTGAGTGATTGTGTGTGTTGATCAGGTGTTTAAATTGTATTGGCGTGTTCTATGGAGCTAGGAGCTAGCATAGGAGCTAGGAGCTAGCATAACAAACACGCAGGTGTTTTTATGCAGGATTAATTTGTGGCATATTAAATATAAGCCTGGTTGTGTTGTGGCTAATAGAGTATATATATGTCTTGTGTTTATTTACTGTTGTAGTCATTCCCAGCTGAATATCAGGTACCGTGAGTATGCAGCCTTGGCTGCTAAACATTTGATAGCTTGACCGTATGTGCGCGTCACGTACGTAACTTTTTAAAAATATATAAGCTTTATGAACCTTGGGTTAGGTGAACGGTCTTTTGGGCTGAGTGATTGTGTGTGTTGATCAGGTGCTTGAATTGTATTGGCGTGTTCTATGGAGCTAGGAGCTAGCAGAGGAGCTAGGAGCTAGCGTAACAAACACGCAGGTGTTTTTATGCAGGATTAATTTGTGGCATATTAAATATAAGCCTGGTTGTGTTGTGGCTAATAGAGTATATATATGTCTTGTGTTTATTTACTGTTGTAGTCATTCCCAGCTGAATATCAGGTCACCCCCGGCTCTCACAGCATCTTCCCTATCTGAATAGCTTCAACTCCCCACTAGTCCTTCACTTGCACTTTACTCATCCACAAATCTTTCATCCTCGCTCAAATTAATGGGGAAATTGTCGCTTTCTCGGTCCGAATCTCTCTCACTTCATGCGGCCATCATTGTAAACAATAGGGAACTTTGCGTATATGTTCAACTGACTACGTCACGCTACTTCCGGTAGGGGCAAGCCTTTTTTTTATCAGATACCAAAAGTTGCAATCTTTATCGTCGTTGTTCTATACTAAATCCTTTCAGCAAAAATATGGCAATATCGCGAAATGATCAAGTATGACACATAGAAAAGATCTGCTATCCCCGTTTAAATTTAAAAAAATCATTTCAGTAGGCCTTTAAAACAGGCATTGTTTTTTTTTTTTTTAGTAATGTTTACTGAATATTTTTGTTTAAATGATTATCCTAAATTCAAATAATTTCCACACAGGGGAATTTACTGTTAGTTGAAAATTGCTTGAGTATTTAAAACAAGATAAGGAAGAGATACAATTTGGAGATTCTTCATCTTTGCATTACAGTTTTATTTTTTTCCAAGAAAATCTTGAATATATGATTGAATGTGATTTTGGTTTTAATCTGTAACATGATTTCTTACATTTCGAAAACATTAGCCTATTTCGTATTTCATTAATTGCTAATTATATCACAAACTTTAAAAAATAACTGCAGCTTCTTGCAATTCGGATTTGACTGTTAATTGGAAAGCCCTAATATTTAATTATTATTATATATAATATATAGTTATTATTATATATAATATTTAATTTATTTTTCATATTTATGTTATTTATTTTAATTTTACTTTTATTGTATATTGACCATAAAAAATGTGGTGTAAATGGTCTGTATTTGTCTTGTGATTTGTCTTAAATAATAACAATAGTAATAATATTTTTGACTGACAAAAAATTGCCAATAAGAAATTATTGGTATCGGTATCGGTATCGATGAAAATGCAAGAAAAGGTATTGGTATCGTATCGAATCCTAAAAGTGTGGTATCGCCCATCCCTAGCATGTACTGTGTAAAATACATTGGAGAGTTGGAGCTCTCTAGGTGTCTGCGTAAAAGTTGCAGAGAGCCCCATTAATTTAGGAGCACAATATATAAAACACTTACACATACTGTACAAAACAAAAATTAATAAAACAATGCGCCTTCCCCCTTCACAATAATAGCACCACATCCAGTATGACTGCATTAATAATATAAAGGTTTCAAAAAAGTACCTTGCACAAGCTTAATGTACTTACTGATACATTTACAAAATGATTATGGTTTGACTTAAAATACTGGTCAAAATTGCACCACTATATGTAAGGATTTGTGCATTTGATTAACAAAGATTTTATTACATTTTATTTTACACAAAAAGCACACTATGGTGGTAAAATAAGTGTAAAAAGTAAAAAAAAAAAACGGAATTAAAACCAATTAAAACGGAAAAACTGAATTTTATAATTTGTCATATTGCTATTGTTATTTAAATGTATTGTTATTGCTATTATTGTTTTACTTGTGGTTTATTCAAAATTAATTTATATCCAGGTTTTTTAAACAATATTTAAAGTAGAGTTTTGGTGGTACAATAAATACTCATGTTTTCAAATGAACAAATAATCATGTAATTAATTGCGATTACAATATCAATCAAAATAATTGTGATTATTATTTTTGCCACAATCATCCAGCCCTACTATAGCAATGTTTTTGTTAGTAAATGAGAGACGATGAGAGATTATCATCTCACTTCAACATCTATATCAATTTTAACAAGGAAGTGAAGAGGTGGTGGGAGATGCAAGAAAATATTTTCTTGCATTTGAGTCCTGCTGGGACAGATGCGATTGGCGAAAATGACGATGACCAAAATGTGCAGGGAAGTTGTGGGTTACGGTAGCGCATAATTTGAGGGATTTGTTAAATTTGAGTGCAATGGCACGATCACTGAAGGGACTTGGTTCATTGTGAGATATATGAATTCCATATGTACTGTGACATTGTAAAGCAGAGCATGATCCCCACCCCCTTTGGGATACTGGGCTGCATGACCGTTTCCCAACATGATAAGGAAACTAAACACACCTCCAAGATAACAAGTGTCTTGCTAGTGTAAGCAATGGAATGACAAAGTATGTCTCAGGCGCTGCCACTCTATGCTGTGCACCCTTGCTTGTCAATTTGCTATCTGAAAATTGTTGTCAGTTTTGATATGGAAAAGTGTAGCTGCAGTTGAGTCGGAAATAAACAGCGTTAACAGATGAGTCTGAGAATAAGACTAAAAGCGTCAAAAGTATGGGTGCACTTCATTTCAGCTGGTGACTACAGTGGTCTGTACAGTCTGTAAAACTTAACTGGCTAATCACGAGAGCACAACCACAAAGGACATGCAGCTAATAAAGAAACACAGGATTTGTTGAAGATACACCCACAGAAAAAGAAGAAATGGAAGTAAATTGTAATTAATGAAACAGTGAGCTAGTATGTACGGTGTATTAAGTCATGAGAAGTACACTGACTGCCTTTGCATTCTAAACAGGCTACTTAGACACCAGCATGAGTGCAATGTACAATATTGCTTCCTTGCCTAATTTCTAGTGAAGCACCAACATTTTGGCCACAGGAAATGTTCACCAAAATACTTTATCACCGAAACAGCACTGCCGATAAGCAAGAAGCATGCGATTGTCTGGAGCTGAGGCGGCATGTCTGCAATGTGGACGTACTTCAATATATTCAAGATAGACCCGCAGACAACAATCTGCAAAACGTGCAATGTGAAAATATCAAAAGGGAAGTGGCGGCTGCTGGTCTTTCAAAGGGTAGAAGCGCCAGCGGGGGGCTGCTGTGTTAAGCTAGTGTGACCGCTTGTGAGTGCTTTTGAACGGTGGAGGCTCGCAGCGAGAGCTGAAACGATTCCCCAAGTAACTCGAGTAATTTGATTACAAAACAAATTCGAGGGATTTTTGCTGCCTTGATAGGTCGTTAAGTTTTTTTTACGGAATTTTGCCTCGTTTAGTAAACTGTAGTCAAAGCTCACATTTCGCACGGACTGTTTAGGTATTGCACAGCGTGTTTACTTCACAGATCATATGCCCCCTGCACTGCACAACACCGCTCTTTTAAATAAACTCGAGTTTAGATAACCTTTTCACCAACATAACTCACAAGGCAGACGCCGCAAAACGAAGGAATTAAGAAGTGACAAAAGTTGTCTAAGGTGTGGGAACACTTCACACTAAAATGGAAGGAAAACGCAGTAGTATGCAAACATAGCTAAGTGTAGCTTGCATACCACAATAGCACGTTTGATGCTGAAGCACCTGTTGAGAAAGCATCCGATTGAGGGACGTCCGGAGGCGAGGTAAGTCATCTATTATTAAATTCATTATGAGAACCAGGATGTGTTTTCTCACTCCCACAAAGTCATCAAATGCCGCCAACAAGTATTGAAAACTAACAACTAGGGGTGTGGGAAAAAAATCGATTCTCACGTTGTGCGATTCAGAATCGATTCTCATTTTTTAAAAATTGATTTTTTTATTTATTTATTATTATTTTATTTTTATTTTTTTTAATTAATCAATCCAACAAAACAATACACTGCAATACCATAACAATGCAATCCAATTCCAAAACCAAACCCAACCCAGCAACACTCAGAACTGCAATAAACAGAGCAATTGAGAGGAGACACAAACACGACACAGAAAAAACCAATAGTAGTGAAACAAAAATGAATATTATCAACACCAGTATCAATATTAGTTAAAATTTCAACATGGCAGTGATTAAAAATCCCTCATTGACATTATCATTAGACATTTATAAAACAAAAAAAAAGAAGAACAATAGTGTCACAGTGGCTTACACTTGCATAGCATCTCATATGCTTGACAACACACTGTGACAATAGACAATATGATTTGCCTGAGCGGCTAGGAGACACCGTGAGTAGCAAGCGGTACAAAGTAAATAAGAAAAAATAATAATAAAAAAAAAAAAAAAAAAATTATTTATTTTTATTTTTTTTAATACTTGGGACTTTCCGCGGGCCTGATTTTGGACGCTGGCGGGCCGGATCCAGCCCGCGGGCCGTAGTTTGGGGACCCCTGGTCTATAGACTCCCAGGAATGCTGAGCGTTTATCATTATAAAATGTGTTATTTTTATTAAAAATTGTTAAAATACTAGTGGTATTTATTGAAGGTTCCTCAGGAATTTCTAAAAGTCCCACCTCGCTGTCAGGAACTTAAAAAAGTTCCTGAAGAATTAAATGCACCCGAGTAGTTTTTGGTGGAAACACAAGGGGAACTTTATTTATCTGGGTAAAAAGAAAAGTTCCTAAAAAAGCTGGAAAAGTTCCTAAAAAAGTTCCTGCGATGGAAAAAAGCCTAAGGTGCATTTGAATGAAGTCGCTGTTTCTACAAATAGTTGTCTTTCAACGTCTATGCTAGTGCTTGCTAAAATTATGTATGTATTTTTTTTCTTCTGGGCTCCACTTGCAAAATCCGTGGCCCATAAGGTGTATTGTCCCGTGCAGGGCTGACCGAATGGTCCGATATTTTACAGAGTACCGTTGCGTCTCTACTGTACACTGACTCTTCTGAAATTATATTGAAGTTCCAGTGGTATTCTATTGTCTTAGATCAGGGGTCGGCAACCCGCGGCTCCGGAGCCGCATGCGGCTCTTTGACCACTCTGATGCGGCTCAGCTACATACTTGCCGACCCCCCGATTTTCCCAGGAGACTTATGGATCTCAGTGTCTCTCATAAATAACTCCCAGGGAAAAAATAATCCTATTTAGACTATAAATACTAGATAAAGGGCGTGCCCTGATTATACTGCAGTAATTGTCCTCTATAGCATTTACATACAGCGTGCCAGTCCAGCCGCATGTTGCATGTTGTTATTAATCGCACACACAGGAGACAGCAAAGCATACTTACTCATCAGCCACACAGCTTACACTGACGGTAGCCGTATCAAACAACTTTAACATTGTTACGTTACAAATATGCGCCACACTGTGAACCCACACCAAAAAAGAATGAAAAACACATTTCTGGAGAACATCTGCACTGTAACACAACATAAACACAACACAACCATTACCCAGAATCCCATGCAGTCCTAACTCTTCCGGTCTAGATTATACACCCCGCTACCACAACCCCCCCACACATCAACCCCCCCGCCCCTCTCCTTGCGTTGGTTGAGCGGAAGAGTTAGTGCTGCATGGGATTCTGGGTATTGGTACCGTCAGTGTAAGATGTGTATTGGTACCGTCAGTGTCAGATGTGTATTGGTACCGTCAGTGTAAGATGTGTGGTTGCTGAACTAGTACGGAAGAGTTAGTGCTGCATGGGATTCTGGGTATTGGCACCGTCAGTGTAAGATGTGTGGTTGCTGAGGTAGTACGCCTTGCTGTCACTTACGTGTGGTCAAGCAGGTACACTGTTAGGGCAGACTGTAGAGGGCGGTGTCATCACGCTCTGATATTCGGGAGTCTCCCGGGGAAAAATGAGAGGATTGGCAAGTATGACGCTATCAAGCGCCATTCATTCAAAACTCGCGGGCTGCACTAACATCAAATGTCCACATTAAAGTGCGTGTGTCGGAGACCCCTGGTTAATATAGCACAAAGCATTTAAGCTCTGTATGCAGTGTTTTTCATTTTAAATTGTAAATTTTTTTTGCGGCTCCCATCACTTTCTTTAATTTGTGAAACTTGCCAAAATGGCTCTTTGAGTGGTAAAGGTTGCCGACCCCTGTGTTAGATGGATACACACTTGTGTCAGGCTTCTTTTTAGCTGGCTGGTAAGGACATTCATTTCCACTAAGAAAGAACATGTAATTGGATTTAATGATTTAGTGGTGGCCTAGCAGAGATGGCATAAAGATGGAAATAAGAAGACTGTTTCGGAGCTGTAACGCAGGTCGAAAACAAGATTCCCTTTTGGGATGAAAGTGAAAAATGAGAGCCAAATCTTGATAAACCCTCTCTAGGCTTTTTGAGATTCAGCAGCTGTGCAGATAGAGCAGCAGAGAGGATCAGTGTTTGCTAAGTGTCGCCGCATTACAAGAAGTCGTCCAGCTGCTGCTGCTGCTACTGACAAGTGAGTTTCATTACAGCCCCAAGCGGTACTCTTGCCGTTGCCCTTGACCAAGGCACTGGCTTCAGAAGCTGGAGTTAATCCTCCCAGTGCACTTATATGGCAACCCCTCTAAACACTAAACAGCCAATCTGGCTCCAAAATACCCTCTGTGAGTTTAATACAGTGCTCTCTCTTTGACAGGTTATACATTGCAGAGATGTGTGGCAAATATCTAAGCTTTGAGTTTAACATCAAAATACAATAAATCAACTTACAGAGAGAAATGGGCATAGTAACTTACACAAACAGAAAGGAAAAGGATTGAACAGAGTGACGAGGCAACAGCATTAATCAACATTCTAAAGCACGCTGCAACGCAATCTCAGATTTATGTGACAACTGTGGTTATTTTAGAAGCTGATTGTTTCTCAGAAGGAACACAGCATCAACATTAAACACTTCAAAATCCCACATTACACAAATATTTAATAATTTGATATAGGAAAAGGTGGGGAAAACGATTGATTTGTCAATGCATCAAAATTGGAACGTGGACCATTCTGAATCGAAGTACTCATGTCTAAATATTGATTATGTGAGATAGGCTCCAGCACCCCCCGCGACCCCAAAAGGGACAAGCGGTAGGAAATGGATGGATGGATGTATGACATAGGCATTAAACGATAAACGATATAATGACAAACCACATTAAAACTCACCACAGTTAGTATTACCGTGGTAAATTAAAATTATTGTAAAACTGTGATTGCTAACACTTATAAACTCATGGACCGGTGACACTGCTCATTTACTGGGAAAGCAAGCTTAAATTCTAACATGAATACAAGAGACATTAAAGGCCTATTGAAACCCACTACTACCGACCACGCAGTCTGATAGTTTGTATATCAATGATGAAATCTTAACATTGCAACACATGCCAATACGGCCGGGTTAACTTATAAAGTGCAATTTTAAATTTCCCGGGAAATATCCGGCTGAAAACGTCTCGGTATGATGACGTTTGCGCGTGACGTCACGGATTGAACGGAAGTATTGGGACACCATTGTGTCCCAATACAAACAGCGTCTGTTTTCATCAAAAATTCCACAGTATTCTGGACATCTGTGTTGGTGAATCTTTTGCAATTTGTTTAATGAACAATGGAGACTGCAAAGAAGAAAGCTGTAGGTGGGATCGGTGTATTAGCGGCTGGGTACAGCAACATAACCAGGAGGACTTTGAGTTGGATAGCAGACACGCTATCCGACGCTAGCCGCCGACCGCACCGATGATCGGGTGAAGTCCTTCGTCGCGCCATCGATCGCTAGAACGCAGGTGAGCACGGGTCGTGATGAGCAGATGAGGGCTGGCGTAGGTGGAGAGCTAATGTTTTTAGCATAGCTCTGTCGAGGTCCTGTAGCTAAGTTAGCTTCAATGGCGTCGTTAGCAACAGGATTGCTAGGCTTCGCCAGGCTGGACAGCATTAACCGTGTGGTTACAGGTCCAGGGTTTGGTTCGGTGTCTCCTGATAGTAGAAGTAATAGTAGTATTGTTGATCTTCTGTCTATCCTTCCAGTCAGGGACATGTTTCTACTGTTTCTAACCGCAGTTAAGCACGATGCTATCACGTTAGCTCCGAAGCTAAAGTGCTTCACCGATGTATTGTCGTGGAGATAAAAGTCACTGTGAATGTCCATTTTATAGTACCCGAGGTGGTTTAAAATACAAATCCGTGATCCACAATAGAAAAAGGAGAAAGTGTGGAATCCAATGAGCCCTTGTACCTAAGTTACGGTCAGAGCGAAAAAAGATACACCCTGGCGTCCTGCACTGCCCTCTAATCCTTCACTCTCACTTTCCTCATCCACAAATCTTTCATCCTCGCTCAAATTAATGGGGTAATCGTCGCTTTCTCTGTCCGAATCGCTCTCGCTGCTGGTGTAAACAATGTGCAGATGTGAGGAGCTCTTCAACCTGTGACGTCACGCTACTTCCGGTACAGGCAAGGCTTTTTTATCAGCGACCAAAAGTTGCGAACTTTATCGTCGATGTTCTCTACTAAATCCTTTCAGCAAAAATATGGCAATATTGCGAAATGATTAAGTATGACACATAGAATGGACCTGCTATACCCGTTTGAATAAGAACATTTCATTTCAGTAGGCCTTTAACCTATTTTCCCATTAAAAAACATTCCACAATCTAAACTTCTAAAAACACTTTACTGTCTGAGGAACTAAGATATTCAATTGTGCACATAAAACCTACAGGCTGAGAGATGATTTATACTTGATGGAATATCAATCAATCAATCAATGTTTATTTATATAGCCCTATGACAACAGGAAATTAATTTGTGTGACATAACATGAACCGGACGTGTCGACACTTTAAAAAAGACTAAAACTTTTACAAATTAAAACGAAAGAAAATAAACATATTTAAACACTCAAATAAAATAAAGTTTTTAAGTAGCCAAACATTCCTATACAACATTTATTCTGCCAAGAATGTATATTATGTGGCTATGTATGTATTGTTTTTACTTTTTGAGCACATTCAACAATACCGAGGAAATAATGATAACTATAATACATTTTTTGATTTAGTGACAACCATGATATTATTTTTCATATTGTTAAATCCCTAATGTTAAATAATGTACAGACGGTTCTAAAATGCAGATATAGTGAGAACAAACACAGGGAAAGCAGAGGACAAGCTATGCTAGCTGCGGCAACACCGCTTCAACTACTTCTACAAGAACCACATTTCTAGCAGTGAACAAGGACGGATTAGCCAAACAAATAGTTTGGAATTGCCGTATCTAGGAAACAAGACGATAAATCAGAATCTTAGCATCAGTGTACAGTATAAAAATAGGTACACTGTCATTCGTAACTGTAAACAGAGACATCTGTGGGGAAGTCTGCATCAGACACATTCTCCACTAGTCGGGAGAAATTAGATGTACAAATTCTACTTTACAACAACGGTTGGTAAAAACGGGGGAATGGGCAAGGAGCAGGGCTGTCACCATGGAAACTATGTCTTTTCCCGTAGGCTCGTATCTCGTGAGTAAAACAGATGCTGTGAGTAACATACAGATGAACAGCACACGCTGCCACACCAAGCAGGAAACTGGACTCGACTCAAAAGAGTTAGTGGGCGCGACCTCACTAGGCAAATGACGTTAGTTACCTCTCTTTAAATGTTCCGCCTGCAGCGTCATCCTCTGAAGAGAATATTTATCTTTATGGAGGGAGGAAAAATGTACTCCTTAGTCACACGATGACAGTTTGAGTCTTTGAGCTTTTCACAGGAAGTAGCTGTGAGGGAGGAAGTGACTGTAAATAATAAACAGACGTGCACTTTGAGCCATCCACCTGGTCTAGCAGCAGACAGTGGGATAATAAGGCTATGCCCAGGGCGACAAACTTGTGGTTGGAAGCAACTTGTTTTTGTATCACATGCAGTAAGCGCTGGTGATTGGGGGGGTTAAAGAGCGAGGTGGGCCTTCCCTGGGAGGAAGACTTCAGGAGAGGTGCAGCGTCTTAAGAAAAATAACGAAAAACATTCAAACCTGCTAAGCTGGCTTCAGTTAAGACAGAGGCAACATGTATATACAAACCCCGTTTCCATATGAGTTGGGAAATTGTGTTAGATGTAAATATAAACAGAATACAATGATTTGCAAATACTTTTCAACCCATATTCAATTGAATGCACTACAAAGACAAGATATTTGATGTTCAAACTCATAAACTTTATTCTTTTTTTTGCAAATAATAATTAACTTAGAATTTCATGGCTGCAACACGTGCCAAAGTAGTTGGGAAAGGGCATGTTCACCACTGTGTTACATGGCTTTTCCTTTTAACAACACTCAGTAAACGTTTGGGAACTGAGGAGACATATTTTTTAAGCTTCTCAGGTGGAATTCTTTCCCATTCTTGCTTGATGTACAGCTTAAGTTGTTCAACAGTCCGGGGGTCTCCGTTGTGGTATTTTAGGCTTCATAATGCGCCACACATTTCAATGGGAGACAGGACTGGACTACAGGCAGGCCAGTCTAGTACCCGCACTCTTTTACTATGAAGCCACGATGATGTAACACATGGCTTGGCATTGTCTTGCTGAAATAAGCAGGGGCGTCCATGGTAACGTTGCTTGGATGGCAACATATGTTGCTCCAAAACCTGTATGTACCTTTCAGCATTAATGGTGCCTTCACAGATGTGTAAGTTACCCATGTCTTGGGCACTAATACACCCCCATACCATCACAGATGCTAGCTTTTCAACTTTGCGCCTATAACAATCCGGATGATTCTTTTCCTCTTTGGTCCGGAGGACACAACGTCCACAGTTTCCAAAAACAATTTGAAATGTGGACTCCTCAGACCACAGAACACTTTTCCACTTTGTATCAGTCCATCTTAGATGAGCTCAGGCCCAGCGAAGCAGACAGCGTTTCTGGGTGTTGTTGACAAACTGTTTTTGCCTTGCATAGGAGAGTTTTAACTTGCACTTACAGATGTAGCGACCAACTGTAGTTACTGACAGTGGGTTTCTGAATTGTTCCTGAGCCCATGTGGTGATATCCTTTACACACTGATGTCGCTTGTTGATGCAGTACAGCCTGAGGGATCGAAGGTCACGGGCTTAGCTGCTTACGTGCAGTGATTTCTCCAGATTCTCTGAACCCTTTGATGATATTACGGACCGTAGATGGTGAAATCCCTAAATTCCTTGCAATAGCTGGTTGAGAAAGGTTTTTCTTAAACTGTTCAACAATTTGCTCACGCATTTGTTGACAAAGTGGTGACCCTCGCCCCATCCTTGTTTGTGAATGACTGAGCATTTCATGGAATCTACTTTTATACCCAATCATGGCACCCACCTGTTCCCAATTTGCCTGTTCACCTGTAGGATGTTCCAAATAAGTGTTTGATGAGCATTCCTCAACTTTATCAGTATTTATTGCCACCTTTCCCAACTTCTTTGTCACGTGTTGCTGGCATCAAATTCTAAAGTTAATGATTATTTGCAAAAAAAAAAATGTTTAGCAGCTTGAACATCAAATATGTTGTCTTTGTAGCATATTCAACTGAATATGGGTTGAAAATTATTTGCAAATCATTGTATTCCGTTTATATTTACATCTAACACAATTTCCCAACTCATATGGAAACGGGGTTTGTATGTTTAGTTCCTACAGTGAGTTAGATTTAGTTGAGACAATTACATGCATCCATCCATCCATCCATTTTCTACCGCTTATTCCCTTCGGGGTCGCACTAACGGTAATATTTCCCAAAAAGTTTAGTCTCTTCGCTGTTCACGCTTCAATGTTCAGTCTCCGTTCACATTAGAGGTGGGGGGAAATAATCGATTTTTAGATGCATCACAATTCGGACATGGACGTTTACAGAATCAATTAGTAAACGTCAATAATCAATATATTTATTGTAAATAAAGTAATGCAGACGGTTCTAAAATTTAGCTGACTTCAGTCAGCTAAACCAATCCTCAACAAATCCTCATCCGAACAGCTCCTTTACTATCGGGCACTTATGGCCTAGTTTTGCACACATTTTCATTAATTTAATAAATCCATCCATCCATCCATTTTCTACCGCTTGTCCCGGTAGGGGTCGCGGGGGGTGCTGGAGGCTGTATACCCTGGACAAGTCGCCACCTCATCACAGGGCCAACACAGATAGACAGACAACATTCACACTCACATTCACACACTAGGGCCAATTTAGTGTTGCCATTCAACCTATCCCCAGGTGCATGTTTTTGGCGGTGGGAGGAAGCCAGAGTATCCGGAGGGAACCCACGCAGTCACGGGGAGAACATGCAAACTCCACACAGAAAGATCCAGAGCCTGGGATTGAACCCATGACTACCCAGGACCTTCGTATTGTGAGGCACATGCACTAACCCCTGTGCCAACGTGCTGCCCTTAGTTTAATTAATGTGGGAATTAATTTAACTGCTTCTTATTCCAAATGAATTGTTTTTGGAAGTTGCAAGTGATAAAACGCTTATCTGGTGAAACGAAAAGAAATGTAAAACTGCATCAATGTACATTAATTAAATATGCATCAATAATCGATTTTTAATCAAATCGTAGCTCCTGAATCGTAATCGTTATCGAATTGTGAGGTGCCCAAAGATTCTCACTCTAGTTCACATGTATTCTCTCTAGTTCGATTTCTGGCCAAATCATGTGTGCCTCTGAAACGCAAGGACACAATTGTGATCATTTCAGCTAGTTTAGCTGTGTCCCTCAACATAGAATTTACAGTGCCTTTCAAAGGGGGCGGTTCGTAGCACCCAGTGCTCGCCGAGAAGAGCGATCTGCACTTTATTTATTTTTTTGTCCTGTCCAGCTTCTCAGGCAAATCATGTAGTTGATGTAGATGCCCATACCGGCTGTACACATTTACTTTACAAAAGAAAAGTGTGGGATACTTCTCTTGTTGCCTTATTTGTATTTGACTTTATTAAATGGATATATATTACTATTTGGTGCAGCCGGGCCGGAGCAGGAGAGGATAGAAAGAGAAAAAAAGGAAGACGGAGGGGGAAATTGTGGGGACAAGGGGAGGATAAGACAGAGACGACAACAACAGCAAACACAACAATAACAACAACAACAATAGAACAACATCAGCAAATAGGATATGTACAAATATGATGGTAAAAGTGATAGCAAAGAAGCAGTGAGTGAAATATATAATAATACAGAAATGACAATGGACATTATTACACTACAAATGGAGCAATAGAAATACCAATAGAAATAGTACTATTGATAATGATTAATAACAATAAGTACCTCTATTATCAACAATGCAATTGTTCAAATGCAACAACACATATATGTGATGATAACTTCCATCCATCCATCCATTTTCTACCGCTTATTACCTTCGGGGTCGCGGGGGGCGCTGGAGCCTATCTCAGCTACATTCGGGCGGAAGGCGGGGTACACCCTGGACAAGTCGCCACTTTATCACAGGGCTAACACAGATAGACAGACAACATCCACACTCACATTCACACACTAGGGCCAATTTAGTGTTGCCAATCAACCTATCCCCAGGTTCATGTCTTTGGAGGTGGGAGGAAGCCGGAGTATCCGGAGGGAACCCACGCAGTCACGGGGATAACATGCAAACTCCACACAGAAAGATCCCGAGCCTGGGATTGAACTCAAGACTACTCAGGACCTTCATATTGTGAGGCAGACGCACTAACCCCTCTACCACCGTGCTGCCCGTGATGATAACTTGAAATACAAAAAAAAGCAGATAAATGGAGGGGAAGAAAGAGAAGCAGACTATATTAACCTTGTAGATTGTTATAGTAACAAAAGGTTAAGCTTTGTCAGTGTGCCATGTGTTACGATCTGCACTTTTATTTTCGAGTATCCAAAAGTCTCAACTTATAAAATCGCTTTTTTTGATTACAAAAAAAGTACTTAGATTGCTTTGATTAGTCTTCAAAACGGGTTTGAGAGCTACTTTTACAAAATGTGGGTATCCACAACTCACATTTTAAATTAAATAATTAACAAAAACATTTAGTTCATTGGCATCTTGTATTTGAGTGAGAATTTTTTTGTAGTTATTTTTTTAGTCAACATTTGAGCTAGTTTTTACAAAAATAAATGATTTTGTTTTATTTTTATTACTGGCAAAATTTAAATTGTACTGCTATTTTGTAGTAATTTGTCATGAAATAGAGGCAAAAAGCCTGAATTGAACAGTTATACAAATACTGAGGATTTTAAGCCATTTTTTGACTCTTTGGTGAGCTACTCAAAATAAACCGGTGAGCTACAGTAGGCCTTTAAAGGCCTACTGAAATGAAATTTTCTTATTTAAACGGGGATAGCAGGTCCATTCTATGTGTCATACTTGATCATTTCGCGATATTGCCATATTTTTGCTGAAAGGATTTAGTATAGAACAACGACGACGATAAAGATTGCAACTTTTGGTATCTGATCAAAAAAAGGCTTGCCCCTACCGGAAGTAGCGTGACGTAGTCAGTTGAACATATACGCAAAGTTCCCTATTGTTTACAATGATGGCCGCATGAAGTGAGAGAGATTCGGACCGAGAAAGCGACAATTTCCCCATTAATTTGAGCGAGGATGAAAGATTTGTGGATGAGTAAAGTGCAAGTGAAGGACTAGTGGGGAGTTGAAGCTATTCAGATAGGGAAGATGCTGTGAGAGCCGGGGGTGACCTGATATTCAGCTGGGAATGACTACAACAGTAAATAAACACAAGACATATATATGCTCTATTAGCCACAACACAACCAGGCTTATATTTAACATGCCACAAATTAATCCTGCATAAAAACACCTGCGTGTTTGTTATGCTAGCTCCTAGCTCCTCTGCTAGCTCCTAGCTCCATAGAACACGCCAATACAATTCAAACACCTGATCAACACACACAATCACTCAGCCCAAAAGACCGTTCACCTAACCCAAGGTTCATAAAGCTTATATATTTTTAAAAAGTTACGTACGTGACGCGCACATACGGTCAAGTTATCAAATGTTTAGCAGCCAAGGCTGCATACTCACGGTACCTGATATTCAGCTGGGAATGACTACAACAGTAAATAAACACAAGACATATATATACTCTATTAGCCACAACACAACCAGGCTTATATTTAATATGCCACAAATTAATCCTGCATAATAACACCTGCGTGTTTGTTATGCTAGCTCCTAGCTCCTCTGCTAGCTCCTAGCTCCATAGAACACGCCAATACAATTCAAACACCTGATCAACACACACAATCACTCAGCCCAAAAGACCGTTCACCTAACCCAAGGTTCATAAAGCTTATATATTTTTAAAAAGTTACGTACGTGACGCGCACATACGGTCAAGCTATCAAATGTTTAGCAGCCAAGGCTGCATACTCACGGTACCTGATATTCAGCTGGGAATGACTACAACAGTAAATAAACACAAGACATATATATACTCTATTAGCCACAACACAACCAGGCTTATATTTAATATGCCACAAATTAATCCTGCATAAAAACACCTGCGTGTTTGTTATGCTAGCTCCTAGCTCCTATGCTAGCTCCTAGCTCCATAGAACACGCCAATACAATTCAAACACCTGATCAACACACACAATCACTCAGCCCAAAAGACCGTTCACCTAACCCAAGGTTCATAAAGCTTATATATTTTAAAAAAGTTACGTACATACGCAAAAAAAAGTTGCGCACATACGGTCAAGCGATCAAATGTTTAGAAGCCAAAGCTGCATACTCACAGTAGCACGTCTGCGTCTTTGTCATCCAAATCAAAGTAATCCTGGTAAGAGTCTGTGTTGTCCCAGTTCTCTACAGGCGTCTGTGTATCGAAGTCAAAAGTCCTCCTGGTTAGAGTCTCTGTTATCCGAGTTCTTCCATCTTGACTGCATCTTTCGGGAATGTAAACAAAGAAGCGCCGGCTGTGTACTGTTGTTGCTGACTACGTTCGAAAAATACGTCCATTTCGCACCGACAACTTTCTTCTTTGCTTGCTCAGCTTCCTTCTCCGTAATGCAATGAACATGATTGCAACAGATTCACGAACACAGATGTCCAGAATATTGTGGAATTATGAAATGAAAACAGAGCTTTTTCGTATTGGCTTCAATGTGGAAGGCATACCCGTGTTCCCTGGTCTACGTCACGCGCATACGTCATCCTCAGAGGCGTTTCGAACCGGAAGTTTAGCGGCAAATTTAAAATGTCACTTTATAAGTTAACCCGGCCGTATTGGCATGTGTTATAATGTTAAGATTTCATCATTGATATATAAACTATCAGACTGCGTGGTCGGTAGTAGTGGGTTTCAGTAGGCCTTTAAAGCAGCGTCAATTTGCAATGTCATAAATAAGGGCACAATAACAAATGTAAACCACATGTGCGTGCAGACAGGCACCAATGCAGAGGTATCATAAGATTAAACATACAATCTATTAAATAGCCAACATTTTAAGAATTAATCAAAGATACAATCCTACACAGAGTCTAACAGAGTGCTAAAACTGCCAATAGTTAATCAATAGTCAATATACCAGTATGCAGCTTTTTAAACATCCTCACAAAATGCTTTATTTCTTTTTAAGAAAGTTAAATTTTGTGATTTTATTTTTTTATTATTATTGCTGCTATTTTAACAGTTTTTTTTAATACATAAACAAAGTTAATTGTTTTGTTTTTTTTAGCAATTAGCTTTTCCTTTTTTTTTTTTCTTAAATGGACAACATTTTAATAGTCATTGAAATAGTCAGGGACGGCGTGGCGAAGTTGGTAGAGTGGCTGTGCCAGCAATCGGAGTGTTGCTGGTTACTGGGGTTCAATCCCCACCTTCTACCTTCCTAGTCACATCAGTTGTGTCCTTGGGCAAGACACTTCACCCTTGCTCCTGATGGCTGCTGGTTAGCGCCTTGCATGGCAGCTCCCGCCATCAGTGTGTGATTGTGTGTGTGAATGGGTGAATGTGGAAATACTGTCAAAGCACTTTGAGTACCTTGAAGGTAGAAAAGCGCTATACAAGTATAACCCATTTATCATTTATTATTTATCATTTAAATGTTTGTAACAGCTGAATGAGCAACACAGTTACAGTAAAATGCATATACCGTATTTTTCGGATTATAAGTAGCATTTTTTTTCATAGTTTGGCCGTGGGTGCGACATATACTCCGGAGCGACTTATGTGTGAAATTATTAACACATTACCGTAAATAATCAAATAATATTATTCATCTCATTCGCGTAAGGGACGAAGCAAATGTCAGCAATCGTCACACACACGTCAACCAATAAGAATTTCGGCGGGGAAGGGTCATGACAGAAGTGCATTGTGGGTCATGGGATGCTAACTGCTATATGCTATATGCTACTGCCATAGCTATTAAAATGGATCACATCAACATTGGCGGTAACTTATAAAAACTGAGAAGGACTGAACAAAAATGGCACCGAAAAGGAAATCATATACTGCAGATTACAAGCTGGACGTAGTGAAATATGCAGCAGAGAACGGCAATCGAGCAGCAGAAAGAAAGGACATACCAGAGGCGACACCGGGGAGGAAGATTTCATCGGATTTAGCGATCGGGAGTGACAGATTGTTTGGTAAACGTATAGCATGTTCTATATGTTATAGTTATTTGAATGACTCTTGCCATGATGTGTTGCGTTAACATAACAGGCACGTTCTCAGTTGGTTATTTGTGCGTCATATAATGTACACTTATTCAGCCTGTTGTTCACTATTCTTCATTAAACATGTGTACGCTTTATTATCCAACTAATCGTTAAGATAATCGTTGACTAATGGACTATCAAATAATCGTTAGTTGCAGCCCTAATGTGTATCTATTTGTGGCCGCCACTAATTAAAACATGTATGGGAAACACAGATTCAGGAAGACAATGCTACACACTAGAGATGCCCGATAATGGCTTTTTTGCCGATATCCGATATTCCGATATTGTCCAACTCTTAATTACCGATTCCGATATCAACCGATACCGATACATACAGTCGTGGAATTAACACATTATTATGCCTAATTTTGTTGTGATGCCCCGCTGGATTCATTAAACAATGTAACAAGGTTTTCCAAAATAAATCAACTCAAGTAGACACTTGTGATTTAGGGCTATATAAATAAACATTGATTGATTGATTGAAGTTATGGAAAAAAATGCCAACATGGCACTGCCATATTTATTATTGAAGTCACAAAGTGTATTTGTTCTGTTGTGTTTATGCTGTGCTACGGTGCGGATGTTCTCCCGAAATGTGTTTGTCATTCTTGTTTGGTGTGGGTTCACAGTGTGGCGCATATTTGTAACAGTGTTAAACTTGTTTATACGGCCACCCTCAGTGTGACCTGTATGGCTGTTGAACAAGTATGAATTGCATTCACTTGTGTGTGTGTGAAAAGCCGTAGGTATTATGTGACTGGGCCAGCACGCAAAGGCAGTGCCTTTAAGGTTTATTGGCGCTCTGTACTTCTCCCTACGTCCGTGTACCCCTCCGTACAGCGGCGTTTTAAAAAGTAATACATTTTACTTTTTGAAACCGATACCGATAATTTGCGATATTACATTTTAAAGCATTTATCGGCTGATAATATCGGCAGCCCGATATTATCGGACATCTCTACTACACACTAATAACTGTCCCTAGTACAAGCGATCTGGTCTATTGGAGAATGGATAGCTTTCCACATCTTTTACCTTCCGTCGATAATGTTTTAACGTGTTTTATTGACATTTGCTTTGGTTCTGTCTTCACGGTTCTTCTCCGCGGCATAAAAACAATACTACTGAAATGTTTTGCTTTGACAAACTATTTGACACCAAATGTTCTGGTTAGCAGTTAACTATTTTCAAATCATGGATTACATGTTAAGCCAACAGGGACACTGTGTCCATCTAGTTGAGACAGTCTGACACAACAAATCATTGGTGAACAGAGCCCAAACAAACTTCGTTATTCGTTTTACCTTCACAGCTATGCAATGATCATCCTAGTAACATACGGTCAGGTCACGTGAACTAAAAAAAGAACTAATGCATCCCAGTACAGACACATAGAAAATACCGTATTGCAGGGGGCAGCTTATATGCATAAATAACTTAGGATGCAAATGTTTACATTGGCCGTAGTGGGCTCTAGCCAAGGAGGGAGCTAGAAATGCTCCCTGGTGGCACTGGCTGACCCACTTCTATGCAACTCTATCCCTGACATGACCCAGAGGAAAAACAGCGGATACACACACATACACACGCACACACACACAACACAAATCCACCAACTAGAGGGAAAAAAACCATGAGATGATGCTGATGGTTATCTTGTTTCATTCATCTGTTTCCACGTCATCAGAAGATCAGTCCACTAGTAGAATCACAGTGATTCTACTATCTGATCTAGTTAAAGTGCTAACAACGTTCAGTGTCAAGACTCAAAACCCGAGATCAAGTAGTATGTTGTTTTGTTTTTTTTTTTTTTCAATCAAACTTGTTATCATAATAAGGGCGCAGGAAGTGTTGCATGTATCATGTAGCTGGGATGTGTCCTTCAATGTTGTTGGTACAAACATACATACCGGTAATACATAAAGCCATCCCACCTCATACATTTTTTTGTATGATTAGGCTATTTAAAAAAACTGTGCCCCGGTCTCAGTTATTGTACAGCCAAACTTTGCATGTAACATACTAGTCCATTTGTTCTGTGAAATCAAACACCCTAACAAAGACTCCCACACATTGGTGACTTAGTCTCTGTGTTTATTTTATTGAGTACAACTGCAAAATAAGACACCATGTGGCCAAAGAAATGTGCAAGTTTCAGCATTTTATTAAAGAAAGACTACTGAATTCAAGAAATAAGTCACTTTAAAATGGGTTGTGTAAATATTTTGGGGTGTCTGGAATGAACATAATTGGATTTACATTAGTTACTATGGAAACATTGCTTTGGTTTTCATACAATTCGTTCTATGTCTGAATTTTTAGAAAGGGTTACAATTCAAAACCCTAACACCATACAGTATTTCTTAAAAATACTGCAATATAATTTTGAGGCTACTTTATATTACCAACCCCTATTTGATATCATAAAAATAATTGTGTAAAAATAAATACTTGGGTATAAATAAATACAACAAATACAAATACAATAAATACAATTGCTGATGAGGGACGGCCTTCACCCTATCGCATCACTCTAACTAGAAACATAGATTACTGGTTGAGTCACACTTGACTAACTACACAAGCGCAAGCTCAGACACAGGCAATTACAGTGTCTGTTAGTCCGGGTGAGGAGTCAGTTAAGATAGAACTAACCAGTGCCAGGCTGGAAAATTCCTGCACACATAGCATTTCTCGTAGAATAATACACAACTCACATAATGTTTTTTCTGTAGTAACTGTGCGTTCAATCTAACGCAGCACCAAGCAAACAATCTGAAGATTCCCGTCATATCAATTACTAGATATGATTGGAATTATTTAAGGCGCACTACACAAAATAAAGGTAACGTTATCAATATCACTACTATGGATACCATTAACAAAAAATCCTCAAAATAGCCCACTACCTATAATATGGGCTTTTTAAACATTAGATCATTGTCTCCCAAAACGTTATTAGTTAATGAGGTCATTAGAGAAAACAATCTTAACATCATTGGTCTCAGCAAAACCTGGCTCAAACCAGATACATTTTTCCCGCTTAACGAGGCATCTCCTCCTAACTATACGAATGCACATTTTGCCCGTCCCCTTAAAAGGGGTGAAGGGGTCGCATTGATATACAATGCAGCTGGGATAGGCTCCAGCATCCCCCGTGACCCCATGAGGGACAAGCGGTAGAAAATGGATGATGGATGGAAAACTTTAACCTTACCCCTAATCCAAGTAGAAAATATAAATCATTTGAGGTGCTTACTGTGAGGTCTGCCACACCGCTACCTCTCTACCTGGCTGTTATCTACCGCCCCCTGCGCCCTATTTGGACGTTATCAGTGAATTTTCAGAGTTTGTCGCTGATCTAGGGACGCACGCAGATAATATAATTTTAATGGGGGATTTTAATATCCATATAAATACCCTATCAGATTCTTCCGTATGTGGCGGTCCAGACTATAATTGATAGCTGTGGTCTTACACAAATAATAAATGAACCCACGCATCGCAACACATACAATAGATCTTGTCCTTGTCCGGGGTGTCACCACCTCCAAAGTTATGATACTCCGTACACTAAAGTGATGTCCGATCATTACCTTATAAAATTTGAAGTTCTGACTCATTGTCAATTAGCTACGAATAACCACTGCTTTAGCAGCTGCAACATTAATGCTGTCACAAATATGACTCTCGCTGGCCTACTTCCTTCTGTAATGGCGCCATTCCCAAATCATGTGGGCTCAATCGATAACCTCACTAACAACTTTAACGATGCCCTGCGCGAGACACCATTGATAGTATAGCACCGCTAAAGCAAAAAAAAAAAGCGCCTAAAAGGCGTACCCCTGGTTTACAGAAGAAACTAGAGCTCTTAAACTATCATGTAGAAAGTTAGAATGCAAATGGCGTGCGAATAAACTTGAGGTTTTCCATCAAGCATTGAGTGATAGTTTGATAACTTACAAACGCATGCTTACCCTAGCTAAAGCTAATTATTAATCCAATCTCATCCGCCTCAATAAAAACGATCTTAAATATTTGTTCAGTACAGTAGCATCGCTAACCCAACAAGCTACTCCTCCCAGTAGCTCCACCCACTCGGCAGATGACTTTATGAATTTCTTTAATAAGAAAATTTAACTCATTAGAAAGGAGATTAAAAACAATGCGTCTCAGCTACAACTGGGTTCTATTAACACAGATATGAATGTATATACGACAGGTATTTCCCTCCAAAATAGTGTCTCTCTTTTTCATGAAATAACATTAGAGGAACTCCTGCGACGTGTAAATGGGACAAAACAAACAACATGTTTACTTTACCCACTTCCTGGGAAACTTATCAAGGAGCTGTTTGTAATATTAGGACCATCAGTCCTAAATATTATAAACGTATCACTTTCCTCTGACACTGTTCCCCTAGCATTGTAAAAAGCGGTTATTCATCCTCTTTTCAAAAGATCTAACCTCGATCCTGACCTCATGGTAAACTACCGACCAGTGTCCCACCTTCATCCTCGAAAAAATGGTTCCACAGCAGCTAAATGAACACTTAGCATCTAACAATCTCTGTGAACCCTTTCAGTCCGGTTTCAGGGCAAATCACTCTACGGAGACAGCCCTCGCAAAAATTACTAATGATCTATTGCTAACTACGGATGCTGATGCGTCATCCATGTTGCTGCTACTTGATCTTATTTATGAGCTTTCGATACCGTCGATCATAACATTTTATTAGAACGTATCAAAACACGTACTGGTATGTCAGACTTAGCCTTTTCTTGGTTTAACTCCTAACTTACTGACTGGATGCAGTGCGTTTCTCACAACAATGTGACCTCGGAATATGTTAAGGTAACGTGCGGAGTTTCACAAGGTTTGATTCTTGGCTCTGCACTCTTCAGTATCTACATGCTGCCGCTAGGTGACATCATAAGCAAATACGGTGTTAGCTTTCACTGTTATGCTGATGACACCCAACTTTACATGCCCCTAAAGCTAGCCAACACACCAGATTTTAGTCACCTGGAGGCCTGTCTAAATGAAATTAAACAATGGATGTCCATCAACTTTTTGCATCTTAACGCTAAGAAAACGGAAATGTTTATTGTAGGTCCTGTTAGACACCGACACCTATTTCATAAAAACACCTTAACATTTGACAACCAAACAATTACACAAAGTGACTTGGTAAAGAATCTCGATATTATCTTCGACCCAACTCTCTCAATTGAGTCGCACATTAAGAGTGTTACTAAAACAGCCTTCTTTTTAATCTTTCCTAATATCGCTAAAATGTGTTCCATTTTGTCCATCACCGACTTTGAGATCATTATTCACCTGCGGTCCCCTCCGAGGTTTATCATTGTTCCCATTGGGTTGAGTTATTTCTTACCCTGATGAGCCGAGGATGCCGTTGTGGCTTTTGCTGCCCTTTGAGACACTTGTGATTAAAAGCTATATAAATAAACTTTGATTGATTAAACATTGTCGCCTTTATACTTTCTGCAGTTGAGTAAAAAAAAAAAAACCCCACTGCTACAAAAAGAACAGTAAATATGTACCAAATTAATAACGTGCAGTGTGTCGTAGGTCTCCCCCGTGGGAGGTGAATATCCGCCAAGTAGGGATACATTTAATTTATTTCATGATTTTTATAATTACTATTTGCATTTTAAGTTTTTATAAGCTCGTCACACACTCCACACAGCTTTCCCACTAGGGGTACAACAATTTGTCGACAAAAAGCGAAAATATATATTTTTTAAATTCAAAAATTAATTTGTGAAAATAGTTGGTGACGACATTCTGTGTGCTTTCCAGACCTAAACGAACATGCCGAGTCAGCGCGACAAGAAGAAAAGAACATCTTTGGCCACTGCAACACACACTGAGAGAAAACATCAAAAGTATGGAAACATTTCACTCCAAACACGTCAAAAACATGAATAACTTGGTCAATTTTGAAAGTTGACCTTGCGTTTCATGGCAGTACATCTGTCATGTGGGAGCATTTAAAGTGGGAAGGCATGTCGGACGAGACTGCAGTTAGCTTTTTACCTAGATAGCTAACAATGGAGAAAACGTTGAAAAATAAAAATAACTATCATTCTACTCAAAGCCCCCTAGGTAAACTTTGTTTATATCCTGTGTGCAGCGTTTTAAACACATCATCGTCACAAAATGCACTTTTATTTTTGGAGGGGTGTTGTTTTGTAGTTTAATTGCTGCTATTCTGAATGTCCTTGGTTTACATAAAAATATGATACTTTTTATCTTTGCCTGTCCTTGCTTGGACAAAGTTTTAAAAGTTGGTTTTATTTTTGCAGCAGCCTGATAAGCTGCACAGGTCATAAAAAAAATTCTGAATAAGTAATCATCTCTATCTCTATATTTATTGTGAGTTAAAACAAACATATTAAGCTGAGTTTAAAAGTCGATGGCTAAATTAGAGTCACTGAATAGGTGGACGCTTCAAATCATATTAGTTGTCAAATCGTTAAGATAGTTGATGAAAAGTTAACGATCAAAATAGTCCTTGGTGGCAACCCTCTTTGGCACACTCAGAAACGCGTCCTATGCACTTAAAACACTTCATACATTCTAAAGAACGACGGGTGCCCAAACTTTTTGCCTCCAAGGCGCCCCAGCCACGCCCCAACTGTTAGTAGTAAATGGACAATCTGTGGAAAGCCGAGATTTGTTTTTAAATGTATGTATGACATACTGTATTTTTAGCCGTTTAAAGAAAATGTATGCATAATCACCTATTATGCAAATAGTGTGATGACATAATATTGACCACACTGCCACAACACTGCCATGAGTGAGGAGTTTAGCTCCCTACTGCCCTGTATAAGGTAGTGTTAATTGTCACGTTGGATAGAGGGAAACTAGTTTCTCTTGTGGACATGCCATTGATGATTGTGTGAGCTTTAAAAATGTCAGGATGAATACGTAATATATTTGGGAAGCCACCTTTTGGCTGGCCAAATGAAATGACTCAGCGGTACTCTTTTGGCCTGCGGACCCCACTTTGGGCACCCCTGCACTAAAACTTACGGAATTTAAGCATGAAAATCTAAATGGTGCTGTATGATGCACTAGGACCATAAATAAAACACTAGCTTTCAGGAGGAACCTGTCTACAAAATGACAAGCAATGATCACACTAACAAACTGAGCACACAACTTTCCATTCATCTCACCAAACTTATAAAAGTCATTCATGCTGATCGTTAATCTTCAAGCAAGTTTACAGCAAGGTGACAAACTTTTTCCACCCTCCTTGTCCTTTGCCACATTGTTAAAGCATGGTACAGGATATACAAAGTGGAGACGCATCCTCATAGAATAGTGATTTCAACTCCGCCTCACACCACCTCCCATGAGGGGGCTGTGACGAGCATCCCATCCTCCCACTTATCAGCAGCAGCAAGGAACACAAATTAATGATGTGACAAACACTGAGATAAACACAGTCAGTGTCAGTCAGTTATGTGGGGAATCCGTCGACATTAATTAAACTGAGTGAAGTAGTCTGCTATTACAAATTGGCAGGACTCATATTTTCACTAATAAATGATCTGCTGATTCTTTCCAACATTAATCAACGGGTGGCTCGCTCAACAAAAAGTCAAGAAATTAAGACCAATGCCTAAGGGTAACATAAATTGTGTAGTCGCATTGACAGCATAAGCTAATAAAATCATCAAAAGTATTTAAGCACAGACACTCAAAAACAATTTTTGCCTTTCATTTTTAGATAAATGAAACCACTAAACAGCTTGTCAAATGTACTGCAGACTATCCCTCGACCAATGCACAGCCTAGTTTCATTTCTGACCACGTCATTTCCTTTCGCCTCAAGCCCGCCGAAATTTATGATAAACCTTTGAAATATTACACAGCAGCTACAATGTGTGTGGGCTCTTCATCTGTCTGGTTGGTTGTGAGCATGCAAGTGGTTTTGATCCTGCTATAGTCCCACAGTGGGAACAATGGCATTCCTGTGCTGCGAGCTCCAGGTGGCTGTGGAAACCCAATCCTCGACTAAAGCGAGCTTCGCTGGCACACAGAGTAGCGGGAATGCTGCTACCTCCCCTCAGGAGACATTTGCCAGAATGGACCTATTGTTCCTGGCAAACTAAGAGCAATACAAAATTCATCAAACTACCATAAATGACAAACCAAAGCACCCACCGACTTACAACTTGATATTAGGGATGTAACCGTACGCCATCAACATGGTTCGGTAGCAGTTTGAACTGTAATATTATTCTATTTTTAGGTAATTGAAAGTTCCTTTTTGGCTGAAGTGCAACAATAATAGTTCTACAAGTTGGAAACTATTAATGTTGCACTTCATCCAATAAGGAACTTTCAGTTTGTACCCCATTTATAAATTTTACTGAACAATGTTGACACATTCTCAGGGCGTTAACTAGATCGCAACTGGACTGTTCAGTTTGTCTTTCTAAGACTTCCTGGCTAATCCTTGGCACTGTCGTTAGCCACAACTCCTGCTAGCTAAAAGCTGCACTGTTTTATTTAGATGATAACTAGGGGCACACTTTCTGTCCTTCACTAAATGTGTACCGTATAAGCACTTGGAAATTGTCTGTACCAAACCGAAAATTCTTCGGTTACGAATACATAAACTGTTAAACCTTATTAGGTTTTGTTAAAATATTGATCAGACAAGACAAAAACAACATTTTAAAGTAATCAGAAACACGGGAAGAGTGATACATTTTGTAAGCATTTTAAAGCATTAAACTATTCACCTGTCAGGCTAATAATATTAAAAAGTATAGTATTAAACAAACGAAACTTGGCGGTGGTGCACATCGTAACTCTGTGGCGGTTGAGACACACCTGTTCTACTAGAGAATAAGAAGATAAGGGGAAATAGGAAAAATAGAAAAAAGTGGCGGAACAGTAAACTTAATCTAGTGACACTTGCAGCTCGTCGCAAAAGTTACTACATTTTGAGACTCTTGGGCTGGACTAAAACGTGAGGAGACAACAATCGGTGGCAGTGGAGTCGTCGCGCTTCGACTTAGACCGGCTGTAAGGCACTGTTTTGCGGGAAACACACATTTTCAATGGGAGACAGGTCTGGACTACAGGCAGGCCAGCGTAGTACCTGCACTCTTGTACTACAAAGCCACGCTGTTGTAACACGTGCAGAATTGGCATTGTCTTGCTGAAATAAAAAGACATTGCTTGGATGGCAACATATGTTGCTCCAAAACCTGTATGTACCTTTCAGCATTAATGGTGCTTTCACAGATGTGTAAGTTACCCATGCCTTGGGCACTAATACACCCCCATACCATCACAGATGCTGGCTTTTGAACGTTGCGCCTAGAACAGTCCGGATGGTTCTTTTCCTCTTTTGTCTGGAGGACACAACATCTACAATTTCCAAAAACAATTTGAAATGTGGACTCGTCAGACAACAGAACACTTTTCCACTTTGCATCAGTCCCTCTTAGATGAGCTCGGGCCCAGCAAAGTGTTTCTCTGTGTTGTTGATAAATGGCTTTCACTTAGCACAACTTGCACTTACAGATGTAGCGACAAACTGTAGTTACCCATGTGTTGACATCCCTTACACACTGATTTGCTCACGAAATTTGTTCACAAAATGGTGACTCTTGCCCTATCCTTGTTTGTGAATGACTGAGCATTTCATGGAAGCTGCTTTTATACCCAATCATGGCACCCACCTGTTCCCAATTAGCCTGTTCACCTGTGGGATGTTCCAAATAAGTGTTTGATGAGCATTCCTCCACTTTCTCAGTCATATTTGCCACTTATGCCAGCTTTTTTGCAACACGTTACAGGCATCAAATTCCACATGAGCTAATATTTTCAAAAAATAACAATGCCAGCTTTTTTGCAACATGTTACAGGCATCAAATTCCACATGAGCTAATATTTGCAAAAAATAACAAAGTTTTCCAGTTGGAACGTTAATTATCTTGTCTTTGCAATCTATTCAATTGAATATAGGTTGAAAAGGATTTGCAAATCATTGTATTTTGTTCTAATTACGGCGTGGCGAAGTTGGTAGAGTGGCTGTGCCAGCAATCGGAGTGTTGCTGGTTACTGGGGTTCAATTCCCACCTTCTACCTTCCTAGTCACGTCCGTTGTGTCCTTGGGCAAGACACTTCACCCTTTGCCTCTGATGGCTGCTGGTTAGCGCCTTGCATGGCAGCTCCCGCCATCAGTGTGTGAATGTGTGTGTGAATGGGTAAATGTGGAAATACTGTCTAAGCGCTTTGAGTACCTTGAAGGTAGAAAAGCGCTATAGAAGTATAACCCATTTATAATTTACGTTTTACACAACGTGCCACCTTCACTCGTTTTGGGTTTTGTATATAAAGCACTCATTGGTACATTCATCTTACAAAAACATGTAATTATAATGCATTGACTAAAAGTACTGGGCTGTGCTTTGGCTACCGCACATACTGGGAAACAAATATACATACAGTACATACTGTACATACATACAGTACATACGCACATATATATACATACAGTACATACACAGACAGATATGTTCATACGCATTCACATTTATACATAATTACATACAAAATACACTGCAGATACATTCACATGTGCATTCACTGTACATACATACATACATACATCCAGGTATATATACATACACATGCACATATACATACATACACTCATGCATACAAACCAGTTCAGCCAACACATACTCATACATGCACATGTACACAATCACACTTACACACCCACATCACACAAAAAACGCCACACTGCCAAAGTTTAACCTATTTTAAACCATAATCATGTAAAAGGTTAATATAGTTTGCTCCTCTAAATATTGTTACTCAATACCAATATTGTTATTTCTATTTGTATTATTATTCTTTCAATTGTAGTGCAATAATGGTGTTAATACTATCTACTTCACTAATTAGTTCTTCATATTTACTGGTCTCATATTTGTACATGTCGTATTTGCTGATGTAGTTCTGTTGTTTTTGTTGTCTCTCTCTGTCTTGTCTTTCTCTGGTTCCCACAATTTCACCCTCTGTCTTCTTTTTTTTCTTCTTCTTCTTCTTTTTATCCCCTCCAGCGCGGTTCAGCTGCGTCAAACACTAAACATTTAATAGAGTCAAATAGAAATAAGGTAACAAGAGAAATGTCCCTCACTTCTCTTTTGTAAAGTAAATCTGTAGAGCAGATATGAGCATCTACATCAATATAAGATTTGCCTGAGTGGCTGGAAAAGACGGATAAAAAAAAATACTGTATTGTAATGTAGTATTGTGGTATACTATTGCACTAATAAAATGTAAAGATTTTTGCATTTGGACATTTTATTACATTGTATTTATTTAACAAAAGCACACTATTGTGGTACAATGAATGTAAAAGGTAAAAAAAACTGAATTCTAAAAATGTTTAATGGAATTTGGGGAAACAATAAAACGGAATTTGGAAAACATTTAATGGATTTCATAGGTCCCTACTGTATGTCCACTTGCAATACAATTTTTAATTGGATACTTAACATTGCATTGCCAACGTTTAATGATGGCAACAGTTTGACTATAGAACCTATTTCAATGTTTACTGTTTCCATCAATTCAAATCAGATGGGTGATTTGGAACTCTTTATTTGACCTTGGAGATTCCGCAGTGTGTGATTAGTAAGATGATTATGTTCGACATACACCTGGTCAATTTTAATGTTGTGGCAAAAACTTTCTGTTGTATGACAGATTGGTGATACTAAAAAACACACAAAAGCAGGCAAAAAGTGCTGAAGCCAGACCACACTGTCAAAACACGGGCCGCAAAGGAAACGAATCATACCAACGACACAGCCTTGAGGAACCTGATTCATTTCCTCCTTGTGTTGCATTAACTCAAGTTTGAAGTGTAAAAAGAACACAAATCACACATTCAACAACCTTTAAAGCTGCATCCGCATCTTTAAACAATCCTCATCATTAATATTCATATTTATTGCTGACCTGATGTTGAGAATGTGATCAAAGCTGGCAAAGCTACAGGTCCTTCCCTCCGGCATCACAGACACACACTTGTGATAAATAATAGATGCACCTCTCTTTAAGCAACATGACAGATTCATTTGACTGGATCCTTGTCACATCTTCATCAACTCTGCTTTATGATGACAGTGAATCAATTTCCCAACTTCCATAGATTATTACAGCTGTTAACGTCCTTTGCTTGCATAATGGGTTTACTCTTGCATGCTTCCTCCCACATCCCAAATACATGAATATTAGGCTAAATGGGGACTGTACATCAGGGGTATTCTACTAAATTGTTTTGGGGGCTAAGCTAAAGACCAGAGGACCAGCTAGACTTCTCCCTTCATTCACTACGAGCCTTATTTTGTATATTCCGGAGAACCAGCGTCCTCAAAAGTAGACATTTGATTTTGATTCATTTATTTTGTCAGAGCAACAGAAGTGCGCCGCTGTTTTACCCAAAAATATGTTTTTTAACTGAACTGAACATTGAATAGTTATTTAAATGGTAAATGGGTTATACTTGTATAGCGCTTTTCTACCTTTAAGGTACTCAAAGCACTTTGACACTACCGTATTTTTCGGACTATAAGTCGCTCCGGAGTATACGTCGCACCGGCCGAAAATGCACAATAAAGAAGGAGAAAAACCTACAGTGTATACGTCGCACTCGAGTATAAGTCGCATTTTTGGGGGAAAATTATTTGATAAAATCCAACACCAAGAATAGACATTTGAAAGGCAATTTAAAATAAATAAAGAATAGTGAACAACAGGCTGAATAAGTGTACGCCATATGACGCATAAATAACCAACTGAGAACGTGCCTGGTATGTTAACACAACACTTCATGGCAAAAGTCATTCATATAACTATAACATATAGAACATGCTATACGTTTACCAAACAATCAATCACTCCCGATCGCTAAATCCGATTAAATCTTCCTCCCCGGTGTCGCCTCTGGTATGCGCTGCTAGCGTCCTTTCTTTCTGCTGCTCGATCGCCGTTTCGTTTTCTGCTGCATATTTCACTACGTCCAGCTTGTAATCTGCAGTATATGATTTCCTTTTCGGTGCCATTTTTGTTCAGTTTTTATAAGTTACCGCCAATGTAGAAATGATCCATTTTAATAGCTACGGCAGTAGCATATAGCATATGGCAGTTAGCATCCCATGACCCAAAATGCACTTCTGCCATGACCCTCCCCCGCTGAATTCTTATTGGCTGACGTGTGAGTGACGATGGCTGACATTTGCTTCGTCTCTTACGCGAATGAGATAAATAATATTATTTGATATTTTACGTTAATGTGTTAATAATTTCACACATAAGTCGCTCCGGAGTATATGTCGCACCCACGGCCAAACTATGAAAAAAATTGCGACTTATAATCCGAAAAATACGGTATTTCCACATTCACCCATTCACACACACATTCACACACTGATGGCGGGAGCTGCCATGCAAGGCCCTAACCACGACCCATCAGGAGCAAGGGTGAAATGTCTTGCTCAAAGACACAACGGATGTGACGTGGTTGGTAGAAGGTGGGGATCGAACCAGGAACCCTCAGGTTGCTGGCTCGGCCACTCTCCCAACAGCGCCACGCCATACACTAGTTGAAGTCCAAATTATGAAAAAAGAGAACCTTGAGGGAAGCTTGACGAACACTACTACTTTAACTAAAGAAGTTAAAAATGACTACTGACTGCATCTAAATTTAACAAGCTACAGCAACACCTGGGTTACATGAATCACATTATGAAAAATTATTGTAACTGACCAAAAAGAGAGGACGTACAGGGATGTCTTGAGGAACACCAAATATTCTATGTTTGCTAGCAAAGTTAAAATGTCAATGCAATGATCTGTCAATGTGTCTAGAGCAGGGGTCACCAACGCGGTGCCCGCGGGCACCAGGTCGCCCGTAAGGACCAGATGAGTCGCCCGCCGGCCTGTTCTAAAAAAAAAAAAAAAAAAAAATTTTTTTTACATTTAAAAAAAAAAAAAAAAAAAAAAAAATTTATTTTATTTTTTTTTTTTAAATTAAATCTACATAGAAAAAACACAAGATACACTTTCAATCAGTGCATCAACCCAAACAACCTCCCCCATGCACACTCATCCACACCCACTCACACAAAAGGGGTTACCGGTATTTCTTTCTGCTACCAATATTCTGGTTCCCACAACATAGACAACACATCTGCAAGGGACACAGTCCCTGAAGCACACATGATTGTATAGGCTGCTGGTCCACTAACATTTTCATTAATTACTATTTTTTATGTAATTATTTTTATATTGTTTTACTTTCTTTTTTATCCAAGAAAATGTTTTTTATTTATTTATCTTATTTTATTTTATTTTTAAAAAAAGGGCCTTATCTTCAACAGACCAGGTTGTCAATGAAATTAGATTTGTTTAAAGGTTTTTTAAACCAGGCCCAGTCCAGATAATGTCCAAGTCGGACTCAGCATCACACACCTTCATTCATGTACACAGAAAAAAATTAGGGAACACAACAGATTGCATATAATTTATAAACAAAATGACATTTTCAAAATAAGCATTTATGTACAGTCCAGATTATGTCCAGGTCACTCAAATTAGGGAACACAACAATAGATATCATATAATCTATAAACATAATTATACTTTCAAAATAAGCCTTTGAGGACTTCTCTTCTTTTTTTTAATGTTTTTTGGCATCATTATCGTTTTCAACCATGTAACTTTCTAAAGTTAGAAAATACTGAATAAATGTTTTAAAGAAAGTAATACTAAGTGAATATCTGTTTTTGGCCTTAAAAATAAACATTTTACCGAGTACTATAATTAAATTGACTAAATCATGATTGTCAATGAACTCTCCTAAAATAACAGAAACCACATTAACCTTCATAAACAAACCAATCCTTAAACACATTTTTTCAACTTCCACCCAAAACAAAGACACAATATGACAATACCAAAACAAATGCAGGGTGGATTCAGGCTCCTGACAACAAAATCGGCAATCATCTGACTCAGTCATATTCCATAATTTTAACATTTTCCCTGTGGGTAAGAAGTTATAAATAATTTTTATTTGAAAATAACGATTTTGCACATCGATAGTGGTTTTATAGATTAGTTTGAATATGGCATCCCATGGCAACGGGCAGTCAAAAAAGTCCTCCCATTTTCCATTTATGTTGTATGAGCCAGCCTTCAAAGATTTCTTTATTAAATAAAAATTATATATTTTTCCATTTATTTTAGTTCCTTTTTGCCAGCTAGAATTTCTTATTAGAGGTTTACAAACTAATAATTTAGTATTTCCATAATTAATTATTTGTTTCCATCTTTTCCTAATTACTCCAGTTAGTTGATAAAATGAAAAGCTTGAGCAAGCATCACCATACATAGCTCTAAATTCATCATACTTCATAATTTTACCATTCTCATTGATAATATCATTGACAAAAATGATTCCTCTTTCAAACATATTTTTCCAAAAGAAAGGCTTTCCATCTATTACAATATTAGAGTTCATCCATATTAACTGCTGCAAAATATTGTCTCTTTTTTCTGGCACATAAAATTGAAAACACCACTATGAGTGGATTGTTTCCTTTATGAACCCCGCCATGTTCCCCAGCAGACTCTCTGGGAGGGGATCACTTGTAAAAAAGGATACAATTTCTTTTGATACAGTACATGTTTTTTGTCCAACAGGACATTTGTGTACCACTCAATGTTTAAATACATCTTTGGAACAATCGATGCTTTTAAAGACAGACACATAGCTTCAAGGTTGAGAAGTTCCGGCCCCCATATTCATACTCTTTGTACAAAACCTTTCTTTTAATCTTTTCTGGTTTGCCGTTCCAGACAAAATCGAAGACCCTCCGCTCATAAATCTTAAAAAAGTTTTGTGATGGAGCTGGTAATGACAAAAACAAATAAATAAATTGAGGAATAATTAACGAGTTGGCAATAGACATTTTACCATACAAGGTTAGGAATTTCCCTTTCCATAATTGCATAATTTTGTCCAGCTTTCTTAGTCGATTATCATAATTTACTGAGCCTAGATCTTCCAGATTTTCTGGGACAACAACACCAAGTATGTTAACTGGTCCATCTGTCCACAAAACAGGCACTTTGCATTCCATTCGAAAGGACGTTCCCTTTAGATTTCCGATCCTTAACATTTTACATTAATCATAATTAAGCTTAAGGCCAGATTGCTGTGAAAATATGTCCAAAAGATTAAGAAGGTTCCGCAAACAATGAGGAAAAATCTTATCTTTGTGAATCAGCCTTTTCTGACATGAACTTCATCAAGAACAAACACAGAACACGCCTCACTGATGCACATCTGCAAGACTCACTCAGAGTTGCAGTGTCAAGTTACACACCAGAGTACAACACACTAGTTAACAGCATGCAATGCCAGGCTTCCCACCAACTGACAAAGAAACAGATAACAGATTTGGTGTCCAGTTCAAAGTGTGATATGATTTAAAAATTTGAGAGTTTACTTTTGTATTTTACATTAGTTATTATTTGTACAAACATGGTGCAAAGTAATTCATGATTTGTTAAAAAATATTAGTGGCTAGCTAGTTAAAATGGGATATTGTGATTTCACAAGACTGTCTTAGAAGTGATCATTTGAAAATGTTCAATTTGAAAAATGTGCACTTAGAGAAAATATAAAAATAAAGTGTTGCATATTGATATTTATCTGTTTCTATATATATTTATTGTGAGAAATCATTAAGATGATCAGTGTTTCCACAAACATAAATATCATTCATTATTAATAATAACAGAGTTAAAGGTAAATTGAGCAAATTGGCTATTTCTGGCAATTTATATAAGTGTGTATCTAACTGGTAGCCCTTCGCATTAATCAGTACCCAAGAAGTAGCCCTTGGTTTCAAAAAGGTTGGTGACCCCTGGTCTAGAGTGTTTCAAGTTCCTCTATACGACAGAAGAACTTGAGTGTTTCTAGGAATTTGCTACAGAAATGTAGCAAATTAGAGTTTTAAACTGGACATGGAGGTTGGTATAGTGTCATTGGGTGTCCACTGGGTGTTAATGGGAGCGTGAATAGGTGTTTGACCATATCTGCCCCATGAATGACTGGTGACCAGTCCAGGATGTACCCCACTGGTACAGGTCCTCCAGCTCACCCATGGCCCTCATTAAGACACATTTGTATGGAAAATGGATGAATGGATGTTAAATGCCTTTATGTTATTTCCGTGTCTTAACAGTGTCAGGTGATCTGACTGCATGCCGTGTTATTAAATTGAGCAAGAAAGGCCCAAAAATAAAGAGGTCCAACCTGGTCAATTGTTCTCACATAAATATAAAATTTCATTCAGAATTTGTGATTGCCATACAATTCAGTGACGGGAGGAGCTCAAAGTAAAGCTGCTGCTCCTCCACATCGAGAGAAGCCAGATGAGGTGGTTTCGGGCATCTGGTCAGGATGGCACCTGAACGCCTCCCTAGGGAGGTGTTTAGGGCGCGTCCGACCGGTAGGAGGCCACGGGGAAGACCCAGGACACGTTGGGAAGACTATGTCTCTCGGCTGACCTGGGAACACCTTGGGATCGCCCGGCAGGAGCTGGACGAAGAGGCTGGGGAGAGGAAAGTCTGGGCTTGCCTGCTTAGGCTGCTGCCCCCGCGACCCGACCTCGGATAAGCGGAAGAAGATGGATAGATGATTAAAAGTGCTAAACTTCATACAAAGTCAGCCGTTCTTAAATCCAATATTTTCCTTTTCTAGTATCGATAAAATTGATCGATACACTATATTGCCAAAAGTATTTGGCCACCTGCCTTGATTCACATATGAACTTGGGGGTTAAATCACCAAAAATGATTCCCGGGCGCGGCCACCACTGCTGCTCACTGCTCCCCTCACCTCACAGGGGGTGATCAAGGGTGATGGGTCAAATGCAGAGAATAAGTTCGCCACACCTAGTGTGTGTGTGACAACCATTGGTACTTTAACTTTAACTTGAAGTGCCATCTCATTCCTAACCACTAAAGTTCAATATGATGTCGGTCCACTTTTTGCAGCTATTACAGCTTCAACTCTTCTGGGAAGGCTGTCCACAAGGTTGCAAATTGTGTTTATAGGAATATTCGACCATTCTTCCAAAAGCACATTGGCGAGGTCACACACTGATGTTGGTCAAGAAGGCCTGGCTCTCAGTCTCTGTTCTAATTCATCCCAAAAGTTTTCTATCAGGTTCAGGTCAGGACTCTGTGCAGGCCAGTCAAGTTCATCCACACCAGACACTGTCATCCATGTCTTTATGGACCTTGTCATGTTGGAAGAGGAAGGGGCCCGCTCCAAACTGTTCCCACAAGGTTGGGAGCATGGAATTGTCCAAAATGTTTTGGTATCCTGGAGCATTCAAAGTTCCTTTCACTGGAACTAAGGGGCCAAGCCCAATTCCTGAAAAACAACCCCACACCATAATTCTGATCATTTGGATGGGTGGCCAAATACTTTTGGCAATATAGTGTATCTTCCGGAAGGCAAACTTGCCGAGCACAGATCGATATTGAAATTGAAGAATATAAATTGACCTATCGATATATCCATCAAACGTGGAACTGTACAGTACACACATTTGTACAAACCCCGTTTCCATATGAGTTGGGAAATGGTGTAAGATGTAAATATAAACGGAATACAATGATTTGCAAATCCTTTTCAACCCATATTCAATTGAATGCACTACAAAGACAAGATATTTGATGTTCAAACTCATAAACTTTATTTTTTTTTTGCAAATAATTAACTTAGAATTTCATGGCTGCAACACGTGCCAAAGTAGTTGGGAAAGGGCATGTTCACCACTGTGTTACATGGCCTTTCCTTTTAACAACACTCAGTAAACGTTTGGGAACTGAAGAGACACATTTTTTAAGCTTCTCAGGTGGAATTCTTTCCCATTCTTGCTTGATGTACAGCTTAAGTTGTTCAACAGTCCGGGGTCTCCTTTGTGGTATTTTAGGCTTCATAATGCGCCACACATTTTCAATGGGAGACAGGTCTGGACTACAGGCAGGCCAGTCTAGTACCCGCACTCTTTTACTATGAAGCCACGTTGATGTAACACGTGGCTTGGCATTGTCTTGCTGAAATAAGCAGGGGCGTCCATGGTAACGTTGCTTGGATGGCAACATATGTTGCTCCAAAACCTGTAAGTACCTTTCAGCATTAATGGCGCCTTCACAGATGTGTAAGTTACCCATGTCTTGGGCACTAATACACCCCCATACCATCACAAATGCTGGCTTTTCAACTTTGCGCCTAGAACAATCCGGATGGTTCTTTTCCTCTTTGGTCCAGAGGACACGACGTCCACAGTTTCCAAAAACAATTTCAAATGTGGACTCGTCAGACCACAGAACACTTTTACACTTTGTATCAGTCCATCTTAGGCCCAGCGAAGCCGACAGCGTTTCTGGGTGTTGTTGATAAACGGTTTTCGCCTTGCATAGGAGAGTTTTAACTTGCACTTACAGATGTAGCGACCAACTGTAGTTACTGACAGTGGGTTTCTGAAGTGTTCCTGAGCCCATGTGGTGATATCCTTTACACACTGATGTCGCTTGTTGATGCAGTACAGCCTGAGGGATCGAAGGTCACGGGCTTAGCTGCTTACGTGCAGTGATTTCTCCAGATTCTCTGAACCCTTTGATGTTATTACGGACCGTAGATGGTGAAATCCCTAAATTCCTTGCAATAGCTGGTTGAGAAAGGTTTTTCTTAAACTGTTCAACAATTTGCTCACGCATTTGTTGACAAAGTGGTGACCCTCGCCCCATCCTTGTTTGTGAATGACTGAGCATTTCATGGAATCTACTTTTATACCCAATCATGGCACCCACCTGTTCCCAATTTGCCTGTTCACCTGTGGGATGTTCCAAATAAGTGTTTGATGAGCATTCCTCAACTTTATCAGTATTTATTGCCACGTGTTGCTGGCATCAAATTCTAAAGTTAATGATTATTTGCAAAAAAAAAAAAGTTTATCAGTTTGAACATCAAATATGTTGTCATTGTAGCATATTCAACTGAATATGGGTTGAAAATTATTTGCAAATCATTGTATTGCGTTTATATTTACATCTAACACAATTTCCCAACTCATATGGAAACGGGGTTTGTATATACACAACAAATAGGTCCCGGCAGAGCAACATGCATTTGTATTTGTATCAACTATAGCTGGGTGAATGTCCCATCACAAATCTGCATCTTATGTTAAGAAATGGCTGCCAATATGTGGTGCAAAAAGTACCCAAGGGTCCAAGCAAGTCTGTCACTTGTGTTATTGTAGGAAAATTAACAGTGAGGGAATTTGCTTATTGTCACTTCGTATCTCCATTAACTAATTGCCTGCTTCTGTCAACAAGAACCCCGCTGCCATAGCGCCTGATCGCGACTACTGTTAACATGTCACCGGTCACAAGCAGCCTGGCGCTGAGACAATGTGGCAACGGCAAGGTTGATTGTTAGAAAAAAATATATAAACCTCGCTTACCTTGATTTAAAAGAGCGACGGGGCAGCACCGAGTCCACCTCAGGCTAGCCACGAAAGTCCTGTAGGGTACCAAGTGTTGCGGCTAAAGTTAGCTAGCAATGTTAGCTTCCCCTGCTAACGAGGGGGAGCGAGTCTCCTCTCCGTCTCTCTGCCGTCCTACACCACCCGTTTACGGCATGGAAAAACGGAGCGTGACGTAAGGCCGACAAGAACGTCTACTCGGCCGTGGTCCGACGTCTAAAGCTGCTATAGATTGGGACATCCATTAGGGTTAGTAGGTGGACCGTAGATGCGACGGAGGAGGGGGAAAGGAGTGCGCGCCTGGCTGAGCTCCGTCCCTCGCGGCTGCCTCTGGCTGGCCGAGTCCTAGTGTGTGAGAGCGGGGAGGAGGGGAGAGTTTGGCTGCTGATGTACGGAGGGAACACACAAGCATCCAGCATCACTGCTCATCCCTCCCTTCACTGCCTCAACCCGGAAGAAATAACACCATCGAGCCCATCCTCTGGTTCGTATTAAAAAACTTAAATATACATGAATTTTAAATTGCATTAGTTGTTTTAACATCACGTTGTTACATTTACACAACCCAACATGTCTGCAAAGGAGTAGGAAGATTAATATTAATAATAGCATTACTGTTATTTTTTACCATAACTTTTACATATTGTCTCTACAATGTTTAGTGTGCTCACGTTGTGTCATTTCATTGTGTCCATCTTCCGTGTAAAATAGTAATAAAAGATTTGAAGAATATCAGTATGCAAATAGTTTTGTTTTTAATGACACTATACCAGGGGTCACCAACGCGGTGCCCGCGGGCACCAGATAGCCCGTAAGGACCAGATGAGTAGACCGCTGGCCTGTTCTAAAAATAGCTCAAATAGCATCACTTACCAGTGAGCTGGCATTTACAGAGAAAAAAAGTGCTGCACTTTCCCTCCGTGCAGATGGTGCTGAAAGACAATGCTTCTGCATCTGAGGCTTTTGACAAAGTTGCAGAAAAGTACTCTCAGGTCATAAACAGAGTTGGGCAAGAGTTTGAGAACAGGTTTTGTGACCTGGATCAGCTTGAGCCATGTGTGTCGTTCATTTCTAATCCTTTCATGAACGTGGATTTATCATGCGTTGCTGAGCAGTTAAGTGCAACATTCAGCCTGGATTCTGAACAGGTGGAGATTGAAATTGTAACACTGCAAAATTACCTCCACATCAAAGCCCACCAGGCTGCACCAAACTTTTGGTGCCTTGTTGACACAGAAAAGTACAGTGGTGTATGCGCAGCAGCTATGAAGGTTGCAAGCCTGTTTGGTTCAACTTATCTTTGTGAATCAGCCTTTTCTGACATGGACTTCATCAAGAACAAACACAGAACACGCCTCACTGATGATGCACATCTGCAAGACTCACTCAGAGTTGCAGTGTCAAGTTACACACCAGAGTACAACACACTAGTTAACAGCATGCAATGCCAGGCTTCCAACTAACTGACAAAGAAACAGATAGCAGATTTGGTGTCCAGTTCAAAGTGTGATGTGATTTATTTAAAAAATTGAGAGTTGACTTTTGTATTTTACATGAGTTATTATTTGTACAAGCATGGTGCAAAGTAATTCATGATTTGTTAAAAAATGTTAGTGGCTAGCTAGTTAAAATGGGATATTGTGATTTCACAAGACTGTCTTAGAAGTGATCATTTGAAAATGTTCAATTTGAAAAATGTGCACTTAGAGAAAATATAAAAATAAAGTGTTGCATATTGATATTTATCTGTTTCTATATATATTTATTGTGAGAAATCATTAAGATGATCAGTGTTTCCACAAAGATAAATATCATTAATTATTAATAATAACATAGAGTTAAAGGTAAATTGAGCAAATTGGCTATTTCTGGCAATTTATTTAAGTGTGTATCAAACTGGTAGCCCTTCGCATTAATCAGTACCCAAAAGGTAGCTCTTGGTTTCAAAAAGGTTGGTGACCCCTGCACTATACAATGAATATAAAAACGGAACGCATGCAAGATTTGTGTGGTAATTGAGACCAAGTTAAATATTTACATTTTTGTTTTTGTTTTTGTAGTAATTTTTCAAAAAATATATATCTATTTTTATATTGCTCTTTTTTTATCTTTGGTATGAATATTATTATGTAAACTCCGAGTTATTGTTTGTTATTGTTGTTGTTGCTATATTTGTATTACAAAATTGTATTATTGATCATGTTGTACTGAATTGTAATCTTTTGTTTTGTGATTGTGTGATGTTTTTTGGACCCCAGGAAGAATTGTCTCCACTGCGGTGAAGACTAATGGGGATCCTTAATAAACTAAACTAAACAGTGGTTCTCAGACTTTTTCACCACGTACCACCTCAAAAAAAACTTGTGTCTCTAAGTACCAACATAGGTGATCAAGGGTGATGGGTCAAATGCAGAGAATAATTTTGCCCCACCTAGTGTGTGTGTGACAATCATTGGTACTTTAACTTTTAATTTATAAGGACCAACATTAAAATACAGTAGCATAGTAAGCCAAAGTATTCACTATAAACAAGTCAGAGGTTTTATTTCACAAGTATAAAAATATTTTTGGCCACTGTAACATTACACACAGTTTGAACAGTAACACTGTGTTTGAATATAAAAAAATAAAACACTACTTTAATCAAGTGAGTCTTTTGCGTACTACATGATGAAGCCCGTGTATCACTAGTGGTACACCTACCACAGTTTGAGAATGACTGATCTTTTGCTTGGATTTACATGACGTCACGTCCGACTCATGTCCGGCTCATTAAATATGTTGGTGGTCAAGACTGTCTGTTCTCAATGGGAACAATCGCCATTTAGCCTTTTTCAAAGAAAAAAGCCCAATGCTTGCATTGTATTCAGCTGTACAAAAACCGTTCAAATCGCGAAGAGAATACAAGTTTCTTCCGTTTCTTTGAGAGGTAATCAATAAGGGCGGAAGAATGCAAGATTTTACAAAAGACGACGAGAAAAGTGGCACGCACTCCAGTAAAAAGGAGCAGAGTTGAAGAACCCACACGTTTTCTGTGACCACGTCGCTAAAGGTTTGTTTGATATATTTTTAATATACTGTACTCGTTTAGTATTTCCCATGGAAGTATTATCTTGATATTGTGTGTTGTAATTTTTAATGAACAGAAACCAGAAAGTCAGAGTCAATAATACTTTGTTAGTAAACGTACGTCTGTCTCCCCTCTTGTTTATTTTGTACACAAATGTGAATACATATGACAACAGGAAAATTCAAATATGGTGATGATTCAGTAATTGTTAGTTTGTTAAATGGATATGCAGTCACGGGTGGCAGCTGTCGGGTGCTATATTGTCACAGTTTTAGTTTGTCTACATGAACGTGCCTTTGCAAAACGCAAAGTTGAATAAAAAGCAACCTTACCCGAGCAAAAACGATGCATATTTATCCAGGAGAGTCTTGATACCAATTTCCTTGACCCAGTCACACACAAAGTTGTAGACCTCCATGCTTCTCCAAGTTTTCATCTGTTTTGTCGTGTAGTATGAGGTCTGGAACACCAAATAGTTAGATATGTCTGGGAACTCCACCGACGGATAATCCTTGATACCACTCTACTACTGCTACTACTAAAGCCCTGATCTAGCCGCAGACAGCCGGCGAAATACATCACATATTTTGATTTTGCAGATGACATTGCAATACCATCCAACTCGTCGGCAGATGCAGAGGCCCTTCCCCATGCTCTAGATCAGGGGTGTCAAACGTACGGCCCGTGGGCCGGATCAGGCCCGCGGACAGGTTTTATCCGGCCCGCGGGATGAGTTTGCTAAGTATAAAAATGAACCAAAATTTTTGAATGAAAGAAACTGCTGTTCTAAATGTGTCCACTAGATGTCACAATAGCAATTATTTGCATCTTTGTAGATTATGCTACATATGTAAAAAAATAAAATAAACCACATGATGTTAGTGCACCAGTTAAGGAAAATGAGCAAACTTACATGAATAACATCCTGTAATTTGATTTTGATATCATTTTTTTATCGTAATAGATTGAAAATTAACACCAATGAGTTGACTGATGAACATTATCACATAATGTATTCAGAAAATATAAATAACGACAAATAAAGATAGAATACTATTAACCGCAACATGTAAGTGTAAAAAACAAAAAAACAACATTATGATTTGTACATTTTCAGAATTTTCTTGTTCTATTTTTAAACAAAGAAAACAATCTGAATGTGTCTTTATTTTTAAGTTATCGTGCCGTGATTTTACCTGTCCGGCCCACCTGGGAGTAGATTTTTCTCCATGTGGCCCCCGATCTAAAATGAGTTTGACACCCCTGCTCTAGATGCTGATAACTGCATTGGTCTCCACTGCAACAAGGTTGATTGGCAACACTAAATTGGCCCTAGTGTGTGAATGTGAGTGTGAATGTTGTCTGTCTATCTGTGTTGGCCCTGTGATGAGGTGGCGACTTGTCCAGGGTGTACCCCGCCTTCCGCCCGAATGCAGCTGAGATAGGCTCCAGAAATGGATGGATGGATTTAAGTCTCTTGCGTACTCAGTTTGTGCTGCTTGCTGCCCAACAGACATCTTGACTTGGTTGACCACCAGGATTTTTCACTTCTGGGAAGAAGTTACGTGACGGAATACAAGCAATACAATGACGTCACGTCCAATACATCTGATTTTTTTAGCGATTCAATAAAGACTAATATTCACGCTGGTATGTGCGATAAAGATCCGATACTTTATGCAAATATACCTCATCTGTCTGGTAAAATTAAAAAAGTAGTGTAAGCGCTGCTGCTTTTGGGGTAATCATCTTCAAATTATATAAAATCACAGGGCTAAACAAATTAAATTATTCTGAACTAAATGCGTTATCTTATTATCCAAATACCTTACAATCAAAGGATACATACGCTTGTTTTATAATACTGAGTGAATCACTTTGCCAGTAATTTTCTTAAATAAACAAAGGGCAGACTGAATGACTCAGCACATTGTGTACTTACCTCAGCAGAATAAAAAGCAGTTCCTCCAATCGCGTTTCACTTAGACAATATTTCAATGATTTACTTACATGTGTTCCTGTTAATGATATACATTTTCTCATTTCTCAACCAACTAAACTATCAAAAGTATCAATATTTTGATTTGATCCAAACAAAAATAACATCCTAAATGGAGATGCAAAAACTAAGGCCAAAGTAGAGTGTGACACAGTTCAGTTGAAAACAGGAAAAAAGAAGGTGCAAGTATCCTGGTTCGCACTTAGGGCCTGATAAACTAAGATAAAATATAATGTGCTAAACAGTAGGGGTTTTGAAAAAATGTTATTCACATCTGAATCGCGATTCCTGTTTATACTGATTTTAAACCGATACATAATTTTCAAGAATCTCTTTTTGGTTAAGAATCAATTCTTAGAAAGATGTTTTCAGGCCACAGCCGCGCTTACTCGCTGCGTGTATACATGTCAGCAACCAAGAGGAGCTTTTGTAACTTTTAACCTATTTTGAAAATGTTTTATTGACATTTTTATACCAAATAATGTATTGCTAGAATTGTTTGTTTATTATTTGTTATGTTTGTTATTATTATTGTTTATTGTATTATTTATTGTTCATGTTTTGAAACATTCATCAGAAATTTTTTCCTGGGCTTTTTATAAAGCTACAATGGAACCCACTTTTTGGCACGCTGATGGTGAAGTGAATTATATTCATATATTCGCTTTTCCTCTAGTGACTCAAAGCGTGAAACCCATTATCTACATCTTTAAGCAACATTTAAACCAGTGTGGGTGGCACTGGGAGCAGGTGGGGAAAATGTCTTGCCCAAAGACACAACGGCAGGGACTTGGATGGCGTAAGCCGGAATCGAACCTGAAACCCTCAAGTTGCTTGCACGGCCGCTCTACCAACCGTGCGTTCTGCACAAACAGCAAGCATGTGCTGAAATGATCCAAGCGCAAGAAAAAGCATATCGCAATAAGTTGTTTTTATGTAGGGGTTATGTTAATAATATCCTAATATCTTCTATTTAGAAAAATAAACTCAATAAAAAAAGCCAGCAGACACCAAAAAGCATCACTTTAATTTGTTCTAATTAGTCCCTTGAAGGGGAACTACACTTTTTTATTATTATTTTTTTTGCCCATTCATATTTCTTATGAGAAGAAGAAGACAAAAGGGTTTTTTTTGCATTCTTTTTTGTAATAATCGACTCGTTCTCAATGGCTAGCAATGCAGATAATCCTTTCTGCCTCTCAATCACTTTAAAAATCCATCCAAAAAACGCCAACAATACTTCATTTACGTTCCGTAACCTTTTTAATTACCAAGCTGTAGCAACATTGTTATTGTAAGAGCGAACACTGAGAAACTCTTTTTCTAGCGTAGTAAAAACCGCCTTGTGACGGCATTCTACGGCATTAACTGTAAGCTAGCTACGACAAGATGTAAGCTAGCAACTGTGTCAACAGCTGAATTGCTTTCAAGTTTGTAATGGAAGACACCAATCTACTGACTGAAAAACATGAAAAATCATATTACAGTATCTGTAAAGTATTAGTCCACATTTCATGTTTTGTACCACCACATTTCGTTCAGCATAACTCCATGTGGCATCCAACCTGACACACTGCATTGTCTTCCATTTAGTCTGTCATCTTTCAATGCAGAGTGCAATTCTACGAGCCATCCCACGTTACACAAAAACCACGTTACGCATAAATCATATAGCCTACTATCATGTCAATATACAAAGTAGAAAATCATTACATGTAATGCATTATATTGTGCCAAGCAAATACCACTCCATATGTGTTTGATGCACATACAGTACCAGAAATCGCAATTAGCCGGGCTAATGTTGGAACCCATTTCCTCAGCCTATCAGCATATTGAGAACGAATTAGGCACTGACACTACCCATATGCACGGAAATATATTTTGCCCTGTCAGTTGGATGACACATCGACATATAGGCTAACGGGCATATATTCCCCTGTTAGCCTATATGTCATTGTGTCATTGACTGGGCTAGCATGCTTAGCATTCGTTGCACGAACATACTAGCTTTGTTAGACAAGATCATAGACTGTATTGGACAATATAGTTTACATACGAAATATCTATTTCCATTTATTACACGTAATAATAAACTGTAAATGCCTGACTTACCTATCAAGGAGGAAATTAGCAAGTTTGGGGTCAGATGAAAACATCTCCACCTTCAATCGTCTCCATATTTCAAAGGCATCCCTGATACAAATCCTCGTTTTGTTCCTGGCTTTGTCATGAATGCTGCAAGTTGAGAATCGTAAAGAGGCCTTGTAGATTTACTAAGGTCTGACATGTTTAGTTACTTCACCAGTGGCAGCAGCTCGACAAAGAGGGTGGTGCGTAACTGGCAACCTGAAACTCTCTGACTTTTTAATTGTTCAAACGGTAGAGGGAACGGCATCAAAAAGAAAGCAATAACAAGATTTCAGGGCTGTAAATCTAATTTTGAAATGAGCATATCCCGGCTGAACTACCGTTATCAGTTATAAAGGTATTTGAAAAGAACATGATTTATTAATGCCTTTTGACTCGGTAAAGAATCTGGGTATTATCTTCGACCCAACTCTCTCGTTTGAGTCACACATTAAGAGTGTTACTAAAACGGCCTTCTTTCATCTCCGTAATATCGCTAAAATTCGTTCCATCTTGTCCACTAGCGACGCTGAGATCATTATTCATGCGTTCGTTACGTCTCGTCTCGATTACTGTAACGTACTATTTTCGGGCCTCCCTATGTCTAGCATTAAAAGATTACAGTTGGTACAAAATGCGGCTGCAAGGCTTTTGACAAAAACAAGAAAGTTTGATCATATTACGCCTATACTGGCTCACTTGCACTGGCTTCCTGTGCACTTAAGATGCGACTTTAAGGTTTTACTACTTACGTATAAAATATTACACGGTTTAGCTCCAGCCTATCTCGCCGATTGTATTGTACCATATGTCCCGACAAGAAATCTGCGTTCAAAGAACTCCGGCTTATTAGTGATTCCCAGAGCCAAAAAAAAGTCTGCGGGCTATAGAGCGTTTTCTATTCGGGCTCCAGTACTCTGGAATGCCCTCCCGGTAACAGTTAGAGATGCTACCTCAGTAGAAGCATTTAAGTCCCATCTTAAAACTCATTTGTATAATCTAGCCTTTAAATAGACCCCCCCTTTTTTTTAGACCAGTTGATCTGCCGTTTCTTTTCTTCTCTCCTCTTCTCCCCTGTCCCTTGCGAGGGGGAGTTGCATAGGTCCGGTGGCCATGGATGAAGTGCTGGCTGTCCAGAGCCGGGACCCCGGGTGGACCACTAGCCTGTGCATCGGTTGGGGACATCTCTGCGCTGCTGACCCGTCTCCGCTTGGGATGGTTTCCTGTTGGCCCCGCTGTGGACTGGACTCCCGCTGATGTGTTGGATCCACTGTGGACTGGACTTTCACAATGTTATGTCAGACCCACTCGACATCCGTTGCTTTCGGTCTCCCCTAGAGGGGGGGGGTTACCCACATATGCGGTCCTCTCCAAGGTTTCTCATAGTCATTCACCGACGTCCCACTGGGGTGAGTTTTTCCTTGCCCGTATGTGGGCTCTGTACCGAGGATGTCGTTGTGGCTTGTACAGCCCTTTGAGACACTTGTGATTTAGGGCTATATAAATAAACATTGATTGATTGATTGATTGACTTATCAGGGCCATTTAATGATGACTTGACATTAAATTATTACATGCGGCACCTTAAGTAATCTAGCAGCTATGAAATTCAAAAAATATATTGTTTAATATACAATGTGTATTATTTGTTAATTCTGAAAGTCTAAATGGGTTGATAAACACATATGACAAAGGATTGCGAGGGCATCTCCTTTGCACAGGGTTACGGTTAGGGTATCAGCACAGCCCTCTTTAGATCACCACACAAATATTCCATCGGAGGGGACTCTCCTCATTTGCCAATTGCTATTGTCCTTGTTTTCTTTGTGTTCATCTTCAGGTTGCACTCCTTTCCTGGTTCATTGACTCTGTCCACAACTACCTGAAGATCTTCCTCTCCCAAAAGCGCAGTGTCATCGGAACACTGCAGGTTGTTGATACGGTATCTTCCAATGCTGATTTCTTTGAAATCAGTTATTGTTCCGAAGTACACATTGAAGAACCTTAGTGACTGTATGCATCCTTGTGTTATTGCTCTGTTGTTAATGATGGTGTCAGATGTTCTTCTCTCCAGTCAAATAGCAAATATTTGTGTCTAATACAAGTTAAGGGTTACTTGCAGGTCTCTCCCATTCATTCCGATGTTTCCCCATGCACTCTTATCATCTTTTCTTAATTATTACTCATGTTTCCTTTCTACTCATGGTTCCACTCTGTAGTTCACTGATTTCGTCTTCAATCTTCTTTCTGTTTGGGAGGAAAATAATTGGTAAGTAGCATCTTTACGAAATGTCTCAACGCAGTGTTCCATATTTTGAACTCAGGGTGGCTTTTGGTTTCTTTGGCAGGCATTTTGTCTAAAGGGACGTTCACAGATGGCGGTTCACGACGGTTTGGCAATTTAAGTTAACACAAACAAAACCTGGTCAACCGTCACTCATCTGCCCTGAACCAGAAGAAAAAATGTAAATATATAAAATGTTTGGCAGTTTGAAATGGGGGCGTGTTCATATGCGGTAGCCTCCATTTGCCCGCAAGATATGTCATAATGTATTAACACCAACATAATCCGCCAGTCACATTTTCCTCCTGGACCTTCAGGACGTAAATATGGTAACGTGACGGAGAAGGCAGAGTTAAACACTGAAGCATCACAAAAGCACTGGGGTTGATGCGGCATAGAGGATGAAGGACTCAACCACCTTTCATAGTTCTGTGGTACTACCGTGTGACTTTGCTTGGGAACGCTGTTCAAAACATAGTGAGAAAGGCTTTGCGCCATCATTGGGACAAGGTTCACGGCAGATCTAGAAACACCATGAACTGCTATTTAAACCTGCAATGTTTCAAGGCCCCTTAAGATAGATTTGTTCATGGAATGGAATGTACCCTGTCTTGTAGTTCTTGTTCTCCATGCATGTATACGGCACATTCCTTCCTCTTCAGTTTCCTTCAACAACTTTTATATCAGGTGGTCTAGGATCTTCTTGCCTGCCATTGTACAGTTTGGTGGTGGACTTTCCCATCTTCTCTTGTTCTCCTGTTTTTCAAATAGCATGTGACGATCATTGTCTTGAATGTACTTCTTTTTTTTTGTAACAGTGTGTTGATTAAAGGGTCTTCATTTCTGCACATTTCTCACATCCAGATACGTCCAGTACTTGTTATTTATTGGTCACTGTTGTGCCATATTTTCACAGCTGCAGTGTTTATGGATGTAACAGAATAAGTTGACACATATAATCATAATATCTTGTTTAACAAAATAAAATGGTATGGCATTAGACGTGTGGTCTTAAACTGGGTAAGAAGCTACTCAACTAACAGGAAGCAACATGTGAAGTGAGGCAAACAAATGTCTACAATGCTAAATATATCCTGCTGTGTACTCCAGGGAACAATTATGTGACCAAAATTGTTCATTATCAGCATAAACGACATTTGTAATGTTACAAAGAACTTAAAGTTAGTATTATTTACTGATGATACGACTGTGTTTGTTCAGGAGAAAACACACAAAATGTAATATAAATAATAACAGAAGAAATTAACAAATTAAAGAGATGGTTTGACAAAAAACGACTATTTTTTAATCTCAATAAAGCTAAAATAACGCTATTCGATAACAGGAAAAGAGAATGTTAAACGCAAATTCAAATAGACGTTGTAGACATTGAAAGAGTAAAAAAAACAATTTTTTGAGTAAAAAAAACACACTTTTGGGTGTAACAATAAATGATAAAATGAACTAGAAATCTCATATAAAGATATATACAATGTGTTTGAATATCGAATAATAAAACACTGTACTTTGATCAAGTCAGTTGGCATTGCAGCGTTACATTTGTTCAGATGTCCATTGATGGAGACATTCGTTCTCTTCAGCTTGCTTCCCTGCCTCAGCAATGCCATTTTGTTTTTGGTTGGTGAACTGTATTATGATGACTAGAGTTAGGCATTGTTTTGAATTTGGACAATTTCAATTCCGGTTCCCAAGGATTCTAGATTCTTTTAAGAGGTAGGGTCAAAAATTTACCATGAACTTCTCACAAGGCTATTTTCAAACAGTATGTAAATAGCAATCATTTGAACTTAAATATAAATGTTATTAATACGTTTCTTTTGACAGGAGTACACTTTCAGAAAAGTTTTACTTTACTTTTGACAACCTCAAAAAAGAAACATTTACACACATGCTGTTGTTTATGTGTTAGAGATAGTGGCGTTCCGATCAGTGTTTAATGCTGCCAATTCCAGAACTAATCATCCATCAGTGAAATCGGCCAATACAATCACATGTATTAACCGTAATTTATTCATGTTAAGTCCTATTAACAATGTAACAATATCAACAGAATTATTAAATGAGTTCACAATACTACACATTAACTAAACAAAAGCAAAAAGTACTACCGTATTTTTCGGACTATAAGTCGCAGTTTTTTTTCATAGTTTGGCCGGGGGTGCGACTTATACTCAGGAGCGACTTATGTGTGAAATTATTAACACATTACCGTAAAATATCAAATAATATTATTTAGCTCATTCACGTAAGAGACTAGACATATAAGATTTCATCGGATTTAGCGATTAGGAGTGACAGATTGTTTGGTAAACAAACAATTTTTCCCCAAAAAATGCGACTTATACTCCAGTGCGACTTATATAAGATTTATTCCTTCTTTATTATGCATTTTCGGCCGGTGCGACTTATACTCCGGAGCGACTTATGGTCCGAAAAATACGGTATATATTACTCATTGTAATCCTTTGGTTTTTACACTCAAAGTCCTCCTTCTCCTTTATTTGAAATTTGTAATTTGTGTTTTCTTGTATTTGTAAACATTTACAAAAACAAAAATAATTTGGGAAAGTAAAAATGTCAATCCAATCACTCTAGTATCGATCATATGCTGATACTATCCTTTGTATCAACGCTACAAATTTATGGTCTTCCCCTTAGTAAACAGCAAGAGAGCAGCCGAACAGTTGCTATATTATCCCCTTGCTAGACTGTAATAAATTCTACTTTGTTAATTCCCTGTTTTTATCTTTTTACTTTCTGCTGTAACGTGGTTCCATCTAAACTTCTTAACCTTTACTAAGCCCTTATTCCTGTTGTTTCAAGCTTGTTTAGTGGCTAGCTGAGCAATTCACCCTGATACCGAAGTACATGTCAATCTACTTCCATAACGTAAATGACCGCCATAACCACAACCCTAGGGGGAGCTCCACAAACCACGTTAAACCCAGATTCCTATCTAACAAAGGTCTTAACTCATTCTCCTTCCATGCCACTCCCAACAAAAGAAAGTGCATCTCTACCCTCCTTCAAAACCGCACTAAAAAAACACCTCCAGTCAACTACAACCCTAGCCTAACCCCCTCCCCCCACCACATCCCACCTCCCCGGATTGTTAATAATCAAATGTAAATAATCAAATGTATATATTTGTTCTTATGCTTTCTGAGCTCACTATGTTCACTGCTCACTGTACATATCCTACCAAGTCAGACCTACACTGTTTCAATGTCCATTTCTCTGATGATTGAATTGTTGATGACTGAAGTATGCTGATAGCATCCAAACCTAACCCCACCCCCCCGCCCCAACCCCCTCCTACAATCCCCCGGATTGTAAATAATGTAGATAATTCAATGTATATACTCTGATGATTAACTTGTGTAATGACTGTATTATGCTGATAGTATATATTTGTACCATGAATTGATTAACGTGGACCCTGACTTAAACAAGTTGAAAAACTTATTCAGGTGTTACCATTTAGTGGTCAATTGTACGGAATATGTACTGTACTGTGCAATCTACTAAGAAAAGTTTCAATCAATCAATCAATCAAATTAGCTTTGCTGCTCCTGCTTGCTCTTCCGCTGTCTGTAACATACTCAACCTCATCCTCCAGTGATAATAATAGGAGAAAGAAAGGTCTGAAGGCCCAACATCCCTTGCTAATATAAGTAGTGTACATAGTTGTGTACATTGAACACAGGAAGTGAACACATGTACTGGTGACTGACGTGGTATGTAGAAGGGGTGGGATTAAATTAGCTTCTTCCTACTCATTATCAGACTTGTTGAATTGTGTGAATGTGAGATTTGATCCAGTGTAATTTGTATGCATGTTCCAAAAAAACTCAAACTCAAATGTAGTTTATCCGCTGCAATGGAGGATTATTAACTTAGGGGAGCAGCACACAGTGTATGATAATACAGATTTTTTCGGGTGGCGGATTGTGCATCAAAAATATAAATCAACGTTCATCAAATATGTGCACGGCTCAAGGATTATCGGAATATAAGACCTGGTTCCCATCGATGTCTGATGCCCAAACCTAGTGATGACTGTTGTGGTGTTATTTCTGCATGCATTAATGTTGGTGACGTCCACATCCACACCTTTTCTTTGCAAAAACTTGGCCACCTGTTACTCTGTTGAAACAACATAATCTTGTTTTCCTGCGTGCAATGTGAAGCTCAGTCATAATCACATTGCTCATGCGAGTGTCCTGTTCCAAAGCATCAATCTTGGACATTGTTTATGATATAATGCCATCCTTTTTACCAGTATGCTTCTTTAAAAAAAACACTTTTCCTTCCAGCCCATCAATTTGTTTACAAAGTGATGCATTATTATTTGTCAATTAAGGGACAGCGTGGCGCTGTTGGGAGAGTGGCCGTGCCAGCAACCTGAGGGTTCCTGGTTCGATCCCCACCTTCTACCAACCACGTCACATCCGTTGTGTCCTTGAGCAAGACACTTCACCCTTGCTCCTGATGGGTCGTGTTAGGGCCTTGCATGGCAGCTCCCGCCATCAGTGTGTGAATGTGTATGTGAATGTGTGTGTGAATGTGGAAATAGTGTCAAAGCGCTTTGTGTACTTTGAAGGTAGGGAAGCGCTATACATGTGTAACCCATTAATTCATTTCATTCATTCATGTTTTGTTAAGAATTTCACGCTGTCATGCTGTTTATCTAGAACAGGGGTCACCAACCTTTTTGAAACCAAGAGCTACTTCTTGGTTACTGATTAATGCGAAGGGCTACCAGTTTGATACACACTTAAATAAATTGCCAGAAATAGCCAATTTGCTCAATTTACCTTTAACTCTGTTATTATTAATAATTAATGATATTTATCTTTGTGGAAACACTGATCATCTTAATGATTTCTCACAATAAATATATATAGAAACAGATAAATATCAATATGCAACACTTTATTTTCATATTTTCTCCAAGTGCACATTTTTCAAATTGAACATTTTCAAATGATCACTTCTAAGACAGTCTTGTGAAATCACAATATCCCATTTTAACTAGCTAGCCACTAACATTTTTTAACAAATCATGAATTACTTTGCACCATGTTTGTACAAATAATAACTCATGTAAAATACAAAAGTAAACTCTCAAATTTTTAAATCATGTCACACTTTGAACTGGACACCAAATCTGTTATCTGTTTCTTTGTCAGTTAGTGGGAAGCCTGGCATTGCATGCTGTTAACTAGTGTGTTGTACTCTGGTGTGTAACTTGACACTGCAACTCTGAGTGAGTCTTGCAGATGTGCATCAGTGAGGCGTGTTCTGTGTTTGTTCTTGATGAAGTTCATGTCAGAAAAGGCTGATTCACAAAGATAAGATTTTTCCTCATTGTTTGCGGAACCTTCTTAATCTTTTGGACATATTTTTACAGCAATCTGGCCTTAAGCTTAATTATGATAAATGTAAAATGTTAAGGATCGGAAATCTAAAGGGACCGTCCTTTCGAATGGAATGCAAAGTGCCTGTTTTTTTGGACAGATAGACCAGTTAACATACTTGGTGTTGTTGTCCCAGAAAATCTGGAAGATCTAGGCTCAGTAAATTACGATAATCGACTAAGAAAGCTGGACAAAATTATGCAATTATGGAAAGGGAGATCCCTAACCTTGTATGGTAAAATGTCTATTGCCAACTCGTTAATTATTCCTCAATTTATTTATTTGTTTTTGTCATTACCAGCTCCATCACAAAACTTTTTTAAGATTTATGAGCGGAGGGTCTTCGATTTTGTCTGGAACGGCAAACCAGAAAAGATTAAAAGAAAGGTTTTGTACAAAGAGTATGAATATGGGGGCCTGAAACTTCTCAACCTTGAAGCTATGTGTCTGTCTTTAAAAGCATCAATTGTTCCAAAGATGTATTTAAACATTGAGTGGTACACAAATGTCCTGTTGGACAAAAAACATACTGTATCAAAAGAAATTGTATCCCATTTTACAAGTGATCCCCTCCCATTTTTCTTATGTAGAGAGTCTGCTGGGAAACATGGCGGGGTTCATAAAGGAAACAATCCACTCATAGTGGTGTTTTCAATTTTATGTGCCAGAAAAAGAGACAATATTTTGCAGCAGATAATATGGATGAACTCTAATATTGTAATAGATGGAAAGCCTTTCTTTTGGAAACATGTGTTTGAAAGAGGAATCATTTTTGTCAATGATATTATCAATGAGAATGGTAAAATTATGAAGTATGATGAATTTAGAATTATGTATGGTGATGCTTGCTCAAGCTTTTCATTTTATCAACTAACTGGAGTAATTGGAAAAGATGGAAACAAATAATTAATTATGGAACTACTAAATTATTAGTTTGTAAACCTCTAATAAGAAATTCTAGTTGGCAAAAAGGAACTTAAATAAATAGAAAAATATATAATTTCTATTTAATAAAGAAATCTTTGAAGGCTGCCCCATACAACACATAAGGAAAATGGGAGGACTTTTTTGACTGCCCGTTGCCGTGGGATGCCATATTCAAACTAATCTATAAAACTACTATCGATGTGCAAAATCGTTATTTTCAAATTAAAATTATTTATAACTTCTTACCCACAGGGAAAATGTTAAAATTATGGAATATGACTGAGTCAGATGATTGCCGATTTTGTTGTCAGGAGCCTGAATCCACCCTGCATTTGTTTTGGTATTGTCATATTGTGTCTTTGTTTTGGGTGGAAGTTGAAAAAATGTGTTTAAGGATTGGTTTGTTTATGAAGCTTAATGTGGTTTCTGTTATTTTAGGAGAGTTCATTGACAATCATGGTTTAGTCAATTTAATTATAGTACTCAGTAAAAGGTTTATTTTTAAGGCCAAAAACAGATATTCACTTAGTATTACTTTCTTTAAAACATTTATTCAGTATTTTCTAACTTTAGAAAGTTACATGGTTGAAAACGATAATGATGCCAAAAAACATTAAAAAAAAGATGAGAAGTCCTCAAAGGCTTATTTTGAAAGTATAATTATGTTTATATATTATATGATATCTGTTGTTGTGTTCCCTAATTTGAGTGACCTTGCCAAAATCTGGACTGTACATAAATGCTTATTTTGAAAATGTAATTGTGTTTATGAATTATATGCAATCTGTTGTGTTCCCTAATTTTTTTCTGTGTACATGAATGAAGGTGTGTGTTGCTGAGTCCGACTTGGACATTATCTGGACTGGGTCTGGTTTTAAAAACCCTTTAAACAAATCTGACTACCTGGTCTGTTGAAGATAAGGCCCTTTTTAAAAAAATAAAATAAAATAAGATAAATAAATAAAAAACATTTTCTCGGATAAAAAAGAAAGTAAAACAATATAAAAATAATTACATAAAAAATAGTAATTAATGAAAATGTTAGTGGACCAGCAGCCTATACAATCATGTGTGCTTCAGGGACTGTGTCCCTTGCAGATGTGTTGTCTATGTTGTGGGAACCAGAATATTGGTAGCAGAAAGAAATAACCCCTTTTGTGTGAGTGAGTGTGGATGAGTGTGCATGGGGGGGGGGGGGGGGGGGGGGGGGGTTGTTTGGGTTAATGCACTGATTGAAAGTCTATCTCGTGTTTTTTTTCTATGTAGATTTAATTTTTAAAAATTTAAATTTTTATTTTTTTAAATTTCTTTCTTTAGAGCAGGCCCGCGGGCGACTCATCTGGTCCTTACGGGCGACCTGGTGCCCGCGGGCACCGCGTTGGTGACCCCTGATCTAGAATGTTGTTTAGCCCCTTGCTCATGTCATTCTACATCAGGGATGCCCAAAGTGGAGTCATTTTGTTTGGCCCGCTAATGTGTGGCTGCAAAATTTAATACATAGTCATACTGACGTCAGTGTGTTTCACCCACAGATTCAAATCATCCTCCCCAATGTATATGTCATGATATAAACATGATGTAGCAAGGAAGTAAATCATGGTTGCTTACTTGGATCAATGGAAAAACAATATTTTAAGGTTTTACTTGTTTAGACATCCTGATAGACCCAAAGAAGAAAGTGCACCATGTTGACATCCAGAAACTCCTTGTGTGTGAAATTGTGTTTGAACATTCCAAAGACTGACAAAGCTAGAATACACAAAGGCTTGCCTACCTTGAATGCTGGCCCGTAGAACAACATGTCTCTTTGAAATGCTAAGCAGTCTTTAAGTACATTTACTTATGGTCCTTGGAACAACTCCCCTTTCTGTGACAAAAACACTCCCATGGCAAACAATGTGCACTATTTTTACCTGGCTGCACAAGCAAGGTATGAAGCATTTCGGCTTCAACTTTGACTCCTTTTGTGACCCCACGAGTCTATCTTTGGAAAACCCTTTGGGGAACACTTCAAAGGCAATAGAGCATTGTCTGTATTGATTGAAAAAAGTCCTCAGGGATTTAGGAGTGTATAAAACATTTTTGGATGCATATTTCTCAATGAACTTCAGTCCTAAATGGAATAGCAAACATATCATGTTTAATTTTATTTCAGCCCTTTGAATACACATTTAATTTAATTACAATATGTCAGTTTATTAAAAAAAAAAAAAAACATTAAATGAGTTATCATCCGTATATTAAATGTTAAAGGCCTACTGAAACCCACTACTACCGACCATGCAGTCTGATAGTTTATATATCAATGATGAAATCTTAACATTGCAACACATGCCAATACGGCCGGGTTAACTTATTAAGTGCAATTTTAAATTTCCCGCTAAACTTCCGGTTGAAAACGTCTATGTATGATGACGTATGCGCGTGACGTCAATCGTTGAAACGGAAGTATTCGGACTCCGTTGAATCCAATACAAAAAGCTCTGTTTTCATCTCAAAATCTGTGTTGGTGAATCTTTTGCAATTTGTTTAATGAACAATGAAGACTGCAAAGAAGAAAGTTGTAGGTGGGATCGGTGTATTAGCGGCTGGCTCCAGCAACACAAGCAGGAGGACTTTGACTTGGATAGCAGACGCGCTATCCGACGCTAGCCGCCGACCGCACGAATGATCGGGTGAAGTCCTTCGTCGCTCCGTCCATCGCTGGAACGCAGGTGAGCACGGGTGTTGATGACCAGATGAGGGCTGGCTGGCGTAGGTGGATAGCTAATGTTTTTAGCATAGCTCTGTGAGGTCCTGTTGCTAAGTTAGCTTGAATGGCGTCGTTAGCAACAGCATTGTTAACCTTCGCCAGGCTGGAAAGCATTAACCGTGTATTTACAGGTCCATGGTTTAATAGTATTGTTGATTTTCTGTCTATCCTTCCTGTCGGGGGCTTATTTCATTTGTTTCTATATGCAGTTAAGCCCGATGCTATCACGTTAGCTCCGTAGCTAAAGTGTTACGCCGATGTATTGTCGTGGAGATAAAAGTCACTGTGAAGTGAAGTGAAGTGAATTATATTTATATAGCGCTTTTCTCTAGTGACTCAAAGCGCTTTACATAGTGAAAACCCAATATCTAAGTTACATTTAAACCAGTGTGGGTGGCACTGAGAGCAGGTGGGTAGAGTGTCTTGCCCAAGGACACAACGGCAGTGACTAGGATGGCGGAAGCGGGGATCGAACCTGCAACCCTCAGGTTGATGGCACGGCCACTCTACCAACCGAGCTATACCGCCCCACTGTGAATTTCCATTTCGCGTTCTCGACTCTCATTTTCAAGAGGATATAGTATCCGAGGTGGTTTAAAATACAAATCCGTGATCCACAATAGAAAAAGGAGAGAGTGTGGAATCCAATGAGCCAGCTCGTACCTAAGTTACGGTCAGAGCGAAAAAAGATACGTCCTGCACTGCACTCTAGTCCTTCACTCTCACGTTCCTCATCCACGAATCTTTCATCCTGGCTCAAATTAATGGGGTAATCGTCGCTTTCTCGGTCCGAATCGCTCTCGCTGCTGGTGTAAACAATGGGGAAATGTGAGGCGCTTTTCAACCTGCGAAGTCACGCTACTTCTGGTACAGGCAAGGCTTTTTTTTATCAGCGACCAAAAGTTGCGAACTTTATCGTCGATGTTCTCTACTAAATCCTTTCAGCAAAAATATGGCAATATCGCGAAATGATCAAGTATGACACATAGAATGGATCTGCTATCCCCGTTTAAATAAAAAAAAAGTCATTTCAGTAGGCCTTTAAGTCTGACATATTAGCAGCTGAGGAATGATTATTTATGTTCGTCTTTAAAGCAGCACTAAGTAACTTTTCATCCTTCATAAAATATTTTCATAACTTTTGGGATGATAAATCAACTTTCAACTAGTTGAATGACACCTCTGTCATGGCCTGAGGGGTCTGTATCGCTCTCACTGCCACTAAGCAACTGTGAGGAGGGTGGCAGGAACCCTACCACATAAAAAACTACAAATGTGCCGACTTGCTTTACGGCATACGTCACTCCCCCTTTCCCCATTCGTTAATAAGACGAAAGTTGATGCGAACGCCTAAGTGCAGGTGTTTTATTTGTACTGGGAAGTCGGAATTTCCAAGTTCCTCGTCGGAATTTAAACTGAGAAAGTTGGAGCATTCTCACCACCCCCGAGTTTGTTTCAAAGATGGCTGCTCTGGATGTAAACAATGATGTCCGCTTCTATAATGTCCCTTATTAGCACTTCTAAAAAGTTTGTTGTACGTTCACATATGGCAGGCCTGGGCAATTATTTTGACTCTGGGGCCAAAGTTAGAGAATAAAATGTGTCTGGGGGCCAGTATATCTAAGTTTTAGGATCACTAATACAAAACCTCACATTAATGTCTGATTGAATGCTAAAAACGTTATGGACAGATCGCCTTAAAAAACGGAATGGAATTTTACTTTTTTTTTTACTGAGTGAGACGTAAAACTAAAGAATGTGGGGTTTACAATATTAACTATGACCGATAAAACACTGAATATTGACACCATATGAACGTCACACCCCCTCTCGATCGACATATTTTACAATCAAGCGAAACGCAACAAAAATGCAACAAACAGTGAAATATGAGGGGAAATTAATTTTCACTGACCGTACATTTAGACAATAAACATTACACATCACGGACAAAAAGACATCATACATGACAGTGACTGCACCAACACATTTACAGGCTTGTCAGACAGGTCGGGGGCCTGCTGTTTAGGGCGGCTATAGCTGCAGGGATAAGGCTTTTCCTGAGGTGGGCCCTCTGGAATTTGATGGTTCTATCATGGTAGAAACTGCAAAAAAAAACAAAGAAGCGACAAGTTTTGTCTGAGGAGAGAAAAATACGAAAAATGGTGGCTACCCGGTTAAAAAGGACAGTCAAGAATCAATATTGGCCCGGCTTTCACTCGCTGGCATGAGCTCAAAGACTAAGAGATATTTCAGACCAATGCTGCCTTGGCTCTGTTACTGCTCAACTAGTAAGTGATTTTTGATGCTGAAAGCAAAACCATAATGCTAATGTTAGTTATGGGAAATTTGAGTGACAGGGCAGCACGGTGGCAGAGGGGTTAGTGCGTCTGCCTCACAATACGAAGGTCCTGAGTAGTCGTGAGTTCAATCCCGGCCTCAGGATCTTTCTGTGTGGAGTTTGCATGTTCTCCCCGTGACTGCGTGGGTTCCCTCCGGGTACTCCGGCTTCCTCCCACCTCCAAAGACATGCACCTGGGGATAGGTTGATTGGCAACACTAAATTGGCCCTAGCGTGTGATTGTGAGTGTGAATGTTGTTTGTCTATCTGTGTTGGCTCTGCGATGTCCAGGGTGTACCCCGCCTTCCGCTCGATTGAAGCTGAGATAGGCTCCAGCGCCCCCCGCGACCCCGAAGGGAATAATCGGTAGAAAATGGATGGAGTAATAAATAGCCAACAGCTTGATAGTTTGCAGTTCCACACTAACACGACCGGCCATGAAACAAACTCAAAAGTACTGTATAAAGACAAAACAATGCAATGACTGCAAACCGCAAATATAAAGTTTGAGTAAAATATGTAGGTTCGAACTGTGGAAAGATCATTAATACTGAATCACTGTGGTATTATTGTGTCACTTTGTATGTACCCGACAATAGTTTCTGATGATTTCCTCATGCGAAATGTGGTCTTCCTTCAGGCAACACTACCGCTTTGGTCCACTGGCGCTGCTAAAATCAACCAAAATTGAAAGTTCTTAAGTGGGGCTTTAAAGGTAATGTTTTGTTCATTAGAATAGTTACTTTAAAGGCCTACTGAAACCCACTACTACCGACCACGCAGTCTGATAGCTTATATATCAATGATGAAATCTTAACATTGCAACACATGCCAATACGGCCGGGTTAACTTATAAAGTGCAATTTTAAATTTCCCGGCAAACTTCCGGCTGAAAACGTTTCGATATGATGACGTTTGCGCGTGACGTCAACTGTTGAAGCGGAAGTATTCGGAGCCCATTGAATCCAATACAAAAAGCTCTGTTTTCATCTCAAAATTCCACAGTATTCTGGACATCTGTGTTGGTGAATCTTTTTCAATTTGTTTAATGAACAATGGAGACTGCAAAGAAGAAAGTTGTAGGTGGGATCGGTGTATTAACGGCGGACTACAGCAACACAACCAGGAGGACTTTGAGATGGATAGCAGACGCGCTAGCCGCCGACCTCACCTTGACTTCCTCCGTCTCTGGGCCGCCGACCGCATCGGTGATCGGGTGAAGTCCTTCGTCGTACCGTCGATCGCTGGAACACAGGTGAGCACGGGTCGTGATGAGCAGATGAGAGCTGGCGTAGGTGCAGAGCTAATGTTTTTAGCATAGCTCTGTCGAGGTTCCGTAGCTAAGTTAGCTTCAATGGCGTCGTTAGCAACAGCATTGCTAAGCTTCGCCAAGCTGGAAAGCATTAACCGTGTAGTTACATGTCCAGAGTTTGGTAGTATTGTTGATCTTCTGTCTATCCTTCCAGTCAGGGGCTTATTTGTTTTGTTTCTATATGCAGTTAAGCCCGATGCTATTACGTTAGCTCAGTAGCTAAAGTGCTTCACCGATGTATTGTCGTGGAGATACAAGTCACTGTGAATGTCCATTTCGCGTTCTCGACTCTCATTTTCAAGAGGATATAGTATCCGAGGTGGTTTAAAATAGAAATCCGTGATCCACAATAGAAAAAGGAGAGAGTGTGGAATCCAATGAACCCTTGTACCTAAGTTACGGTCAGAGCGAAAAAAGATACGTCCTGCACTGCACGCTAGTCCTTCACTTTTACGTTCCTCATCCACAAATCTTTCATCCTCGCTCAAATTAATGGGGTAATCGTCGCTTTCTCGGTCCGAATCTCTCTCGCTGCATTGAAAACAATAGGAAAATGTGAGCAGCCCTTCCTCCGGTGATGTCACGCTACTTCCGGTAGGGGCAAGGCTTTTTTTTATCAGAGACCAAAAGTTGCGAACTTTATCGTCGTTGTTCTATACTAAATCCTTCCAGCAAAAATATGGCAATATCGCGAAATGATCAAGTATGACACATAGAATGGATCTGCTATCCCCGTTTGAATAAAAAAAATTAATTTCAGTAGGCCTTTAAAATGGAAAACATGCATTGTCTAATTGGAAGAATGATGTTAAACTGAAGCAAATCATTGAAAGTCTCAAAAGATGGGAAAAGTTCTTAACTTAATACCATTACTTAATAGATTTGACTTCATTGAGACTTCATTAAATATTAATACTATTATATTTGTATTTATTTGTTTCCCCCCATTTTTTTTATTTCATTTTTTCTTGTCTTGTATTTATGTGTATAATGGTGGATTTTTAGTGTTGACTGGATAGGTGTTACGGTTCATACACCTGCCACCTCTCACTCTGATGTGCTCACCTAGGGACACACCTTGAGACACGCCCATGGTCGTTCCTCTCCTGTTGCAGCCGCGCCTCCGCGTGTCCTGCGTTCCAGTGCCAGAACGTAGCTACTTGTACAGTAAGCCTCTCACGTCTCTCACTTCTTTGCTCATGTGCTTCCTCGCTCTTTGTGTTTCCCCTCCGTCGTGCTCATTGTGTCTTGTCTTGTGTCATCATCCAGCAACCCGTTGTCATCCACTGGTTTTGAGCAGTGTGTCTCGTCTCCCTGGATCCCCTCTGGACTCTCCGCTGCCTTCCTGGATCTTGACCTCATGCCTGCCTTTGGACCCCGACGCCACGCTCCCGCCCCTGACCTCCTGCCTGTCTCTGGATCTCCAAGCCTGCCTTGCCCTTTCTGGACTTCTGCACCGATCTCAACACGCACCTTCAACACCACCTGGTAACACTCCTCATATACTTACTACACATAGTCACACCGTGTACATTTGGGTTAATCACACACTTCATATAAATTTCAATAAACACGCTGCAAGCTAACGACGTCCCTGCCTCCATGCAATCTCCTTCTACTACTGTACAGTTACAATTGGATTTATAAGTGCATTGTTTTAAAAGAAACATTATAGGAAAACCGACAGATTCGGCGAAAAATATATATATTAAAAAAATTAAACATGACGTTATCCCGGGAAAAAACTATTGAATAAATTTGGGAAGGAAATTGGCTCTGCCACCAAAAATGGCAAACATTTCAGCTTTAAGGCGCTTCGCTTCCATCGGGGGAATGTTTTAGTCTCCACTTCCATCACATTTTATGAACAGTGCAAAAAGTACTTGGGACTGTATCTTAGGTTCTTTTTATAACTGCTGCTTGCATCAGTGAGGTCCTTTTCTTCAGCGGAGAACACTAGTGTCATCCTTGTTCAGAAGGATATTAAATCTTGCTCTGGATTGGAAGTGTAGCATTAACTGTGGTAGGTATAACACTATTGTAAAAAATGGTAAATGGTCTGTATTTATACCTGGAATGATACCCATAGCACTTTACAATACACATCACATTCACACACTAATGTCCGAAGCTGCCATGCATCCCAGGCCCATCAGGAACAAAGTGAAGTGTCTTGGATGGCAAAAGCTGGAATCAAACCTGGAACCCTAAAGTTGCTGGCACGGCATCTCTACCATCTGCACCATGTTGCCCCCAAATTATATTTGGACTTTTAAAGTCACTATTACTGGCTAATTCAACACTGTCACAGCTTTTCACATCAGGCCGTGCCTTATTATTATGTTGTTCCAGTCTAGCGCTCTTACTTTGGTTTATTTTCCGGTTTTAGTTAGTCCTTTCTAAAGCGACTTGACTCCTGCCTCACAGCGCTGTTAGGTTATTTAAGTTAGTTAGGTTAGGGCAGTTAACTTAATAATCAACAACCTATTCAAGCCAGCCTCGCATTTTAGTCACATCTCACCGTAAGTTTATCTTGTTTGGAGTTTACGTATCGTCATTTTGTGCTCTCCTACCCACACTAGTGTTCTGTTCTATGTGCACACCCCTGCACGGCAGTGTTTTTGTAGAGTTTGACTACTGGTGTTATTAAATATTCTTTTCCGGACTATAAAGGGCACTTAAAATCCTTTTTTTTCCTCAAAAGTCGACAGTGCACCTTATACACACACTCTACACCAGGGGTGTCCAAAGTGCGGCCCGCAGCTAATTGTTTACCGGCCCGCCACACATTCTGGAAATATTATTGTAAAAATAAAAAAGAACATTAAAAAAAGTGGAATGAGGTGAAATCTAACGAGAAAAAGTTGCAATGTTGACACAAAAGCTGCCATGCAGGCTGTTTTTTTTCTTTCTTTTGTCTTCATTTTTCTTTTTTTGCCATTGCTCAAACAAAAAAAATAATGACAAAAAATCCATGTTATAATGAATTATTTTCAGGACTCCAATTACTTCAAATATTTCACTTTAAAATGTTTTATGTGGTAAATATTGCATGTATTGTGTAGTAGCCATATAAAAACGTCAACGTTTTCTTTGACAAAAGCGCATAAAACAAAAAAAATAACAGTTCCAGCATAAAATCAACAGATATATCTGAAGTTGATCTCGTAACTTAAGTGTTGAAAGTAAAAGAAAAACCTAATAAAAAGGTATCACTTTATGAGTGGGGCACCTTTTGGATCCCAAATATATTTAGTGATTTTTTATTTATCTTTTCACTGTGATTACTCAAAAATATGAAATAATTCATATCAATGGTGTCCTGTATTATTGATCTTTTAGGGCTCTAATTACTAAATACTGCATATTTCAGTTTTACTATAAAAAAAAACAAGTTGTTTTTGACAGAAAAGCCATAAAACATTTTTTTTAATTTGTATTACTTTATATCATCTTGAAGTTGATATAGAGATTTACTGTAAGCGTTAAATAATTAAAAAAAAAAAAAAATCTCACTTATTTTTAACATTTTAATGACCGAGACCCTTTATGGTCCCCGGGGCCCCTAAAGGTAAAATAAATAAAAAATGCATATATTTTGTTATGGTTTGAAAATGAAAAATATCAAAATGGCCCCCACATGCTTTAATTTTTCCGTGTGCGGCCCTCAGTGGAAAAAGTTTGGACACCCCTGCTCTACACCAATGACTGGCGTAGCATCTCACCCACCACAACATACTTAAAATACTCAGATGACACACCCATTCTTGCACTCCTCTCCAACAGTCAATCCATCCTGGACTATCATAACACAGTCAAACATTTCACAGAGTCATGCACAGCCAGTTATCTGGAAATCAATGTCAATAAAACAGAAGAAATATGGTTCGACCCCCCGACCCCCTCACCTCAGCACCCCATCATCATAAACACACAAACACTTAAAACAGTTGACACTTTGAAATACCTGTGAGTAACCTTGGACAATAAACTCACCTTTGATCAGCACACCACGGACATTCAAAAAAGAAGTCAACAAAGACTGTCAGCCATCCGTAAACATAAAGGACTATACGTTGCACCTCACCTCCTGTTATTACTTTACCAAAGCATCGTTCAACCCATCCTTCTGTACTGTTCCACATGTTTTTTCACTATGCTTTCTGTAACCAACCGGACGGACCAAACTCACACACATTACAAACATAGGAGCTAAAATCATCGGCCTACCCACACCCAACATTTCAGATCTAAACCACAGGTCCATCATTCCACTGGCAAACACAATAGTCCAGGATATGACTCACCCATTACACCAATACATCATCCCACTACCATCAGGGCGCAGGTACAGAACTATCAAATTCCGGAGGGCCCGCCTTGGGAAAAGCCTTATCCCTGCAGCTATAGCCGCCCTAAACAGCAGGCCCGGCCGACCTGTCTGTCAAGCCTGTGAATGTGTTGGTCATGTATGATGTCTTTTTGTTATTTTTGTTCGTGATGTGTCTTGTCTATTGTTTAAATGTATGGCAGTGAAAATGAATTTTCCCAACGGGGACCAATAAATTTAAATCTAAATCTAAAATAACCCGTTGCGCCTAATGTAAGGCATAATTTTGTTTGAGAATACCCACCTCGAAGCTATTTTATTTGGTACATGGTGTAATGATAAGTGTGACCAGTAGATGGCAGTCAAACATAAGAGATAAACTGCACTATGATGGGTCTCAAGCAGGGACGTGCACATGATTATAGAGGGGCAGGGGCTCAAAGTCAGAAAAGGGCAGGAATTTTTTTTTTGGTCCTTTACACAATATGGAATTTAATGTAAAATTAAATTTGCTAATAGGAAGCTAACTACTTAGCTGTGTGTCCTTTGTAGGTAAAAGTGATTGTCATTTCTCTTGTGTCAACAAAATATGGTCATAATGAGTTAATTCACATTATCATAGGCTTGGAAGACATGAAAAGCAACAAAACACTGGTTTATTATTAGGCTATTTATTGTTAAAGATAAGCACTTTAATATTGAACATTGAACAGTGCAACATGAACTTTGAAAAACAAAAATAAATACCCAAATGGAAAAAACTTCAATGTGAAAATCTGTCCTTCTTCCCTTAACTTGATGAAAACACCATCAAGTTGTAACTTATGGTCTTTCCCACTTAATGCTCAGACTAAACAACTGAAACGCAATACAGGGCCAAAAATATGGACCAGGGGCCAGTAGAGGGCTGTATCCTTTCTTTTTTTGGCATTGTGCTGCAGGCATAATCAACATGAATCAAGTTTAAATACAGATGGTAATATTCCTAACAGATAACCTACATCTTATATCCCCAGAATGCTGAAATTATTATTATTATTATCATTATTATTCTTATTATTATAGTTATTATTATCATTATTATTATTATTTTGTTAACCCACACAGTAATAGCAAAGTCACAATAAACTTTATATCTACAACTCTACTGTGAGAAAAAATGTGATCCGCCGTAAACACAGTGCATTTTATTTTGAAAATTAACCCGGTGTTTTATTTTGTACAATACTTCCTGTCCCGTACGATCAGCTCTGCTCTGTGCGGACTTGATGTGCCGTGCTCAATTGATGTGCCGTGCTCCGACGTCCGGCAAAAACAGAAGCTGACACATTGAATAATAGAATAATACAGCGTTTTTCTGAAATATTACCCATATTAGATGCTCAATAAGTAGACGGCGACTAGACCATAACTCACAGGTTCAAGTTGCTCCACTGTCACGTCTCAGGGGTGCAGTAACTTGGCTCTCTCTCCTCTCACTTACTCACTCACTCAAACTCAAACAACCCAGTATTACAAAAAAACGTGGAGTTTTTGTACCGCTGTTTTTTTGTTTTTTTGTTTTTTTTTACATCCCTGACAGGAATTTATTAATGTTGTTTAAAGAAAAAAAAACAAAAAAAAACCACACACACACAGGCAGAGGGCACTTTTTAAGACGAGGCAAAAAAGGGCAGGGGCTCAGGCACCCATAGGGCCCTATGTGTGCACATGCCTGGTCTCAAGTAAACAACACCAACATTTTGAATGTTCTATTGAAAATATAGAACAGAAAAATCTATCAAAATGTTTTAGTACGACTTTGGTAAGCTATGAAGCCGCACCGCTTGAAGGATTGTCGGCGCATTAAACAGACGAGTATTATTATGGTGTGTGCATAAAGTAAGACATTATCTGGCGTTTTGTTTCAGAATATTATGCAAAAGCAACTTTTCTTACCTTCTGGTACCTGCTGATGTGTATTTGGGATCTGCACAAATCCTGAAAAACGCTGTAGTCGATAATCTTCTTCTTTTTCTATATCTTCTTGTTATGTGTCATTCACCAACTGCTGTTGCCATGTCTAATACAAAGTAGTGTAAAGTTCTTACTTATATCTGTTAGCGAACTTGCCATGAAAGCACTAAAACATACGGGTGTAGTGAGTTTACATTATTCACCCAAGGAACTTTAGTTATTAGAGTTCTGGTCGGACGGTTCTTCACGGGACACACTTCCGATGTTGTTGTTTCCGGATGAGGAGATGCTGCTCCGATATTGATTTAAGTAAAATCTGAATGTCATTAAAACAGTTAGCTCCATCTTTTGACACTTCTTCCACTCCCGTTCTTGCACGCTACACCGCTACAACAAAGATGACGGGGAGAAGACGCTGTCGAAGGTGAGCCACGTAAATAAGACCGTCCACAAAACGGCGCATCCAGAAGCGACTGTCAGAAAGCGACTTGAAGATGTTCTGTAAAACATAATCTATGCAACATGTTGACCAAAGAACCACCATTACATGTTATGTAGACCACAAGGAAGTGTTTTCACTTTAGAAAAAAAAAAAAAAATATGACCCCTTTAATGTACCTTATAATCCGGTGCGCTTTATGGTCTGGAAAATACGGTATGTAAAACAAGTTTATTTGCAAGCAATATAGATATTAGAGCTATCAAAATTTGTTATTTTCAATTGAATTGCCATTCTTATTTGTAACAATTTATCGATTTAAAAAAATTGAAACTATTTTTTTTAGACTTTCCTGATAATTAAGGTAAAAAAACAATGACACAGTGACAACAATGAAATTTTAATATGTCAAAATGACAAAACAAATTGTAATGATGTATTCATATATTATTAAAATAAATTAATTATTTGACTGTACACAAAATACACACAATTAAGACAAAAATGAGGAATACGATAAAGAAACAGTTGTTTTATTTTATGTCAAAATGACAAAACAATGTTTACGTATTTATCTATTATGAAATAAATGATACAATGATATAGAAATACACACAATTATTCAAGACAAAAAGTAGAATTTAGGCCAAAAAAAAACAACTGACATTTTTGTCAAAATGACAACAGTTCTTTAAAATAGGAAAGTCAGGGTATGGCCACACAACTATTGCACAATATTGCAAATGCAGTAAAATATATCATGGGATGACATTTGTCATCCAGACACTAGAGTCAGTATTTGTATGTCATTGATGAACAAACACAGGTAGAGGGCTCTATACTGCATAGAGTGGGCGGTAGAGAAAAAAGAATATATATACTGTATATATATATATATATATATATATATATATATATATATATATATATATATATATATATATATATATATATATATATATAGATATTTCATGAGCTTCTTTGTGTTAGTTAAGATATTGCTCTGCATTTCAAATCTGCCCACACACACACATTCTTGTGCAGACACACACACAAGCTGCTGTCCATTCCCATTATCAACATTGACACATATCCAGCACAAGTCGACGGCTTGCTGACACACTGATCAATAAGTCGCTTCAGGCACTGGCTTACATGTTTGCCTCCTGAGTCACTGGAGCAGAAAATTCTACTAACCTTTTTTACGTAATGTACTTTTAAAATGACATACCCAGCAGGAGGCGTGTGCGTCAAACTAAAGCAGGTTTTTTTCTGAGTCTTTTTGTAAGAACAAGACAACGCTTGAGTCGCTTGACAGGAGAGCTCAGTATGGCACCTGGTGAGTTAAGACTTTTAGCTTGCTTGTAAAATGTCAGCGTCTTTTGTCAATGACTCTACCATGCTGCGCTGTGCCTGCCGGGGCGATCCTGTAGCTCACGGGTTTTACATTCAAGGCCCGCGGGTCTGGTCTGGCCCGCCACGTCATTTTATGTGGCCGGCAAAAGCCTGTAAATAATAAATATCCTTGATATTTTCTTACTTAATGTATTAATTTTTTGGCTCAGACATAAAAAATGTATGCATTGCATATATTTTTATTCAATAAGGTTGTCTATCTGTCTGTGTTGGCCCTGCGATGGGGTGGTGACTTGTCCCAGTGCAGCTGGGATAGGCTCCAGCCCCCCGCAACCCCGAGAGGGACAAGGGGTAGAAAATGGATGGATGGATTATCTAATAATGAAACAAATACTACATTCATATATTACAAACTTTTTTTTTTCTTAATGTAGAAAATGCCCACTCGAATATCTGTTTGACTTATGTGTGATTCATATTACATGTTAATGTTATGTTAGTTACATTTGTATGAATTTAGTTTGGAAAGTATTTAAATTCTTTAAGAATAATGACTTATTAGTTTTTGTGTTTCCGAATGATGTAACAAAAATTATATTATTACACATTACAAACTTTTTTTGTTAAAATAAAATAATATGATATGATTTTACAGCAAGTTATCCATTAAATTGCAAGTTTTTTTTACACACACAAAAACACTGGCTGCTTAGAATTTCAGGGTTAAAAAATAATGGTAGCGTTTTTTTCTATTTGTAGTAATCTACCGCAAAAACAACAACCATCGATTTTACGATTAAAAAAAGGCCGCTCAGTCACTAGAATTTTTACCTACAAAACAGCAGTACTGGTTTTCCATTTACATGCGCATTCCGCCTCTCACTCTGCTGTGCGCTCCGCTGAGCGCGCCTCGGGACACGCCCACAGGCATTCCTCTGCGGGTGAACGCACTCAACAATCAACACACCTGACGCTGATGAGACCTTCCCTGCCTTAAGCCAGCGTGTCCTGCGTTCCAGTGCCAGAACGTAGCTACATGTCTCCGTACAGTAAGCCCTACACGTCTCTAGCTCTCCTCGCCTATGTGCTTCCTTGCTCTCTGTGTTTTCCCTCCTTTGTGCTCATTGTATCCTGTCTTGTGTCGTCACACTGCAGTTCCCTGGATTCGAGAAGTGTGTCTCGTTTCCCCGGATTCCCTCTGGTCTTCTTGCTGCCTCCCTGGATCTCGACCTCTCGCCTGGACATGGACCCTGACGCCTCGCTCCTGCCCCTGACCTCTTGCTTGCCCACGGACCTCCGAGACTGCCTTGCCCCTTCTGGTCTTCCAGACACTCTCACAAAACGCACCTTCAACATTGTACGGTAAAACACTCCAGCTAGACCTACCACAAAGTAAAACCATACACGTTTGGACTTATTTTACACGTCATTTTATTATATTAATAAATACGCCTCAGGCTAAAGGACGTCCCTGCCTCAGTGCCGTCTTCTTCTCCACCGCACGTAACAACCGTACAAACAACCATATATTTTACGGTAAAAAATGGGCCGGTCTGTCGCCAGAATTTTACCATAAAAAAGCAGCGGTACCATTTTTCTAATTACAGTAATACTTTGTAAAAAAAACAAAAATGATGGCGATTGAACTGCCAGTCTACTACTAAATATATATATATAATATATAAATGATCAAATGCAGAGGTAATTGTGTAATAATATCATGATGAGGTGAATCCTTATAGATTTATATTAATTTATTAGTCACTGTTACAAGCAACCCTCTGAGTGCAGCCGAAAACTAATTTGACACCCTTGCTGTAGCTGATGTTTTTTTATACAGAGGATGCCTAATCATGTCATAGTTACGCATAATTCCTATTTCCAGCATTTGTTTTCCAACTAGAGCCCAACTATGCATGATTTACTATCCTGCAAAGCTGGCAGATGGACACTAAAAAATGAATAAGACATTTTAGAGCAACAGAATCAGGCTTTCCTCTGCAACTTTTGAACTCTCCTTTTTACATTGCCTGCAAACCCGGCATTTAACACGGTATTCAACGCGCAGTAACGTCCAAAACACACACACATGCAATACGAGGATAACACAAGGGCGGCATGATGTAGTGGGTAGAGCGGCCGTGCCAGAAACCTGAGGTTTGCGGGTCCGCTCCCCGCCTCTTGACATCCAAATCGCTGCCGTTGTGTCCTTGGGCAGGACACTTCACCCTTGCCCCCGGTGCCGCTCACACTGGTGAATGAATGATGAATGAATGATAGGTGGTGTTTGGAGGGGCCGTAGGCGCAAACTGGCAGCCTTGCTTCCGTCAGTCTACCTAGCTGTGTGCAGCTGTGGCTACAAATGTATCTTACCACCACCACCAGGTGTGAATGAATGATGGGTTCCCACTTCTCTGTGAGCGCTTTGAGTATCTACTAATGACATATCCTTTTATGACACTGTGGTGGCTTCTGCGGTGTTCTATGCCGTCGTTTGCTAGGGTGGGGGCAGCACGGTCAGAGACAGGAACAGACCTAATAAACTGATTAAGAGAGCTGACTCTTTCCTGGGCTGCCCACTAGACAACACTGAGGAGGTGGCTGACAGAAAAATGCTGACCAAGTTGACATCCAACCCCACTCACCTTATGCACAGCACTGTGGAGGCCATGAGTAGCTCCTTCAGCATTAGACTGTTACATCCACAGTGCAAGAAGGAGCGCTATCAGCATACATGCCAACCTTGAGACCTCCGAATTCGGGAGATGGGGGGCGGCGGGGTTGAGGTGTGGGGGGCAGGGTTGAGGTGGGGAGGGGATTGGTGGTAGCGGTGAGTGTATATTGTAGCGTCCCGGAAGAATTAGTGCTGCAAGGGGTTCTGGGTATTTGTTCTGTTGTGTTTATGTTGTGTTACCGTGCGGATGTTCTCCCGAAATGTGTTTGTCACTCTTGTTTGGTGTGGGTTGACAGTGTGGCGCATTTTAGTAACAGTGTTAAAGTTGTTTATACGGCCACCGTCAGTATGGCTGTTGATCAAGTATGCTTGCATTCACGTGTGTGTAAAAGCCCCATATATCATGTGACTGGGCCGGCACGCTGTTTGCATGGAGGAAAAGCGGACGTGACGACAAGTTGCAGAGGATGTTAAAGACAGTGCATTTAATGCACGCCCCCAATATCTTTGTCCGGGTGGAAATCTGGAGAAATTGAGGAGAATGGTTGCCCCAGGAGATTTTCGGGAGGGGCACTGAAATTCGTGAGTCTCCCGGGAAAATCGGCTACCAGAGGTCCTTTCTACCCACAGCCATAAGACTTTACAACGCACTTAGGTGATTACTGTGGGCTTTTATCTTGGTGTGCAATATGGATGTTAGTGTTTTTTGTTATATTTGATCTTTTAATCATCTATACAGATTAGTGCGCAATATGAAGTATTTATACTAGGGGTATAAAAAAATAATCAATTTTCGAATGAAACATGATTATTCTATTCTACAAACGTATATACTGTATATATATATATATATATATATATATATATATATATATATATATATATATATATATATATACACACACACACACACACGCACACACACACACACACACACACACTCACACACACACACACACACACACACACACTCACACACACACACACACACACACACGCATTTATTTTATTGAGGAATGTAGTTAATCATAGGTCTGGCCCCCATTGTTATTAAAAATTATGGGTTTTGAATCGAGAATCATTTTGAATCGAGAATGGATTCTGAATCGAATCCTTATTCGCCAATAATTTGTGGCATCTTTGGGCCAGCATCTTCCAATTTGTCGATACACCATGCAACGCTTACTCCAATCAGCAGACGTCTTATCATGATTCTGACTTGGTAGATCTCTTTAACGTCTTCGACTGAAAAGGTCTCCCAAGAGTCCGTCTTGTGTCCAGCAAAAAACAGTTCAGTGGAACAGGCAGATTCCACCGAACACCAGATCTTGTCAATTTTGTTAAGAGTCCAGTTGATCAATTTCATTGCTTTGAATCAAGAAACGATTCTGAATCGAATCCTTAACCTCAAGAATCGAATCCAATCAAATCATGCTTTCAAATCATTCCCAGCCCTATTTATTACTAAGTTTTTGTTTTTCATTTAATTTTACTTCTGTTACGGTAGGCTAAAACCTACACTTCAACAAACTAATTTCCCCATTGTGGGATAAATAAAAGTTTATCCTTACCTATACTTAAGCAGGGGTAATCTGTGTTTTTTTTTTACTGCATTAGTCAACTGAGACAGGGGTCTATCAATACTCGTTTTCTGACTGTAGGGACTTTTTAGTCCTAAAACCTTTTTAGTCCCCGGGTCGTTGTTCATTGTGTTCCGACATACGGTAACTAGGGACTACGGCCCTCAGATCCTAGACTCTGAGGCAGGGTGTACACTGAGTCCAATAGGAACTAAAATACATAGGTGTTTGGTGATTGGTTGAACTGACGAGCCATGCTCCTTGCCGAATATGCGCTTCTTCTAGCCACAACACAGACCCGCTATTTTTAAAAAAGTCCCAGAGTTGTTTACGGGATCGCAACAGCAACAGGAAAAATGGACACAGCCAGCGATAAATGGATAATTTATTAATCTATTCATTAAATTTTCAGTCCACTGCTCACTAGACTACACTAGAGCAAGCCCGGTCACAGGCAATTACAATGTCTGTTAGTCCGGGTGAGGAGTCAGTTAAGCTAGAACTAGCCAGCGCCAGGCTGGATAATCCATGTACGCATAGCAATTCTCTTAGAATAATACACAATTCACATAATGTTTTTTCTGTTGTGTCTGTGTCAGAGGTGGACATGCATTCTACTGAGGTGGCAAATTATGATATGTCCAGTCTATTGCAGCACCAAGCAAACAATCGGAAAATTCCCGTCATATCAATTCCTAGATATGGTCGAAACTATTTAAAGTGCACTACGCATAATAAACGCAACATTGTTAATATTGCCACTACGGATAATCTTAACAAAAACTCGTCAAAACAGCCCAATACCTATAATATGGGCTTTTTAAACAGAAGATCATTGCCTCCCAAGGCGTTATTGGTTAATGAGGTCATTAGAGACAACAATCTTAACGTCATTGGTCTTAGTGAAACCTGGCTCAAACCGGACGAATTTTTTGCGCTCAATGAGGCATCTCCTCCTAACTATACGAATGCGCATGTTGCCCGTCCTCTTAAAAGGGGAGGGGGTGTCGCACTAATATACAATGAAAATTTCAACCTTACCCCTAACCTAAATAATAAATATAAATCGTTTGAGGTGCTTACTATGAGGTCTGCCACACCGCTACCTCTCGACCTGGTTGTTATCTACCGCCCCCCTGGGCCCTATTCGGACTTTATCAGTGAATTCTCAGAGTTCGTTGCTGATCTAGTGACGCACGCCGACAATATAATCATAATGGGGGACTTTAACATCCATATGAATACCCCATCGGACCCTCAGTGCGTGGCGCTCCAAACCATAATTGATAGCTGTGGTCTTACACAAATAATACATGAACCCACGCATCGCAACGGTAATACAATAGATCTAGTGCTTGTCAGGGGTGTCACCACCTCCAAAGTTATGATACTTCCATATACTAAAGTAATGTCCGATCATTACCTTATAAAATTTGAAGTTTTGACTCTTTGTCAACAAGCTAATAATAATAATAACTGCTATAGCGGCCGCAACATTAATGCTGCCACAACGATGACTCTTGCTGACCTACTGCCTTCGGTAATGGCACCATTCCCAAATTATGTCGGCTCTATTGATAACCTCACTAACAACTTTGACGATGCCTTGCGCAAAATTATTGATAGTATAGCACCGCTAAAGCAAAAAAGGGCCCTAAAAGGCGCACCCCATGGTTTACAGAAGAAATTAGAGCTCATAAATTATCATGTAGAAAACTGGAACGCAAATGGCGCGCGACTAAACTTGAGGTTTTCCATCAAGCATGGAGTGATAGTTTAATAACTTATAAACGCATGCTTACCTTAGCTAAAGCTAAATACTACTCAAATCTCATCCGCCTCAACAAAAACGATCCTAAATTTCTGTTTAGTACAGTAGCATCGCTAACCCAACAAGGGACTCCTCCCAGTAGCTCCACCCACTCGGCAGATGATTTTATGAATTTCTTTAATAAGAAAATTGAACTCATTAGAAAGGAGATTAAAGACAACGCATCCCAGCTACAACTGGGTTCTATTAACACAAATACGACTGTATATACGACGGACACTGCCCTCCAAAATAGTCTCTCTATTTTTGATGAAATAACATTAGAGGAATTATTACAGCGTGTAAGTGGGATAAAACAAACAACATGTTTACTTGACCCACTTCCTGGGAAACTTATCAAGGAACTGTTTGTATTATTAGGTCCATCAGTGTTAAATATTATAAACTTATCACTTTCCTCCGGCACTGTTCCCCTAGCATTCAAAAAAGCGGTTATTCATCCTCTGCTCAAAAGACCTAACCTCGATCCTGACCTCATGGTAAACTACCGACCGGTCTCCCACCTTCCGTTTATTTCCAAAATTCTCGAAAAAATTGTTGCACAGCAGCTAAATGAACACTTAGTGACTAACAATCTCTGTGAACCTTTTCAGTCCGGTTTCAGGGCAAATCACTCTACGGAGACAGCCCTCGCAAAAATGACTAATGATCTATTGCTAACGATGGATTCTGATGCGTCATCTATGTTGCTGCTTCTTGATCTTAGCGCCGCTTTCAATACCGTCGATCATAATATTTTATTAGAGCGTATCAAAACACGTATTGGTATGTCAGACTTAGCCTTGTCTTGGTTTAACTCTTATCTTACTGACAGGATGCAGTGCGTCTCCCATAACAATGTGACCTCGGACTATGTCAAGGTAACGTGCGGAGTTCCCCAGGGTTCGGTTCTTGGCCCTGCACTCTTTAGTATTTACATGCTGCCGCTGGGTGACATCATACGCAAGTACGGTGTTAGCTTTCACTGTTATGCTGATGACACTCAACTCTACATGCCCCTAAAGCTGACCAACACGCCGGATTGTAGTCAGCTGGAGGCGTGTCTTAATGAAATTAAACAATGGATGTCCGCTAACTTTTTGCAACTCAACGCTAAGAAAACGGAAATGCTGATTATCGGTCCTGCTAGACACCAACATCTATTTAATAATACCACCTTAACATTTGACAACCAAACAATTAAACAAGGAGACTCGGTAAAGAATCTGGGTATTATCTTCGACCCAACTCTCTCGTTTGAGTCACACATTAAGAGTGTTACTAAAACGGCCTTCTTTCATCTCCGTAATATCGCTAAAATTTGTTCCATCTTGTCCACTAGCGACGCTGAGATCATTATTCATGCGTTCGTTACGTCTCGTCTCGATTACTGTAACGTATTATTTTCGGGCCTCCCTATGTCTAGCATTAAAAGATTACAGTTGGTACAAAATGCGGCTGCAAGGCTTTTGACAAAAACAAGAAAGTTTGATCATATTACGCCTATACTGGCTCACTTGCACTGGCTTCCTGTGCACTTAAGATGCGACTTTAAGGTTTTACTACTTACGTATAAAATACTACACGGTTTAGCTCCAGCCTATCTCGCCGATTGTATTGTACCATATGTCCCGACAAGAAATCTGCGTTCAAAGAACTCCGGCTTATTAGTGATTCCCAGAGCCAAAAAAAAGTCTGCGGGCTATAGAGCGTTTTCTATTCGGGCTCCAGTACTCTGGAATGCCCTCCCGGTAACAGTTAGAGATGCTACCTCAGTAGAAGCATTTAAGTCCCATCTTAAAACTCATTTGTATAATCTAGCCTTTAAATAGACCCCCCCTTTTTTAGACCAGTTGATCTGCCGTTTCTTTTCTTCTCTCCTCTTCTCCCCTGTCCCTTGCGAGGGGGAGTTGCATAGGTCCGGTGGCCATGGATGAAGTGCTGGCTGTCCAGAGCCGGGACCCCGGGTGGACCACTAGCCTGTGCATCGGTTGGGGACATCTCTGCGCTGCTGACCCGTCTCCGCTCGGGATGGTTTCCTGTTGGCCCCGCTGTGGACTGGACTCCCGCTGATGTGTTGGATCCACTGTGGACTGGACTTTCACAATGTTATGTCAGACCCACTCGACATCCGTTGCTTTCGGTCTCCCCTAGAGGGGGGGGGGGGGGGGGGGGGGGGGGTTACCCACATATGCGGTCCTCTCCAAGGTTTCTCATAGTCATTCACCGACGTCCCACTGGGGTGAGTTTTTCCTTGCCTGTATGTGGGCTCTGTACCGAGGATGTCGTTGTGGCATGTACAGCCCTTTGAGACACTTGGGATTTAGGGCTATATAAATAAACATTGATTGATCTTTAGTCTGGACCCAGACGGACGGCAAAGAGTGGTGTGCAATGAGTTGCAGCCACATCTGAAATACAACGAGAATATGTGCGTTACACAATGCATAACGTCTTAAATATCCACACATTGTTATTTGCTTAATACTAACAGTCAAATACCGGCTGAAATGTTTACTTATAGGATACGTAGGCCCATACAATCAGCACATATGGTAATTAATAATAACAAGTGACTTACTTGTCGCCTTCTTCATCTGCTGCGCATTGCTATACTTTCGTCTTCCATGAAACGAAGAAATATCACCTGTCGCTGGATTCTTCGTGCCCTTACTTCCTCGACGTGCTCTTCCATTAACGTTATTAGATGCAAAATTTTAGCACCCATTGTTATTATTCCTTGCAAGCAGACGATACTGAACACAGTTCGCGGGTGGGTTGTTGGTTGTTTTGCAGTGAGGGTGAGGCGCTAAAATAATACATCACAGGTCGCAGGCGGATATGCGTCACACATGTTTCTTACCAAGGTCCCCAGCAACCCCAGCCATGTGCGAACATGAAAAGGAAAAGTCCCTATGGGGAAGGGTAGTTCCTATAACTAAACTTGAGCATGGTTCTTAGAATTGCGTCCCTGACAACTAGTATATGCGAATCCTGCAAATTATTACAATTTTGGTGCCAGTCTGATCGGTTCAACGAAACCCCTGCTCAAGATGGCGGCCGTGTCAACATGCCAGAGTAACAGAGGCTGGGCAATCAACATGGTTACTATGCAAAATATGAAGTGGATCCGTACACTTTTCAAAGGATTTTAAATATTTAACATCACCAAAGTGGACTTTTCAAGCTATCTGGTTGACCACACGTCCTTTGACACTCGCAAAGAGTGCAAGCACAATAAAAACTTGAGAGCCACAAGAAGCACACATACACATGTAAAGACACAGAAACTACGAGACTTGCAACAGGAGGAGATTGGGGGGCCTCCGTTGGTGAAGCTTCTACCCTTTGGCGCTGCTTTAGCCGTCCGTTGCCCTCAAGGAGCAAAGCAAGGCTAAGCCATGGGGTGGGGGTTGATGTATGTGTGTGTGTGTTATCTCTATAGGCCTAGAGTCGCTTTGCAGGCATGGCAAACATAATTCAGCTCCCCAGGTGTTGTTAACAAGGAAGGAGTTGGTTTTTTTGACTGCCACTTCACTCTTTGCCAGATTGTTATGGACTCATGCCAACGTGCACCCACCGCATCGCTTTTGCTGTTTCCACGCGTTATTTTTTGACCTCCTTATCACCTTGTACTTTGTAAGTACTCTGGGTTGCATGCATGCTTCTTTTTCTCCCACAGTAACACCATTGTAGTTTTTTGTATCTCTTTTGTGGCTTTGCCCTGTTTTGTGTGTTTTATGTTGTACTTTTCACTCCTCTTGAGTTTGTAAAACACTTCACCTGTCATTCTTTGCTTTAGGGGTCCTACTTTCGGCTAAAGCCGTTTGTAACAAATAATGATATGCACTTCCAATGTACCCTTATTTATCTGATAATCTACTGATTGAGTGTAGGAGGTTTAGGATACATTTAATACTTGCTGTATAAATACTATCGTCTATGTTGTAATACAAACTAACTAAGCAAATCAAGAAAGGTCATTGGCATTGTATAGGTGTATGGCAGAACTTTGGCAGACCTGCCAACTATACTGCATTTGCTGGAAGACTCCTGGATATTGTCTACCAATATGCCGATATCCCGTAATTTTTTGGCAGCAACCACTTCTTAGCGGCACAGATTCACGTAAAATCCATCGGTGCCATGTACCTGGGCTGCGCGTGATGTCACGCCTGGTTGCCAACTCAGCCGGTGTTTCGCACTTCGGCACTTGGAAATCACTTCAGCAGCACTGAGAGAGGAGTCATATATATATATATGCATTATTACCTCAGCTAAAGCTAAATATTACTCAAATCTCATCCACCTCAACAAAAATGATCCTAAATTTTTGTTTAGTACAGTAGCATCGCTAACCCAACAAGGGACTCCTCCCAGTAGCTCCACCCACTCAGCAGATGACTTTATGAATTTCTTTAATAAGAAAATTGAAGTCATTAGAAAAGAGATTAAAGACAATGCATCTCAGCTACAACTGGGTTCTATTAACACAAATACGACTGTACATACGACGGATACCGCCCTCCAAAATAGTTTCTCTCTCTTTGATGAAATAACATTGGAGGAATTGTCAAAATGTGTAAATGGGACAAAACAAACAACATGTTTACTTGACCCAATTCTTGGGAAACTTATCAAGGAGCTTTTTATATTATTAGGTCCATCAGTGTTAAATATTATAAACTTATCACTTTCCTCTGGCACTGTTCCCCTAGCATTCAAAAAAGCGGTTATTCATCCTCTACTCAAAAGACCTAACCTCGATCCTGATCTCTTGGTAAACTACCGGCCGGTGTCCCACCTTCCGTTCATCTCGAAAATCCTCGAAAAAATTGTCGCACAGCAGCTAAATGAACACTTAGCGTCTAACAATCTCTGTGAACATTTTCAATCCGGTTTCAGGGCAAATCACTCTACGGAGACAGCCCTCGCAAAAATGACTAATGATCTATTGCTAACGATGGATTCTGATGCTTCATCTATGTTGCTGCTTCTTGATCTTAGCGCCGCTTTCGATACTGTTGATCATAATATTTTATTAGAGCGTATCAAAACGCGTATTGGGATGACAGACTTAACTGACAGGATGCAGTGTGTCTCCCATAACAATGTGACCTCGGACTATGTTAAGGTAACGTGCGGAGTTCCCCAGGGTTCGGTTCTTGGCCCTGCACTCTTTAGTATTTACATGCTGACGCTAGGTGACATCATACGCAAATACGGTGTTAGCTTTCACTGTTATGCTGATGACACTCAACTCTACATGCCCCTAAAGCTGACCAACACGCCGGATTGTAGTCAGCTGGAGGCGTGTCTTAATGAAATTAAACAATGGATGTCCGCTAACTTTTTGCAACTCAACGCTAAGAAAACGGAAATGCTGATTATCGGTCCTGCTCAACACCGACATCTATTTAATAATACCACCTTAACATTTGACAACCAAACAATTAAACAAGGCGACTCGGCAAAGAATCTGGGTATTATCTTCGACCCAACTCTCTCGTTTGAGTCACACATTAAGAGTGTTACTAAAACGGCCTTCTTTCATCTCCGTAATATCGCTAAAATTCGTTCCATTTTGTCCACAAGCGATGCTGAGATCATTATCCATGCGTTCGTTACATCTCGTCTCGATTACTGTAACGTTTTATTTTCGGGCCTCCCTATGTCTAGCATTAAAAGATTACAGATGGTACAAAATGCGGCTGCTAGACTTTTGACAAAAACAAGAAAGTTTGATCATATTATGCCTATACTGGCTCACTTGCACTGGCTTCCTGTGCACCTAAGATGCGACTTTAAGGTTTTACTACTTACGTATAAAATACTACACGGTCAAGCTCCTGCCTATCTTGCCGATTGTATTGTACCTTATGTCCCGGCAAGAAATCTGCGTTCAAAGAACTCCGGCTTATTAGTGATTCCCAGAGCCCAAAAAAAGTCTGCGGGCTATAGAGCGTTTTCTATTCGGGCTCCAATACTATGGAATGCCCTCCCGGTAAAAGTTAGAGATGCTACCTCAGTAGAAGCATTTAAGTCTCATCTTAAAACTCATTTGTATACTCTAGCCTTTAAATAGACTCCCTTTTTAGACCAGTTGATCTGCCATTTCTTTTCTTTTCTTTTCTACTCTGCTCCCAACCCGGGGTGGACCGCTAGCCTGTCCATCGGATGGGGACATCTCTACGCTGCTGACCCGTCTGTACCGAGGATGTCGTTGTGGTTTGTACAGCCCTTTGAGACACTTGTGATTTAGGGCTATATATATATATATATATATATATATATATATATATATATATATATATATATATATATATATATATATATATATATATATATATATATATATATATATATATATATATATATATATATATATATTTATATTTATATATGTATATATATATATATATATTGTTGTATATTGTTGCAATTTTCAATGCCAACAGAGAAATTGTCTTTAAAAATGTTCCAATGTGAGCTAAGTAAGCTTTCAATTATTCCAGAAATGCACAAGCTTTATGCTAATATTCAGTACCGGCCAAAAGTTTGGACACACCTTCTCATTTCAATGTGTTTTCTTTATTTTCATGACTATTTACATTGTAGATTGTCACTGAAGGTATCAAAACTATGACACCTGTGAAGTGAAAACCATTTCAGGTGACTACCTCTTGAAGCTCATCGAGAGAATGCCAAGAGTGTGCAAAGCAGTAATCAGACCATCCATCCATCCATTTTCTACCGCTTGTCCCGTTCGGGATTGCGGGGGTTGCTGGAGCCTATCTCAGCTGCACATGGGCGGAAGGCGGGGTACACCCTGGACAAGTCGCCACCTCATCGCAGGGCCAACACAGATAGACAGACAACATTCACACTCACATTCACACACTAGGGCCAATTTAGTGTTGCCGATCAACCTATCCCACAGGGTGGCTATTTTGAAGAAACTAGAATATAAAATATGTTTTCTGTTATTTCACCTTTTTTTGTTAAGTACATAACTCCACATGTGTTCATACATAGTTTTGATGCCTTCAGTGACAATCTACAATGTAAATAGTCATGAAAATAAAGAAAACGCATTGAAATGAGAAGGTGTGTCCAAACTTTTGGCCTGTACTGTACATTGGCTTTGCTATTGACTATGCTACTGATTAGCACCAGCAATTTTACTTGACGATTTCAACAACTCCAAATCTGGTAACGAAAACTACAACTAAGATGCACTTTACAATCAAACAGCTGGTGCGTAATAAGTACAATGCTTAAATGATTAACTTTTTTTAGGGGGCAACAAAACACTTAACAGCAACGATTGAACTGGCAAGCCAACTCACCATAAACTATACACTACTGCTATGTCTTGGATTTGAAACTGTAATTGAAAAATGTGACTTAAAAAAAATAGATACAACAACTGGACAGCAATGATCAAAATCAGCTTACTTTTAGATGTTGCAATACAAATGGAATTTTATTATTCAAATTAAGTAATTTTATCAACAGACACACAAGTACCGAAAATTGATTACCGGTATATATATATATATATATATATATATATATATATATATATATATATATATATATATATATATATATATATATATATATATATATATATATATATATATATATATATATATATACACTACCGTTCAAAAGTTTGGGGTCACCCAAAGAATTTTGTGGAATAGCCTTCATTTCTAAGAACAAGAATAGACTGTCGAGTTTCAGATGAAAGTTCTCTTTTTCTGGCCATTTTGAGTGTTTAATTGACCCCACAAATGTGATGCTCCAGAAACTCAATCTGCTCAAAGGAAGGTCAGTTTTGTAGCTTCTGTAACGAGCTAAACTGTTTTCAGATGTGTGAACATGATTGCACAAGGGTTTTCTAATCATCAATTAGCCTTCTGAGCCAATGAGCAAACACATTGTACCATTAGAACACTGGAGTGATAGTTGCTGGAATTGGGCCTCTATACACCTATGAAGATATTGCACCAAAAACCAGACATTTGCAGCTAGAGTAGTCATTTACCACATTAGCAATGTATAGAGTGTATTTCTTTAAAGTTAAGACTAGTTTATCTTCATTGAAAAGTACAGTGCTTTTCCTTCAAAAATAAGGACATTTCAATGTGACTCCAAACTTTTGAATGGTAGTGTGTATATATATATATATATATATATATATATATATATATATATATATATATATATATATATATATATATATATATATATATATATATATATATATATATATATATATATATATATATATATTAGGGATACATGCGTTAAAATGTAATATCGGAAATTATCGGTATCGGTTTTTTTATTATCTGTATCGTGTTTTTTTTTTTTTTTTTAAGGTTTTTTTTAATTAAATCAACATAAAAAAACACAAGATACACTTACAATTAGTGCACCAACCCAAAAAACCTCCCTCCCCCCATTTCTTTCTGTTATCAATATTCTGGTTCCTACATTATATATCAATATATATCAATACAGTCTGCAAGGGATACAGTCTGTAAGCACACGTGATTGTGCGTGCTGCTGGTCCACTAATAGTACTAACCTTTAACAGTTAATTTTACTAATTTTCATTCATTACTAGTTTCTATGTAACTGTTTTTATATTGTTTTACTTTATTTTTTATTCAAGAAAATGTTTTTAATTTAGTTATCTTATTTTTTATTTTTTTTTTTAAAAAGTACCTTATCTTCACTATACATGGTTGTCCAAATTAGGCATACTAATGTGTTAATTCCACGACTGCATATATCGGTTGATATCGGTATCGGTTGATATTGGTATCGGTAATTAAAGAGTTGGACAATATCGGAATATCGGATATTGGCAAAAAGCCATTATCGGACATCCCTAATATATATATATATATATATATATATATATATATATATATATATATATATATATATATATATATATATATATATATATATATATATATATATATATATATATATATATATATATATATATATATATATATATATATATATACTTTATTAAGTTTGGACACCCCTGCTCTCGACCCTTGCCTGAAACCCGGAAGTGCTTCTAGGTCACGTGAATGCAACCCAGCAATCGAATACAATTGCACATTTTTATACCAATATATAACATAAATAATACTACCAGTAGTTCTAACAATGTGTAAGAATAATAGTATAAATATAATATTATCGACATGTTATTGTTTACGTGACATATGTAGCTTTGTTTAAGGGTCACGTGTCAAATTTAACCGGAAGTAAATCAAATCAACATCCGGTTGAAGGAACGTTTGTGTTCCGGCTGTTGAAAGCAGCTATGCTAATGCTAACGTGAGGTAAAAAAACAAAACCGGCATTTTTAATAAACTTTACTTCCTTCGCTGTGTTGCACCGGCGCGACACATGGCAGCGCAACTTCCCATAACTATCAAGAGCCAGTCGGTGGCCGCAAATTCTGCTTATATACGCGGAAAGAAACGTCCCAATAGTCCGGCGGTGTGTACTGCTGCTGCTCAGCCTTCTAGCGGCAGCAACAAGAAGAAGAAACCCCAAATAATGGCGACACTTGCTACACCGAATCAGGTATAAGTGACTCACACCGTAAGGTTACATATATAGTATATATATTTTATCATTTCTTTCAGAATGCAACTTTGGGCTTCAGGTTACTTGCATTATTCATAGTCGTCATGTATTGTTATTTATTATTCTCCATTCAGATGTCAGCAGTAGAAGCAATGTGTGATATGAAGTCAAGTGGATCAGTGGACAACACTCCAACTACCACCACAGAATCTACTCAAGCCAGGCCACCGCCGTTTAAAGACCCTACCTTCATGGTGGCTGCCTTTGGATTTTTGACATCACTATGATTATGTGGTTTAGATTGATTGAAACTTGTATTAGTAGATTGCACAATACAGTACACATTCCGTACAATTGACCACTAAATGGTAACACCCGAATAAGTTTTTCAACTTATTTAAGTTGGGGTCCAGGTTAATCAATTCATGGTAATTCATGGTTTCTTAATCGATTCATTAACGATGTTACAAAAAAGATCAGTTAGAATAATACGTAATGTTGGATATAGAGAACATACAAACCCTTTGTTTATTGAATCAAAAATAGTGAAATTCTAAGATTTTGGTGCATTTCCATCCATCAATTTTCTACCGCTTGTCCCTTTCGGGCTCATTTGCAAACAGCTAAAACTATGTACAAAGCAAACTATAACCTGTTACCCAAGAATGTACAACAATTCTCAACAAAAGAGGAGAAATATAACCTTAGAGGAAAATCAAATTTAAAACATTTGTATGCTCTTGGCACAGGGGTTAGTGCACGTGCCTCACAATACGAAAGTCCTGAGTAGTCCTGGGTTCAACACCGGGCTCTGGATCTTTCTGTGTGGAGTTTGCATGTTCTCCCCTTGACTGTGTGGGTTCCCTCCGGGTACTCCGGCTTCCTCCCATCGCCAAAAACATGCACCTGGGGATAGGTTGATTGGCAACACTATATTGGCCCTAGTGTGTGAATGTGAGTGTGAATGTTGTCTGTCTATCTGTGTTGGCCCTGCGATGAGGTGGCGACTTGTCCAGGGTGTACCCCGCCTTCCACCCGAATGCAGCTGAGATAGGCTCCAGCACCCCCCACGACCCCGAACGGGACAAGCGGTAGAAATGGATGGAAGGATGGATGTATGCTTGTACAACGCTTAAACCTTTAGCATATCAGTATGTGGAATTCAATTATGGAACGGATTAACCAAAAGAATCAAACAAAGCACCAATATGATTCAGTTTAAGAAACAGGTTGAAACTAAAAGTGTTCACAAAGTACACAGAACAATAATTATGATGAACATCTTATAGTGTGTGAATGTGAGTGTGAACGTTGTCTGTCTATCTGTGCTGGCCCTGCGATGAGGTGGCGACTTGTCCAGGGTGTACACCGCCTTCCGCCCAAATGCAGCGGAGATAGGCTCCAGCACCCCCCGCAACCCGGAAAGGGACAAGCGATAGAAAATGGATGGATGGATCTTGAACCCTTTTTCTTTTGAGATAAAGATTATTTATGTATTTAATATTTGTTTACTTACTATGGTATATTATTCATTTATTATTTATTTATTCACTGTTCTGTTACAGAGAACAAGGAAATGGGATAAAATTGCTATGGAATGAAAAGGGGTAGGATTAAATAAGCTCTGCTTCTTCCTTCTTCTTTTCGGATGTGCTGTAACGAAACAACTGGAAATATGTGATGCATTACATTGTATCGTATGCATGTTCGAAATAAACTGAAACTGAAATGAACTGAACAACTCAAACATTTTCCCTCTCCTTTTTGACAGCATTCTGGGATTGGCGGAGCTGCAGCAGGCAAAAAGAACAGAACCTGGAAGAATCTTAAGCAAATTCTGGCTTTGGAACGAACACTACCTTGGAAACTGAACGACCCTAACTGTAAGTTCTTGCATCGGATATTAAACAGATGCATACATTACATAAGTTTTTCCCACAGGACTGTAATGTATCTGTGGCTTTTGGTTGGGCGGGGGGGCTAAATTACCTCATTGTCTATTTTGCATAATTGATTGTATAGGCTCCAGACCCCCGCAACCTTAATAGGGACAAGTAGTAGAAAATGCATGGATGGACAATGATGCTTGTGCGTGCTTGCAAATAACACGCAGAGGCAATTAAAAAAGCATTAATGATGTGTCTTGGGCTCCATGTAAGTGCAGCTGATTTTAAAAAGGATTGTTCATTCGATGTATCACTATCATGATGAACAGCTGTCTATAAAATGTGCAAAGGCTGCACGATTTTAAGAAAAAAAACTACTGGTAATTGCGATTTTTGTCTCCAAAATTGCGGTTGCAATTGCATTTGCGATTTTTATTATTTTATACAATATAAATGCATACCACTGCGAAAATAATAAGTGAAGGAAGACATGTTACTTTTAGACTGTCAATCAACATATTCTTGTCTCAAGGTGCCACATATGAACAATATGCAATCATTTACTTTAAGATGTTTTTGGCGTTATGTAAACAGACTCCAAGCTTTTGTCTACATTATGCTCTTAAAGTACCAGTAGAGTGGAAAAACAAGTTTCCTCTATATTGAAGCTAATGCCATATATATCTGATTTATGGCACCAAAAGTCTTCCAAAGTATGCGAATAAATAGTTATGATCAAAGATTACCGAACCATTTTTAGAATTAATGAGCAAGCCAGTCACATGATCTGTGATGTAGGCCATGTCTACACTAAGTCGTTTAACCCCTTAAACTAATAATTATTTAGCCTAAGCCCCATTTCAGCCACACTAAACCATCGTTTAAGGTCCCCCACCTCAGACACATTTTTACACGGCGAAGTACCCTTTTACACTAAGCCAAATAAAGTTACAGGGTAATTCCCACCTAACCTTATCCATGTCCACAAACAACAATGCCACCGTTTAAGACCACTCCCCCCTCCGTCCGCCGGCGCAACGCGACCTTATACGCATGCGCGGAAAATGCGCACGTCAGCTTTGTGTGCAAGTTCACATTGTTTACGTGTCTAATAAAGATTTGATTAATTTATGATGGCTCAGGTGTGATTCACTACAATAGGGCCCCACAGCACACTGGATTCCAGTTAACTGAAATACCACAACACTGGATATTGTTCAGATAAGTTAAATTTAAGAACTTGCAGACAAAGCTGACGTGCGTATTTTCCACGCCTGCGTATTAGGTCACGTTGCGCCAGCGGACGGAGGGGGTCTTAAACGGTGGCATTGTTGTTTGTGGACACGGATAAGGTTAGGTGGGATTTACCCTGGATAACCTTATCCGGCTTAGTGAAATAAATAAATATATATATATATATATATATATATATATATATATATATATATATATATATATATATATATATATATATATATATATATATATATATATATATATATATATATATATATATATATATATATATATATATATATTTATATATATATATATATATATTTATTTTTTTCAATCTGTCCTGTCCAGCCACTCATGTAAATCATATTGTTAAAGTTAAAGTACCAATGATAGTCACATACACACCAGGTGTGGTGAAATTATCCTCTGCATTTGACCCATCACCCTTGATCACCCCCTGGGAGGTGAGGGGAGCAGTGAGCAGCAGCAGCGGCTGCGCCCGGGAATCATTTTAACCCCCAATTCTAACCTTTGATGCTGAGTGCCAAGCAGGGAGGTAATGGGTTCCATTTTTATAGTCTTAGGTATGACTTGGCCGTTGATGTAGATGCCCATATTTGCTGTACAAATTTACTTTACAAAAGAGAATGTTGGATACTTCTCTTGTTGTCTTATTTGTATTTGACTTTAATAAATGTTTGGGAAGCATTTTATTAAACAAAACCAGTTTTCTTTTAAGTACTATAGAAACTGATCAGATTTGTTTATCTATTTTATGGAGGAATGTAGTTAATCAGAACTGGCATCCAATCTTATTAAAAAAGTATAGATTTTGAATCAAGAATCGATTCTGAATCGAATTGTTACCCCTAAGAATCAAATCGAATCGTGTGGTGCCCAAAGATTCACAGCCCATAAACTTGCATGTCAATGCGCCGCTAAAATAGGCCATCTGTGTTGCCACTTATAATAACTTATAATATCACTCATATTTGATTAATTTTCAGGTCGTGACATGTACATGGAGTATAGTGGGCGGTTTCTGGATGTTTTTTAGAGGGTGTAATGAGCACAACAGAGGACACTTGATCTTTTGACTCAATTGGTAGCTATTTATTTACGATTTCGAATGCATAAAAAAAGCCAAGCGTATGTGTTCTTGTCTTACATAAGGATTGTGAATGATAAACAGAACATCTCTTTCAAATATTTGCATATTTACAGTATGACTGATCTAATACCATGGTCAGACTGCAGAAGCGGAAATTGCCAAAGATATTCAGAGCGGAATATTCAAAATGGCCAACTGAATTTGTGGCATTTTGTGATGTTTAGACAGTATTTTGACATACTTTGTAGATTCTAAATACAATTGGATGTGGTTTAATGGATACAATAAAACACTATTAAGTATATAAAGTGAACTTTTTTTCCACTCTACTCGTACCTTATACTGAAGAAATACTCAATAAAAACGATTCAGTGTTTATAATGTTGATGTAATGTAATCATAATACATAATAATAATGCTATTGGCCATTTAACACACAGGAGTGCTTTGCGCCATAGCCCGCGCCATAGTCAATAAGCTCTTTCTTCTTCTCTATCCTCTTGTTGTGGGGCATTTATGCTCCGCTGTTGCCATTTCTAATATAAAGTAGCGTACAGTTCTAACTTATATATGTCAGTAGACTCACTATGAAAGCCCTAAAAACTACAACAACGATGGCGGGGGAAGACACTGTTGAAGTAGATCCACCTAAATAGTACCGCCCACAAAACAGTGCATTCTGAAGTGGCTTGAAGATGATCTGTAAAACATTATTATGCTAGAGTTTGACCAAAGAACCACCATTACATGTTATGTAGTCCACAAGGAAATGTTATAAATGTAGAAAAAAAATCATAATATGACCCCTTTGATGCGTCGTATAATCTGGTGCGCCTTTTGTATGAACTAGACCTAAATAGACCCGATCATCAGCAGTGTGTGTTATTCCGGTGCGCCCTATGGTCCGAAAAATACAATAAGGAATTATTTATTTATTTTATGCATCCATAGACTACAACATCGACGCTCCTCCCTCGTTGAAACCAGCCAAAAAATACTCCGACATCTCGGGATTACCTGTGAGTAATTTATTAATGGTTATTTAATTAAGTCAACACAGTGAACTGTTTATTATTTCTCATATTCCCTCAGGCCAACTACACAGACCCCCAGACCAAACTGCGCTTCACATCCTCAGAGGAGTTCTCCTACATCCGCCTCCTCCCCACTGATGTGGTGACTGGCTACCTGGCCCTGCGGAAGGCCACCTGCATCGTACCTTGACAGACATCTGACGTTGTGAAGCATAATTACTGTAAGAGTCGTTTGCACCTTAAAGGTGGCTAGGAGACAATTGATGACTCAGAATTAGCATTTTTTTCTGGGAAAAGAAAGCTAATCATTGTTGCGAGGATGCACGCTGCCCCCTTGTGATTGTCAGTTTGAAGTACAGGCTTTGTTTTCTAAGAAAATAAATAGCTCACTTTTATGCATGTAATGCAAAAAAAGCCTCACCCCTCCATAATCTCGTAACCACTTTGGCTGTATATTTCTAACAACTAGTTCCACATGTTTTTTATATTGAGTCTATTGTATGTCTGTTTTTTCCTCCGAGAGATTCTCATTTATCACAATTATTTTCTATTGTTTCCATACTTTATTTTAAAATCTTGACAACTGAGGCCATAGTATAACCTCTTGATTTGCTTCATAATAATATCAGCCTCAAACGGTTCTGCTTGTTTATTTAACTTTGATTCTTTGCACCCAATTTGTGTTTTCTGAAACGTCTCAAACATCTGAGCCAGTGTCATATTTACTTAGTGCAATATCTTACCAACTATAAGAGTAGTTTCCATCCATTTGATAGAACTTGAGGCTCTTATTTGGCACATACCTAATGAATTACGAGGTAGACGACAGCAGCAACGTGGTTAAAGTGATGCTGATGGCGGCAGCTTTTTAGTACATCTGTTCACGTTAGAACAGCACTTTTATTCCTGCTGTGGCATCAAAACTACAACGTTGTGATTAATGATGTTGTAACTGACTTTGTGCAAACACAGCATGCCACCCCAATAGGTTGCGCTCTGCGTGCATGCATGCACATTTTAAGAGTGCTACGCTCGGGTTATTTTTTTTATTGCAGATGCATGAATTTGGTGTATACCACAATAATACACACTGTCTTATAAAGGAAGTTTATGGTGCACTTCTAATGTAAATGGCAAGTGCATGTATAGTTTAAATGCAGTCCAACTTTGCACCACCAGGGAGTGGTAGATCTCTACTAGTGCCACACAAAGGTCAGGTGGCAGCTGTTAAATGCTTCAGTCAGGTCATCCATCACAAGTAGTGACAAAATTAATTCTAATCTTCAAAGATATATGTGGTATGAAGAGGCAGATGACATCATTAGCAAGCATTGCTGAATTTGGATAGGATACGCATGGCATACTGTGTCTCTTAGTAGGACTAGCATCATTAGGAAGTTGATTGTGGCTCATCATCTTTTTCTGGAGGATTTGACACTTACTGTATCGTACAGAACATGTGTCTCTGGAAGCAAACGCTGTCCGTGTGCTCATTTGGGTCCTTGTCTTCCTCCTTCCTTCTTTGTCACTGTTACGCTGCCTAATGAGGGAGAAGATGCTGTCTAATGCTGACAGTGTCGGGGTGCCTTTCTCTCGCTTTGTACAGCATGCAGCAGACGGCTTTAACATGTAGCTGGAGCTGCAATAATTGCTCACACAAATGATGACTTATGGTTCAATGACACACAACAGGTATGCAACGAGTTAGTACAAAGGTGGTTTTATGTATTTAATTAGTCAATCAAAATGTATTTACAGTCGTGGTCAAATGCTTACATACACTTTTGAAGGACATAATGTCATGGCTGTTTTGAGTTTCCAATAATTTCTACAACTGTTATTTTTTGTGTGATAGAGTGATTGGAGCACATACTTGTTTGTCACAAAAAACATTCATGAAATTTGGTTCTTTTATCTGTGATGAGGTGGCGACTTGTCCAGGGTGTACCCAGCCTTCCGCCCGAATGCAGCTGAGATAGGCTCCAGCGCCCCCCGCGACCCCGAAAGGGACAAGCGGTAGAAAATGGATGGATGGATGGTTCTTTTATTAATTTATTATGGGTGTACTGAAAATGTGACCAAATCTGCTGGGTCAAAAGTATACATACAGCAACATACATGATCCATTTTGGTTATGTAGAAAAGTTACAATCAAATCAAATTAGCCTTATGGCATGGCCTCTTAACCTCATGTGAGTGATTATGATTGACGACACCTGTTGACTTCTCCGAGCCCATTTAAATAGGGCTCATGTGATGCAATCATTACACTCGGTTACAAACGGGACAATGGAAAAGTCAAAGGAACTCAGCACAGATCTAAAAAAATTAATCATTGACTTGAACAAGTAAGAAAAGTCACTTGGAGCCATTTCAAAGCAGTCTAAGGTCCCAAGAGCAACTGTGCAGACAATTGTTTGCAAGTATAAAGTGCATGGCACAGTTTTGTCACTGCCACGATCAGGAAGAAAATGCAAGCTATCACCTGCTGCTGAGAGAAAATTGGTCAGGATGATCAAGAGTCAACCGAGAACTACCAAAAAGCAGGTCTGCAATGAATTGGAAGCTGCTGGAACACAGGTGTCAGTGTCCACAGTCAAGCGTGTTTTGCATCGCCATGGACTGAGAGGCTACCATGCCAGGAGGAAGGCCTTGCTCCAGAAGAGACACCTTAAGGCTCGTCTAAAGTTTGCTGCTGATCACATGGGGAAAGTTCTGTGGTCAGATGAAACAAAAATTTAGCTGTTTGGCCACAATACCCAGCATTATGTTTGGAGGAGAAAAGGTGAGACATTTAATCCCAGGAATACCATGCCTACCGTTAAGCATGCAGGCCTCAAATTTTAACTTTTTAAGGTCGAGGCAAGAGTTGCCTTAAGGGAGGGCTCATATTTTAGGGCACCAAGGCAAACATTTTCTTTCTACTGTATGTATACTTTTGACCCAGCAGATTTGGTCACATTATCAGTAGACCCATAATAAATTCATAAAAGAACCAAACTTCATGAATGTTTTTTGTGACCAACAAGTATGTGCTCCAATCGCTCTATCCCAAACAAATAAGAGTTGTAGAAATGATTGGAAACTCAAGACAGCCATAACATTATGTTCTTTACAAGTGTATGTAAACCTTTGACCACGACTGTACACTTTTCATGCACACGCAAGTTGCAACACACAGTGACTTACACGAAAACAAACACACATGCCACCTTTGATGAGGCGTCCACACTGGATAATAAGTTTATTTAAAAAATATATGTTTTAATAAAACATATATAAATAATTAAAAACCTAAAGTAAGGAGAATATTAGTCTTAATAATATAAATGAATAAAATACAACATAATATTTTGTTGTATTATAAAGGTTTTTGTATTAATGTGTGTTTTGGGACTGGAAGTATTTTCAATCTGCTTGTGAGTGAGCCAGTTAGTCCTGTGTTAATGTTAAGGTAAATTAAAATAAACTACAATTTGAACATGAATATATAAATCATTTTAGAGGGGAAGAATAATGCCTGAATAAACATAACATTAAAACATTAACCCATATTCCCTAATCTAGTGGTCCTCAAACCTTTTTCACCAAGTACCACCTCAGAAAACACTTGGCTCTCCAAGTAACACCATAATGGCCAACATCAAAATACATTAGCATAGTCGGTCTAATAATTAATTAAAAGCAAGGTAGACGTTTTATTTAACAAGTATATTGAATATGTTTGGTGAACTGCAACTGCACGTTGGAGTTCAACCCAGTGGACGAGAGGGTAGCTTCACTTCGGCTTCGGGTGGGGGGACGGGTCCTGACTGTTGTTTGCACTTACGCGCCAAACGGCAGCTCAGAGTACCCACCCTTTGTGGATTCACTCGAGGGAGTACTTGAGAGTGCTCCCCCGGGTGATTTCCTCGTTCTACTGGGGGACTTCAACGCTCATGTTGGCAACGACAGTGAAACCTGGAGAGGCGTGATTGGGAAGAATGGCTGCCCGGATCTGAACCCGAGTGGTGTTTTCTTATTGGACTTTTGTGCTGTCACAGATTGTCCATAACGAACACCATGTTCAAGCATAAGGGTGTCCATATGTGCACTTGGCACCAGGACACCCTAGGCCACAGTTCCATGATTGACTTTGTAGTTGTGTCATTGGATTTGCGGCCTCATGTTTTGGACACTCGGGTGAAGAGAGGGGCGGAGCATTCTACCGATCACCACCTGGTGGTGAGGTGGCTGCGATGGTGGGGGAGGATGCCGGACAGACCTGGCAGGCCCAAACACATTGTGAGGGTTTGCTGGGAACGTCTGGCAGAGTCTCCTGTCAGAGAGAGTTTCAATTCCCACCTCCGGAAGAACTTTGAACATGTCACGAGGGAGGTGCTGGACATTGAGTCCGAGTGGACCATGTTCCGTACCTCTATTGTCTAGGCGGCTGATTGGAGCTGTAGCCGCAAGGTATTTGGCACCTGTCGTGGCGGTAATCCTAGAACCCGTTGGTGGACACCGGCGGTGAGGGATGCCGTCAAGCTGAAGAAGGAGTCCTATCGGGTTCTTTTGGCTCATAGGACTCCTGAGGCAGCGGACAGGTACCGACAGGCCAAGCGGTGTGCGGCTTCAGCGGTCGCAGAGGCAAAAACTCGGACATGGGAGGAGTTCTGGGAAGCCATGGAAAACGACTTCCGGACGGCTTTGAAGCGATTCTGGACCACCATCCGCCGCCTCAGGAAGGGGAAGCAGTGCACTATCAACACCGTGTATGGTGAGGATGGTGTTCTGCTGACCTCGACTGCGGATGTTGTGGATCGGTGGAAGGAATACTTCGAAGACCTCTTCAATCCAACCAACACGTCTTCCTATGAGGAAGCAGTGCCTGGGGAATCTGTGGTGGGCTCTCCTATTTCTGGGGCTGAGGTTGCTGAGGTAGTTAAAAAGCTCCTCGGTGGCAAGGCCCCGGGGGTGGATGAGATCCGGCCGTAGTTCCTTAAGGCTCTGGATGCTGTGGGGCTGTCTTGGTTGACAAGACTCTGCAGCATCGCATGGACATCGGGGGCGGTACCTCTGGATTGGCAGACCGGGATGGTGATTCCTCTCTTTAAAAATGGGAACCGGAGGGTGTGTTCTAACTATCGTGGGATCACACTCCTCAGCCTTCCCGGTAAGGTCTATTCAGGTGTACTGGAGAGGAGGCTATGCCAGATAGTCGAACCTCGGATTCAGGAGGAACAGTGTGGTTTTTGTCCTGGTCGTGGAACTGTGGACCAGCTCTATACTCTCAGCAGGGTCCTTGAGGGTGCATGGGAGTTTGCCCAACCAGTCTACATGTGCTTTGTGGACTTGGAGAAGGCATTTGACCGTGTCCCTCAGGAAGTCCTGTGGGGAGTGCTCAGAGAGTGTCTGATTGTGGCGGTCAGCTCCCTGTATGATCAGTGTCAGAGCTTGGTCCGCATTGCCGGCAGTAAGTCGGACACGTTTCCAGTGAGGGTTGGACTCCACCAAGGCTGCCCTTTTTCACTGATTCTGTTCATAACTTTTATGGACAGAATTTCTAGGCGCAGTCAAGGCGTTGAGGGGATCCGGTTTGGTGGCTGCAGGATTAGGTCTCTGCTTTTTGCAGATGATGTGGTCCTGATGGCTTGATCTGGCCAGTATCTTCAGCTCTCACTGGATCGGTTCGCAGCTGAGTGTGAAGTGACTGGGATGAGAATCAGCACCTCGAAGTCAGAGTCCATGGTTCTCGCCCAGAAAAGGGTGGAGTGCCATCTCCGGGTTGCGGAGGAGACCCTGCCCCAAGTGGAGGAGTTCAAGTACCTCAGAGTCTTGTTCATGAGTGAGGGAAGAGTGGATCGTGAGATCGACAGGTGCATCGGTGTGGCGTCTTCAACAATGCGGACGCTGTATCGATCCGTTGTGGTGAAGAAAGAGCTGAGCCGGAAGGCAAAGCTCTCAATTTACCGGTCGATCTACGTTCCCATCCTCACCTATGGTCATGAGCTTTGGGTTATGACCGAAAGGACAAGATCACGGGTACAAGCGGCCGAAATTAGTTTCCTCCGCCGGGTGGCGGGTCTCTCCCTTAGAGATAGGGTGAGAAGCTCTGTCATCCGGGTGAAGCTCAAAGTAAAGCCGTTGCTCCTCCACATCGAGAGGAGCCAGATGAGGTGGTTCGGGCATCTGGTCAGGATGCCTCCCGAACGCCTCCCTAGGGAGGTGTTTAGGGCATGTCCGACCGGTAGGAGGCCACGGGGAAGACCAAGGACACGTTGGGAAGACTATGTCTCCTGGCTGGCCTGGGAACACGTCGGGATCCCCCGGGAAGAGCTGGATGAAGTGGCTGGGGAGAGGGAAGTCTGGGCTTCTCTGCTTAGGCTGCTGCCCCCGCGACCCGACCTTGGATAAGCGGAAGAAGATGGACGAATGGATGGATATATTGAATATTTTTGGACACTGTAACATTACACACAGTTTGAACAGTAACACTGTGTTTGACTAAATGAAAATATAACACTGTACATTAATCAAATTATTATTTGGTGTACCACTAGATGGAGCCTGCATACTACAGTTTGATAATCACTGCCCTAATCCAAGGGAATTAAGACAATTAGTAAAACAAGATATATCATGATTTCTCATGACAATTAATATTAGTTTCTGTTATTTTGTTTCATTTCCTGTCCAGCGCTCTTATTTTTGTTTTCATTTCTCGTCTGCCTCTTTTTGCCACTATTTCTCCTGTCTGGGCGCTGGATTCCTTACCTGTGCCTGATAGAATAAAATAGAATGTACTTTATTGTCATTATATTTGCATATAATGAGATTAAGGACTCCAATTTAAGGTGCTGTAGTGCGAACAAATATGGGATAAAAATAAATTACACAAGTGGTAATAAAGATAAAACTAAGAATTAGGTGATTGGCAATCACCTAATTTTTTTAATTAATACAACAATAAATTGATGAGTAAAATGTATCCAAAATTAAGTAAGCTATTGATATGGACGCAACATAAAATAAAATGAAATACAAATCTCATGCAATTACTGCACTGAAAATGAATACATCCATTATTAAATAAGTAAGAAATTGATGTGAACATGACAATGAAACTAACAACACAAAGCTACTTCCTAACTAAATTAAATATAAATGGAATCATTTATAAATACATGCAATTTTTTCTATATCTATATAACACAACAACAGTAACATTAATCCAAAATTAAGTAAGCAATCAATATGTGGACACAACAATAAAACAAAAAATTAATTACATTTTTTAAAACTTTAATAAATAAATCCATAATTGAGTAAGTAAGGTTTTGAGGTGAACAAAACAATGAAACTAGAGCTACTGCCTTGATAAAATGAGATGTCATCTTATTTTAATAAATATAAACTTAATATTAAACCACATTTTTGGTCATTTAATTAGTTTTAATTTGATAAGAAATCTGTCACAACAGTACCATTCCCTCTTCATAGTACTGTATAGCGAGATGGCATATCTTTGATACAGAGAAAAACAATTTTATTGTATGTACACCTGCATAATCTAATTATAAAAGTAGAATGGCGCTTTTTTGAGGTTGTCAGTAGGAAGCAGTTGTACGCCACTGCAAGCTATCCATCCATCCATCCATTTCCTACTGCTTGTCCCTTTCGGGGTCGCGGGGGGTGCTGGAGCCTATCTCAGTTGCATTCGGACGGAAGGCGGGGTACACCCTGGACAAGTCGCCACCTCATCGCAGGACCAACACAGATAGACAGACAACATTCACACACTAGGGCCAATTTAGTGTTGCCAATCAACCTATCCCCAGGTGCATGTCTTTGGAGGTGGGAGGAAGCCGGAGTACCCGGAGGGAACCCACGCAGTCACGAGGAGAACATGCAAACTCCACACAGAAAGATCCTGAGCGCAGGATCGAACCCAGGACCTTTGTATTGTGAGGCAGACGCACTTACCCCTCTCCACTGTGCTGACCCCACAGCAAACTATAACTGTAAAAATAAACGTGTCATGAAATACATTATTGTCTCTTCTTTTATGATGATATCACCACGGGGATGGTGGCTCAGTTGGTAGAGCTGCTGTGCAAGCAACTTGAGGGTTCCAGATTTGATCTCTGCTTCCGCCATCCTGGACACTGCCGTTGTGTCCTTGGGCAAGACACTTTACCCTCCTGCTCCCAGTGCCACCCACACTGGTTTGAATGTAGCTTAAAGATGTAGAATGATGAGTTTCACTATGTAAAGCGCTTTAAATCTGTAGAGAAAAGCGCTATATAAATATAGTAATTCTCTCTAATCATTTTTGATACAGCTCATCTCATTGTGCAAATATTGTGTTCCATAAGACGTGCAATGACTGCAATGTTCATCTAATGAAGCTGTGAGTCCACGTTGTTGTTGTTAGGCTTTCGAGGTCAAACAGTGAAGTGTCATCAGATAGCTAATCATCTCTTTCACATATCATCACTTGTGAGGCTAAATCCCCGTTAATCCCCCTGAAGATCCAATAAGTGTCTTCTCACACAGGTCAACTTGTTCCTCTTTCTGTGTGTACGTGTGTGTGTGTGTGTGTGTGTGTGTTTGTGTGTGTGTGTGTAAGCACATGTTGGCATAAGGGAAAAGTCATTCTTCACGTTGCTAGACAACGATTGTCCTTCAACCACATGACCACATTTGCTGTCTCCTCTCTCTGTCCTTCTCTTCATTTTCCTGCACTGTCCTCTCCTATCTCCTCTCCTGTGTCCTCTTCTCTTTCTCTCCCGTGAAAGAGTCTTCTCCTTCCTTCCTGCCATCGCTGCTGGCCAGAGGATTAGCACTCCGCTTTGGGCTTTGATTGATAACACGTCTGTCAATCTGTCTTTGAAGGTTCATCCATATTCCTCCTCCTACGTGTTTTTGATTGTTTCCACCTTTTACAAAAAGCAAAACCAGTAGTTGCCACCTTGTGTATATAGTAAATAAAAACAGAATACAATGATTTGCCAATCCTTTTCAACCTATATTCAATTGGAAAGACAAGATACTTAACGTTCAAACTGGAAAACGTAATTTTTTGCAAATATTAGCTCATTTGGAATTTGATGCCTGCCCTGCAACATGTTTCAAAAAAGCTGGCACAAGTAGCAAAAAAGACTGAGAAAGTTGAGGAATGCTCATCAAACACTTATTTGGAACATCCCACAGGTGAACAGGCTAATTGGGAACAGGTGGGTGCCATGATTGGGTATAAAAGCAGCTTCCATGAAATGCTCAGTCATTCACAAACAAGGATGGGGCGAGGGTCACCACTTAAATGATAAATGATAAATGGGTTATACTTGTATAGCGCTTTTCTAACTTCAAGGTACTCAAAGCGCTTTGACACTATTTCCACATTCACCCATTCACACACACATTCACACACACTGATGGCGGGAGCTGCCATGCAAGGCGCTAACCAGCAGCCATCAGAGGCAAAGGGTGAAGTGTCTTGCCCAAGGACACAACGGACGTGACTAGGAAGGTAGAAGGTGGGAATTGAACCCCAGTAACCAGCAACACTCCGATTGCTGGCACAGCCACTCTACCAACTTCGCCACGCCGTCCCTTAGTGAAAACATGCGTGAGCAAATTGTTTAAGAACAACATTTCTCAACCAGCTGTTGCAAGGAATTCAGGGATTTCACCATCTATGGTCCGTAATATCATCAAAAGGTTCAGAGAATCTGGAGAAATCACTGCAGTAAGCGATGATATTACAGACTTTCGATCCCTCAGGCGGTACAGCATCAAGAAGCGACATCAGTGTGTAAAGGATATCTCCACATGGGCTCAGGAACACTTCAGAAAACCACTGTCATTAACTACATCTGTAAGTGCAAGTTAAAACTCTACTATGCAAAGCGAAAGCCACTTATCAACAACACCCAGAAACACTGCCGGCTTTGCTGGGCCCGAGCTCATCTAAGAGCAACATATGTTGCCATCTAAGCAATGTTATCATGGACGCCCCTGCTTATTTCAGCAAGACAATGCTAAACCACGTGTTACAACAGTGTGGCTTCATAGTAAAAGAGTGTGGGTACTAGACTGGCCTGCCTGTAGTTCAGACATGTCTCCCATTGAAAATGTGTGGCGCATTATGAAGCCTAGAATACCACAACGGAGAACCCGGACTGTTGAACAACGTAAGCTGTATATCAAGCAAGAATGGGAAATAATTCCACATGAAAAGCTTAAAAAATCGGTCTCCTCAGTTTACTGAGTGTTGTTAAAAGGAAAGGCCATGTAACACAGTGGTAAAAATGCCCCTGTGCCAACTTTTTTGCAATGTGTTGCTGCCATTAAATTCTAAGTTAATGATTATTTGCCAAAAAAAAAAAAAGTTTCTCAGTTCGAACATTAAATATCTTGTCTTTGCAGTCTATTCAATTGAATATGAGTTATATGAGGATTTGCAAATCATTGTATTCTGTTTTTATTTACGAATTACACAACCTGCCAACTTCACTGGTTTTGGGTTTTGTATTATTTATAGTGCTTATCTTATTTTTACACTTGAATATATGCACTTACTTAAAATAATAGGGCTGTCAAAGTAAATGTTTACCTGATGCAATTAATGACAAAATATTGCATTAATCACCAGAAAACTCAGATTAAATCGAGCAATACATTTTAATCGCACGTGCTCCTTTACCTTAACTGTGGGTTAAGGTAAATTAACCCACATCTTAAGTTGTTCAACATTCCGGGCGGGGTCTCCGTTGTGGTGTATTAGGCTGTAAGGTGGAGTAGGTTGTTATACGGTCAGTAAACTGTTCATTTCACTTCAAAATAAACCTCCATAGTTTTTTTTTAGATATAACTGTTACCATGTTTTGAACAAATAAATGACACTTTTTAAAAAAGGTTCCTGCATGACATTTTGACAATAAAATTCCATTTGTGTCAAATTATTTATATTACTTTATTGCAATAGTTTCACAAAATTATACAATATCCGTTCCTTTAAAAAATTAAATTAAATAAACTAATTACTCCCAGATGTTTAACTCAACTCGTTCTGCCCTCCTAAGCTTTGTGGACCGAAATGGTCGATATGCTGACCAACACCGGACTCCGGCCCCTGTATACCAGCCAGGTCAGCAGGTGTGGCTTTCCTCAAGACACCTTCCCCTGAAGGTGGACTCAAAGAAACTTTGAGCAGTGGAATTAAAGAAAAGTGAGGAACTCAATGTAGCCTAATGTAGTCTGCAGTTACATAGCGACACCTGTCCGTCGGCAATAACAGTCCCTGACAACACAGACCAATTGTAGGGTCACACCGTTTTTTTTGGGTCATTATTTTCTGTTTGCATCGTGCTATTTGCATTGTATTTGCTTTGTTTCACACGATGAACACTACATTTTATTTTTATTTGATGTCATTTGTCTTTGATGACTACGTTTACAACAACAACAGCACGGTGTCATTTCCGCTTCTTTTTTAGTAACAGCAGCAGAATAAGTCGCCTTTTTGCACTCGCTATCCCAGTGCTTTGTGCCATCTACAAATGCCATGGTGTTCATGTCATCATGAAAGACATCAACATCGAGCACAAAAACAAAGGAGACTGGGCTATTAGCCGCCGGCGTGCTGCTGAACAGGAAAGAGAAGTGGAAATGACGTTCTCTGTGCGTCAGCTACACACGACAGTGACACTAAGTGAAATTAAAATTAAAACCTGTTCCCAATTAGCCTGTTCACCTGTGGGATGTTCCAAATAAGTTTTTGATGAGCATTCCTCAAATTTCTCAGTCTTTTTTGCTACTTGTGCTTTTTTGAAACACAACATCAAATTCCAAACGAGCTAATATTTGCAAAAAATAACAAAGTTTACCATTTCGAACGTTTAGTATCTTGTCTATTCAGTTGAATATAGGTTGAAAAGGATTTGCGAATCATTGTATTCTGTTTTTATTTAAAATTTACACAACATACCAACTTCACTGGTTTTGGGTTTTGTGATTAATAACCTTTTTTGAAGAGTTTTTATGCCAAATAATATATTGAGAGAATCGGTTTGAATCAAAAATTGTGTTGAATTGGGAATCGGTTCTAAATTAAATTGTGAGTGGTTGTAAGAGTCACATCCCTGCACACATTAGGTAGGCGTTTTCCCATCACAGCGAGGCAATCACATGTTTGATTTGGCTTTGTTTGTATTTCTAGTTTTATTCCGGATGCAACCCTTTCCATTCATCAGCGCTTCATCAGGACCAGCAATGGGTGTGATCGAACATGCGCTTGTATGCAAAAAAACAGCCGCGGTGTGTACGTGTGACCAAATATTTCTACTAATAATAATCACCCTTTGAAAATATGATTTTATTGAAACGTTCAAAGATATTATTTTACTGTACCGACTTGATATATTGGTATTTGAGATTAAGATATTGTTGCAATTGCTGTTTTTTCATGAAATACATGTCATTAATGAAGGGTCCCCTGTGTCAAAAGTAAATGCTCGCTGTTTATGAGTTATTTATATGGCTGCATTTGACTAATTTCTGTCTATCTACTATTTATCTAAAGTATGCAGTGAATAATGAAGTGTCAGTGACCAGTGGGAGCGGTAGCGGGAGGGATGTGACCCAGCGACCTTCTCCACGACAGATAGAACCAATCTCGCCAATCCCGGACACACCATCTATTCATACCTACCTACCGCCACGGTGTGTGTGTGTGTGTGTGTGCGTGTGTGTGTGTGTGTAATGATAGCTGCTGCTGCTGCAGATGCAACTCAATGCCTCTCTGTGCTTAAAAGCTATTACATGTCACAAGTGGATTTATGTGCTGTCAGGTGTGTGTGTGTGTGTGTGTGTGTGTGTGTGTGTGTGTGTGTGTGTGTGTGCGTGTCTGTCTGTCTCACACACCTGATATTTCACCACCAACTCAGCCGGTTTGCTATCTGATGCAGCTCCAAATGTCAATTTCAGTCCCAAATTTGGAGGGCAAACCGTAACATATCCAAACGCAAGTTTCTACAAACGTATTGCAGAAATAAGTTGATTTGAACTGTGAAAAAACAAAAAGGCCCTTGCAGTAAAATCAATTGTGTAGCTGTAGAGAATGTTAAACTGCAGAGGCTTTATGAGTTACTGCATCTCCAATAACGGTGACTAGGAGCCATCCTTACATATTGTATCATGCTCATTGCACTATGGAGATAATTACGTTGGCTTTGCAAGTAAAACAAGTTTGTCATTGTGACAGGATGCCATCATCCTCCTCATCCTTGCAGATCAACACTCTACATATCACATAAGTTGCTGATTTGGTTTGTCCACGTAATAACACTGAGTGGAGAGGAAAAGAACGACCTCACACACACACACACACACACACACACACACACACACACACACACACACACACACACACACACACACACACACACACACACACACACACACACACACACACACACACACACACACACACACACACACACACACACACACACACACACACATTCCTGTACAGGTACTAAAGTGAGGACCGGAAAAGTTCCCATTGGAAGTGAGGACCACCCTTTCTGCTATACTTGGAGACAAACTGATCTTACACTTCAACACTAGGAGGCCCCCTAAATCCAGTTTCCACCTCAGATTTTTAAAACACACAAAGGAAAAATACCTTGTGAAAAAGTTTTGTACCATCTTAGTGAGGACCTTTTCATGGGGACGCTGTTGGGCCCATTTCTGGTCAGACCATTTCTGTTTATAGCTTGTAGGCCTTTTTTGCTACCTTTTGTATTTTACTGTTGACAAATACTGTAATAATATATGTTAATAAAACCACACTCAATGCTTACTGGTGACTGAATATCACAGCAACACATTTTCTCTTATAAAGTCTTTAATTATTTGAAAAACAAATAACAATTATCCCTGCATAAAGATACAGTACATGATTAAAAAGAGAATTCAGAGGTCAGACCTGCTGCAGGTGGTCAGGTGAGGTCAAATCCCTCAGGTGAGGTCAAAGTTCACAGGTTATCAGAGTCATCGAGTCAGGTCAGAGTCCTGGTGTAGGGGGTGAAGGTGGGGGTCTTGACTGACTGGGAGTGAAGATGTTATGCTGAGTGACAGCACAAATATTAATATTAAATATATTAAGAATACAATCTACTTTTCTCCTCAGACCTACAATGGTTTCATACAGTCCCTCTCTAGAATCCAACTAATTGAAATCTGTTTTAACATAGAAGTTTGCCCCATTAGTAAGAATTTCCCTTTCGCTTTTACCATCCGTTTTTCTGTTTTCTTTGTCTTCTGTGTAACCAGGTTCTTTCCTGAGCTGTGATCTGCAACAATAACAAACATTAGTACCTGTTCATGAAACCTTTACTCTAATGAATTTTAAAAACCCAGGGCCAACATTAAAACCTGACAATCAAGACCTCATTGTTCATGGCTTAAATATTTCATTTCAAAAGTCAAAATTGTAAGATTTAGTGTTCTTGAACACTGAACATTGCAAAAAAGTTCTGATGCTGGCATGCATCACCTTGGATTAATTAAGACACTAAAAATGTACTGTGATGATACTTTTAATTCTCATGAGGCTGATTCACTTTGTTCTCACAGTCATCTTGATTTGTTTGTTAAGCTATTCACTAACTACTGTACTACTTGTTCTTTTTCTCTGTCAATCATCTAATCCTCAAATGACTCCATATCACAATCTAGGCACTGAATGATTTGAAAATTGAATGCCACCATGACCCTGTCCAACATAATCGTGGTACATGCATTCGCAAATAAAGGGTCAATAAATGATGGAAGCCTCATCTCCCTGTAGTTTTTTAGTTTGTAATCTGCAGTATTCCCACACATGAGATTTTACTTGTTTTTGAAGGGTTACAATGTGGAACCTGAGCCTTCAGCCATGGTGACAGGATTGGACAATTCAAAATAAATCAGGAAACATCTACAGAACTGTACATCAGAGAGCTAGCAGCTTTATAGTCATTCATGTGAGAATATTTAAGATTATCTAGATTCACGACTATACCATAATAAAAAAAATCAACACAATAAAATTTAATTTTTTTTGTGATCTGGGATTTCTTTTTTTAATTATCAACCTTTCTCTCCCCAGAGTGTGTAGCTACCAGTCATGTATCCTTACTCTTTTGCTAGATTTTCTATTGTACCTCCTAGCCGCAGTATTTCAGTCATGTTAACTGTATAGGCTTTTATGACTTTAAACTCTGCTAGCTTTTCAGACTCACTACCTATCTGCTGCCAATCTGATTTCTGTATGTAGACAGATCAATCTCTGGTTTTACTACACTGACACTGTTTGTCAAGTCTGTTTGTAGGTTCTGATCAAAACACACCACACTGTAAGCTTTATGAAATAAAAACTGAATAATCGTAAAATGATGAGCAGTACTGTAATAAATCTTTAGAAATATGTATTGTTGCATTAGGGTTTACACCAGAGCTTTACACCAGCCTCTTATTACCACTGAGTAGCCAAACACGCCTGCTATTACTACCTGCTATTACTACAGTAAATGCAGAGCTCTGTTTAAAATCAGGGCGGGGCAGTATATACAATATGTCATTATCATGATATGAGACTGTACACAGTCTCATATTTTGGATATTGTCATTAGAGGTTGACCAATAGTGGATTTTCAATGGCCAATATAATAACGAAAGTTTGGAGCTGGAAAACGCAATTTACCAATTCATCAGCTGATAAAACCATCAAATGAATAAAAGCTTTTTTACTGAGTGGAGCATAGCTTCCTTATACAATTATAGCTGATGTATGGTGGAAAACATAAATGAAAAACTGTTTTATCTATTCTAATATTTGCCTTAACCCACATATTACTGATGATTACTGATCAAACATCTAATTGTGTTAATTTTTTGGACAAGTAGTCATCCCTACAATATTGCTACAGTGTCGATATTAAGGTATTTGGTTTAAAAGACAACATCATGATATTTGATTCAGTTGCCCAGATCACATTTATGAAGAGCTTTTGAGGGGAAATGTGTGATATAAAGTGTGACATATATATTTAACATGTATCATGATATGGTAAATGGTAAAAGGATATATATGTAGCGTGTATCATGATGTGCCAAAAAAAACGCCTTGATACAACTTTAAGGCCGTACCATCCAGCTCTAGCTTAAAAATTCAAAGTATTTGTTGACTTGTGTGCATGTTTAATGAAATGATGCAGAAATGCATAATTTGACTATCCTAGGTCCAAACCACTTTTGACACTGGTTGACAGTTGACACTGGAATGCACACTGTCTGACATTGTATTTAACACACTTTCTGACTTCTAATGAAGTTAAAATAATAAATCCCATGCACATCCCAAAGAAAGTATAATGGTGGGTTTGAAGAACTGACAGAACTTACCTATTTGTTTCTCTGCCTTTTCTTTTCCTTTTTTCATCCCTAGTGAAAGCCTCTGACTAAGGCTTATTCCTGGGCTCTGATCTGCAGCAGACAAATATTAGTTCCTGTTAGTCAATGAAACATGAGATAATAGAAAAAGCTTCTGGGATATAAATTGAACTAATAGGATGAAATGAGGAGTATTAAACATACACTTTTGAGGAAAGCAGTGCACTACTTGTTAGTTAACACTGATACATTTATACGGAGTTCCACTACTGAAAATAATCAGCAGGGTCCTTTTGGTCAGAAGGCAGGACTATAATACAACAGCTATAAACTTACCATCCTCATTGCAGGAGTCTACACAGGACAGGTCAAGACATCCTTCTAAAAACAAGAGCTTAGACTTAGACTTACTTCCTCCCATTCCTGTTGGAATATTGGGCGACGAGTACCCTCCATTTGTTCCGGTCACTGGCAACCCTTCTTGCTCCATGCCAGCTGACTCCCATCTCTCTCAGGTCTTCCTTGGCTGTTTGTCTCCACGTCTTCTTTGGCCGTCCTCTCTTCCTCTTTCCCCCTTCTGGCACCCAGTCCATTGCCACACTTGCCGGTCTCTCTTTTGGCAGTCGGAGTACGTGTCCAGCCATTCTCCTTCTCATATCGGAGACTATGTCAGACAATGGTGCTACCCCTGCCCTTCTCATCACCTCTTCATTGGTGATGTGGTCTCTCCATGAGATCCTCAAGATGTATCTGAGGCACCGTCGGTGGAAGACATCCAGCTTGTTTGTAATGGTTGATGTCTTCATCCATGTCTCACAGGCATAGGTCACTGTAGGGATGACCACTGACATATAGAGGCGCAGCTTTGTGGACGTACTGATAGATTTTGATGACCAGATATTCCGGAGGCGTTGGAAGACTCCTGCAGCTTTTCCGATTCTGGTCTGTACATCCTTTTCTGCGTCTCCAGTGTTTGAGATGTTGCTTCCAAGATACGTGAAGTTCTCAACGTACTCTATGCCTTGTTCGCCTACGGTGAGCAGTGGAATGTTTTGGTCTTGTGCAACAGTCATGGCTTTGGTCTTCTCTTGGCTTATACGTAGGCCGACTTTTTCCCCTTGCTCATGCAGATTGTTGGTCAATTTTTGGAGTGCAGCGTAGGAATGGCTAAGCAGAGCCAAGTCGTCCGCAAAGTCCAGATCTGCCAGTCTGCCCCCTCCCCACTTAATGCAGAGGTTTGCTCCAACGACAGACTTCCTCATGACAAAGTCTATGACAATGATGAACAGTAAGGGAGACAAGATGCAACCCTGTCTTACCCCGGTCACAATGTCAAAGTCGTCGGTTGTCCTGTTGGTGGTTTTCACTCGACAGGTGGAGTTATGGTGCAGGGCTCTGAAGATGTTGACGTACTTTGATAGTATACGTATAGCTGGAGGATCTGCCACAGTGATTCCCGGTGGATGCTGTCGAAGGCTTTCTTGAAATCGATGTAATTGAGGATGAGGGGTGTCTGGAGTTCTTGGCATTGTTCTATGATGTTGCGAAGAGTGAAGATCTGTTCCGCGCAGGACCTTCCCTTTCGGAAGCCGGCTTGCTCTTCCCTTAAGATGTTATCTACCTCGTCTTTTAGGCGTTGGAGCAGCACACTACAGAAAACCTTGCCTGGGATCGACAGCAGTGTGATGCCCCGCCAGTTGTTGCAGTCTGCGAGGTTTCCCTTCTTTGGCAGCGTCACTATAACCCCCCGTCTCCAGTCGGCAGGGAGCTCTTCGACATGCCAGATCAAATTGAACAGGTGCGTGAGGCTCTCCACGACCACCTCTTGACCGTGCTTCAGCAACTCAGCAGATACCTCGTCGAGTCCTGGTGCCTTGCTGTTCTTGAGGCTCTTGATTACTTGGGTAACCTCAGTCCTGGTTATCTCTTCTGAGGTGACTGTCAGAGTTGGGGCTGGTGTTTCCCGATCAAAAAGAAAGAGAGTGGGAGGTGTTGGCTGGTTGAGAACCTCTTTGAAGTGCTCCACCCACCTTGCCTCCTGTTCCTCATCGCTTAAGAGTGCCCTGCCATCCCTGCTCTTGATTGGCACCCCGGAGCTGCTCCTGGAGCTGGTTAGCTCCCGCACAATCCTGTAGAGTGTTTTAGTGTTGTTTTTCTCTGCTGCCTCTTGTGCTTCTTTTGCTTTATCCTCCAGCCACCTCCGTTTGTCTTCCCTGCAGCTCTTTTTTTACTTCCCGGTCCAGGCGTCTGTACTCCTCGTCTTTCATCCTCCAGCATAGGAGCCTCCTCTTCTGTTGTCTTTCCATCTTTGCCATCTTCCTTTCGTCAATCAATTTCCAGGTCTTTTCCGTTATCCATCTCTCCTTGTTGGTGCCCCTTCTTCTGCCTAAAACTATTTCCGCAGTCTCAGTGATGGCACGGGAGAACAGACTCCACTGCTCCTCAATGGAAGGATGTGGTGGCACCTCAAGCTTCTTCCTCAACTCCTCACAGTAGCTTTTTGACAGGTTGGTGTTCTTAAGCTTTTCCACTGCGTAGGGTCTCTTGGGCTGCATTTTTTGCACCTTTTTCAGCTTCAGCCTGATTTTACCCACCACAAGAAAGTGATCTGAGCCTACATCTGCACCCCTGTGTGCACGAACGTCTAGCAGTGACGAACGCCATCTTGTGTTTATGCATATGTAGTCCAGCTCCTTTCGGGTTCCGCCACCAGGTGAAACCCATGTCATCTTATGGATCTGTTTGTGCATGAAAAACGTGTTGCCAATGCTGAGGCCGTTTGTGCTGGCCAGCATCAACAGTCTCTCCCCGTTGTCATTGGTAGAGCTTGGAGACCCGTGTGCCACTGTGGCATTGAGGCCCCTTCTGTCGCCATCCACTTTTGCATTTAGGTCTCCAATCAGCATCTTGATGTCGTAGCTGGGGATCTCATCAAGCACGGCTTGGATCTGGCTGTAGAAGGCATCCTTGTCCTCTTCTGAGGCAGCCTCGGTTGGGGCATAGACTTGCACGGTGGTGACTTTGGCATGTCTAGTATAGAGCCTTGCTGTGGTGATGCGCTCATTCACCGGTTTCCATCTCACTAGCGCTTGCGTCGCACAGTTGGAAAGGATGATCCCGACTCCATGGGTATTGTGGTCTTGCTTCCCAGAGAAAAGAACGGTTGCTCCATCAATCACGAGGCGCCCCTGCCCAGTCCACCTCATTTAACTAACGCCTAAGATGTCCAGGCGATAGTCCCTCATAGTCTTCAGCACCTGGTCCATGCGCCCACACTGGAACAGTGTGCGCACGTTCCAGGTACCTACTCTGGTGTTGGTTTTGGTTTCGAAGATCGGGGTCGTCAGGGGTCGGGCTTCCTGCTGGATTTCATCCGGCCCCGTCATAGATACATCCAAGGATGCGCCCTCTCTTCTCCGCCGCAGTGTACCTCCTTCTTGTCGTTTCTGTAACATGATGCTTTTTTACGGGTTGGGGTTGTTAACCTCATGCCCAACCCCCATCCTGGAGGACCGGGTGCTGACTTTTGTCTGGCCTCTATCCCTGAAACCTGCCCGGCATGGTTAAACCTGCCAGGGGTGTGATCCCCGCCGGTATAGCTTTCAAGGGTCATTGAGACACGCAAGACTCTCCGCCACGGCAAGGTACCAGCACAGGGAGAGTGCAAAGAATGACATATTGACACATCATACTGTGGAGTTTAGGAAATGATACTGAAAGCATGTAATTTTATCTGCAGATTGATAGCGTGGAGTTTAAAAAGATTTGTTTTGACAAATATATGTAAATATATTGAAAATGGACATCATCCTCGAAAAATAACAAAAATAAATACAGAAATAAAAAAAAGAACTTACCGTCATCCACCTCTCTGGCTCTTTTTCGTCCATTGTATGTAACAGTCACAGAAGTTGACGTAGGATTTTCAACTGTGAAAGATAAGGGCAAATGTTAACACTCAAATCCTCAAGTGCAAAGACTGTTGTTGATTAAAAGATTTTTAATTTTTCCAAGAAGCACTGACACTCCCAAAACAGTCTACTTCTCTCATTCAGCTATAGTGGAGGCAAGTCACATTGCCCTGCCAGTAAAAGCCAACTCATGTGTGCTGAAACAACTAAGGTGTTGATATTTAACCATCAGCTCTTTATATCAGACTACAACATAATCTGATCTATTTCATGTTTCATATTTGGAATGAAGTCCACTCAAGGCCATCAGTTGTCACAAAACTGCTGTTTGTACTTAGTACACTCATTCAAAGAATATTTGACCATTCATTTAGATTTTCTTTTTTATGCAAATAGCGTGGCCGTTATGTTAGCCATTTTAGGATACTGAGGTTCCAAAGATGACGTTCAATACATACAAACCTAACCCTGAATAATTGTCATATAGTTTTAACTCACCATCCACATCTGAGGTCTCATCCTCTCTGCAGGGGCCTTGTGTCTTTTGGGTAGAGAGGAGGTCAGGACATCCATCTGAAAAATAAAATAAACAGAAAGTGAGACATTATACTGTACAGTGTTGAAGGGGACAGAATGAAAGCAGGTAACTGTATCTGCAAAGCAGAGAGTTTAAAGGCCTACTGAAAGCCACTACTAGCGACTACGCAGTCTGATAGTTTATATATCAATGATGAAATCTTAACATTGCAACACATGCCAATACGGCCTGGTTAACTTATAAAGTGACATTTTAAATTTCCTGCTAAACTTCCGGTTGAAACCTTTTTGGATGATGACGTATGCGTGTGACGTCACGACGGCAACGGAAGTATTCGGAGCCTGTTGAATCCAATACAAAACAGCTCTGTTTTCATCTCATAATTCCACAGTATTCTGGAAATCTGTGTTGTTGAATCTTTTGCAATTTGTTTAATGGACAATGGAGACTGCAAATAAGAAAGTTGTAGGTGCGATCAGTGTATTAGCGGCGGACTACAGCAACACCAACATCAGGAGGTTGTGTTGTGTTTGAGCTGGATAGCAGACGCGCTACCGTGAGTACAGCTTTGGCTTCCAAACATTTGATCGCTTGCCCGTACATGCGTGTCGCTATGTGCATGTCACGTACGTAACTTTGGGGAAATATATGTTTCTTGTCGACTCTGATGGCGGCCGGGGTGTCGTCGAAAGCTACAACGCCCGCCGCCGCTCCGTAGCTAAGTTAGCTTCAATGGCTCGTTAGCAACATCATTGTTAAGCTTCGCCAAGCTGGAAATTATTAACCGTGTATTTACATGTTTATGGTTTAATAGTATTGTTGATCTTCTGTCTATCCTTCCAGTCAGAGTTTTTTTTAATTTTGTTTCTATCTGCATTTGAGCCTGATGCTATCATGTTAGCTCCGTAGCTAAGCTAGCTTCAATTGTTAAGCTTCGCCAAGCTGGAAATTATTAACCGTGTATTTACATGTTCATGGTTTAATAGTATTGTTGATCTTCTGTCTATCCTTCCAGTCAGGGTTTTTTTTAAATTTTGTTTCTATCTGCATTTGAGCCTGATGCTATCACGTTAGCTCCGTAACTAAAGTGTTCCGCCGATGTATTGTCGTGGAGATAAAAGTCACTGTGAATGTCCATTTCGCGTTCTCGACTCTCATTTTCAAGAGGATATAGTATCCGAGGTGGTTTAAAATACAAATCCGTGATCCACAATAGAAAAAGGAGAGAGTGTGGAATCCAATTAGCCCTTGTACCTAAGTTACGGTCAGAGCGAAAAAAGATATGTCTTGAACTGCATTCTAGTCCTTCACTCTCACGTTCCTCATCCACAAATCTTTCATCCTCGCTCAAATTAATGGGGTAATCGTCGCTTTCTCGGTCCGAATCGCTCTCGCACCATTGTAAACAATGGGGAATTGTGAGAAGTCCTTCCTCCGGTGACGTCACGCTACTTCCGGTACAGGCAAGGCTTTTTTTATCAGCGAGCAAAAGTTGCAAACTTTATCGTCGATGTTCTCTACTAAATCCTTTCAGCAAAAATATGGCAATATCGCGAAATGATCAAGTATGACACATAGAATGGATCTGCTATTCCCGTTTAAATAAAAAAAATTCATTTCAGTAGGCCTTTAAACTGGATCATATCAGTACAATGTTTAACTTCTTTACTTAATCCATTCCATCATTTAATTCCACATACTGATATGCTAAAAGTTCTAAGTGTTGTACGTGCATATAAATGTTTTAAATTATTTTTTCCTCTAATGTTATATTTCTCCTCTTTAGTTGAGAAGAATTGTTGTACATTCTTTGGTAGCAGGTTATAGTTTGCTTTGTACATCATTTTAGCTGTTTGCAATTTTACCAAATCACCGAACTTTAATATTTTTGACTCAATAAATAAAGTGTTTGTATGTTCTCTATATCCAACATTATGTATTATTCTAACTGATCTTTTTTGTAACACGGTTAGCGAATGTAGCGCACATTTGTAGTTATTTCCCCATATTTCTATACAATAACTCATATATGTAACACTAGCGAGCAGTAGAAAATATGAAGTCATTTTTGGCCCAGGACGTATTTTGCTTTATTCATTATTGAAATGTTTTTTGCCACCTTATGCTGTATGTTTTGTATATGATATTTCCAGTTCATTTGATCATCTATTAATACTCCCAAAAATATTGTTTCTTTTACCCTTTCAATGTCTACTCCGTCTATTTGTATTTGTGTATGATGTTCTTTTCTACTGTTACCAAATAGCATTATTTTAGTTTTACTGAGATTCAAAGATAGTCTGTTTTTGTCAAACCATCTTTTTAATTTGTTCATTTCTTCTATTATTATTGGTATTATCTTCTGTGTGTTTAAATGTCTGCATTGGTAAGTCAATAACTGGACAGCTTCTAAGACGATAGTTTGGCCCCCAGTGTTGAAATAACTAATGTTTCCTTGTGTGTGCTTTCTTTTACTTAAAAGCATGTCAACTCAAAGCGTTTATGACATTGTTATGTTAAAGTGCTTTTTCTTATTTAATTCACTTTATTTACTCAGCATGTTAAAGGCCTACTGAAACCCACTACTACCAACCACGCAGTCTGATAGTTTATATATCAATGATGAAATCTTAACATTGCAACACATGCCAATACGGCCGGGTTAACTTATAAAGTGCAATTTTGAATTTTCCACGAAATATTCTGCTGAAAACGTCTCGGTATGATGACGTTTGCGCGTGACGTCACGGATTGTGCGGACATATTGGGACACCATTGTGGCCAGCTATTAAGTCGTCTGTTTTCCTCGCACAATTCCACAGTATTCTGGACATCTGTGTTGGTGAATCTTTTGCAATTTGTTTAATGAACAATGAAGACAGCAAAGAAGAAAGCTGTAGGTGGGAAGTGGTGTATTAGCCAGGGCTGCAGCAACACAACCAGGAGGACTTTGAGTTGGATAGCAGACGCGCTACCGTGAGTACGCAGCTTTGGCTTCCAAACATTTGATCGCTTGCCCGTACGTGCGTGCCGCTATGTGCATGTCACATACGTAACTTTGGGGAAATATATGTGCTGTATGAACTTTACGGAGGTGAACGGTACTTTGGGCTGTGGGATTGAGTGTGTTGTGCGGGTGTTTGATTAGTATTGGCGGGTTATATGGAGGGGGGAGGTGTTTGTTATGCCGATTAATTTGTGGCATATTAAATATAAGCCTGGTTGTGATGTGGCTAATAGAGTATATATACTGTATGTCTTGTGTTTATTTACTGTTTTAGTCATTCCCAGCTGAATATCAGGTCCCACCCGCCTCTCACAGCATCTTCCCTATCCGAATCGCTTCCACTGCCCTTTAATCCTTCACTCTCACTTTCCTCAACCACGAATCTTTCATCCTCGCTCAAATTAATGGGGTAATCGTCACCTTCTCGGTCCGAATCGCTCTCGCTGCTGGTGGCCATGATTGTAAACAATGTGCAGATGTGAGGCGCTCCACAACCGGTGACGTCACGCGCATATTGTCTGCTACATCCGGTACAGGCAAGACTTTTTTATCAGCGACCAAAAGTTGCGAACTTTATCGTGGATGTTCTCTACTAAATCCTTTCAGCAAAAATATGGCAATATCGCAAAATGATCAAGTATGACACATAGAATGGACCTGCTATCCCCGTTTAAATAAGAACATTTCATTTCAGTAGGCCTTTAATACAATTTTGAACTAATCTCTAGTTTATTTGTTTTTTTAGTACAGATGTTTTAAAAGTGGCAAGTTGAAAATTAGATTACAAATTGTGATATTGAGATCGGATGATAACAAAAAAAATAGTGATCCTTTTACGATATTGCCCAGCCCTACTAGATACTACTACGTACCTGATACACTCATGATGAGGCAACACAACTGTCTCATTTTATGACATTTAGAGACAATAATTAGTTTAAAAAAATATGCAAGTTAAACAGTTTCAACCAAATTAATTTCTTACCATCTGAGTCTTGAGCCTGACTTCCACTGACTTGTGACTCCTGACCAGGTGCCACTGTTGAGGATGAACTATCAGACATTGACGGCATGTAGTCACTTTCTGGATCATTGCTGGATTCAGATAAAGAGCCATCTGTGACACCGTCCATCTATAAAGAAATAAATCAAACATTTTACTGACGCTAAACGAACTTGTGAATTCTTTATAAAAATTCAGATAAAAACTATTGAAAGATTGAAACAAACAATATAATTATCTACCAATACATCTCATATGTATTATCCATAAAATAAACACTTTCTCAATGCTAACAAATTAGAAAAGTGTGCAGTAAAAATAGTGAGCAGATTTTTTTTCATGTTCTAGGCCACAACAAAATGAGAAACAAGTCACAGTTTAGCAGGTTTCACAGCTTATTTAATGTTACGGTATGTTTACAAAAGGTCACTTCAAATACAACATACAGTATATATATATACACATATATATATGTATATATACATATATATATATGTATATATACATATATATATATACACATACATATATATGTATATATACCTTTACATATATATGTATATATACCTATACATATATATGTATATATACCTATACATATATATGTATATATACCTATACATATATATGTATATATACCTATACATATATAGTATGTATATATACCTATACATATATATATATACATATATACACACATATATATATATGTATATACACACATATATATGTATATATACATATATATATACATATATATATATATATATACATATATACATATATATATATATATATATATATATATATATATATATATATATATATACACATATATATATACATACACACACACACATATAATATCATATATATATATATATGTGTGTGTATATACCAAGGTAACAGGGCAGTAAATGTGAAAAATAACATGTTAGAGTTTTACTCACTAACTGAAGTTAGTGTGCATGTTGTCCATTGTTAGCTAAATGAGCTATCATTAGCACAGCTTTACTTCCGGTGAGAAATGGTAACGGACAGATATTAAACACTTAACAAGCATAATTTTACAAAATATGTCTTACCTTGATTAGTTGTAAGATTTGTTTGTGGTTTTCTTGTTTTGTTTGCGTTAGTTGTTCTTCACACAGCTTCAGTGGTGTTGATGTGCATCTGTAGGCTGCACTTCCGGGTGACGGTAACGCCACTGCCCTTCTTGATCCTCTCATGAAGCAGCAGTGTCACACACAGGAGGATGATATTAAACAAGACTGGAGCAAGAACACATCCCTGGCGTACACCGGTGCACACCTTAAAGGGTTCTGATTCCTGGCCGCCAATAGTCACACGTGACATCATCCCTTCATGGAATTGCCTTAGGATGTTGACAAACTTCTGTGGGCAGGCGAACTTCAGGAGGATATTCCAGAGAAGCTCCCTGTTGACGGTGTCAAAAGCCTTCGACAGATCAATGAAAGCAACAAAGAGGTCCTGGTGCTGCTCCCTACACTTCTCCTGAAGCCGCCGTGTTGTGAACACCATGTCCACAGTGCTCCTGTTCTTCCTGAAACCACATTGTGACTCCGGCAACAGGTCTTCCGTGATGTTGTTCACCAGCCTGTGTAGCATGACTTTAGCCAAGACTTTACCAGCAACAGCCAGAAGTGAAATGCCACGACTGTTGCCACAGAGGGACTTGTCCCCCTTTCCTTTGTAGATGGTGATAATATTGGCATCTCTCCACTGCTGAGGGACAGTTTCATGCTTCCACACTTTGCTGATGACAAGGAAAAGGGCACGGATGGAAAGGTAGCCTCCTTGCTTGAAGATCTCTGCAGGGATGCTGTCAGGACCAGGGGTCTTGTTGTCTTTCAGAGACCTTATTGCACTCTTAACCTCTCCAAAGGTTGGTGGAAGGTCAAGGTCATGGATGGTTGGGTAGTCAGGTAGTTCCTCCAGAACTGAGGGGTCTGTTGGGGCGGGCTGATTTAGCAGAGTTTCAAAATGTTCAAATTTGAACTGTGAAAAAACAAAAAGGCCCTTGCAGTAAAATCAATTGTGTAGCTGTAGAGAATGTTAAACTGCAGAGGCTTTATGAGTTACTGCATCTCCAATAACGGTGACTAGGAGCCATCCTTACATATTGTATCATGCTCATTGCATTATGGAGATAATTACGTTGGCTTTGCAAGTAAAACAAGTTTGTCATTGTGACAGGACGCCATCATCCTCCTCATCCTTGCAGATCAACACTCTACATATCACATAAGTTGCTGATTTGGTTTGTCCACGTAATAACACTGAGTGGAGAGGAAAAGAACGACCTCACACACACACACACACACACACACACACACACACACACACACACACATACACACACACAAACACACACACACACACACACACACACACACACACACACACACACATACACACACACACACACACACACACGCACACACACACACACACACACAGAGAATGTTTTGTAAGAGAGTGTTGTTAAATGAAACGTGAAATGAGAAGTCAGAGGTGTGAGAACATACCATCACGAGGGAACCTTCACAGCAGACTGAAAGTGGCCTTGCAGGTCAACAAACTGGAGTGCCCCCTGTTATTTTTTGGGGGGGGGTGGGGGGGTTGTCAAATTGTACCATTCTTGACAAGCATTAAAGCAACTGCAAGGGGTAGATAAGGATACCCTGTGGTGTCCCGTGAGCCTCTTTCACACAGACATCCTGCACAGAAGTTTAGGCATGTGCCTCTCAAACAGAACCAGCAAAGTGGAATAGTGACGCACTTTTGTGCTTTCACACCGGGCTTCTGAACAGCACACCAGTGTCTGGTGGGACATTGCTTTCAACACAACTGTCACGACTGGGTCTATGGCGTGGTTTGTTCTCCCAGAAGGCAAAGGAAAATTGGCGCGGGCAAGGCGTGAATTTAAATACATTATTTATTTTTTAACATTAATAAACTACAAAAAAAGGAAGCAAACAAAAGACGCACACAAAGGCGGAAATACCAACTTGACTATGAAACAAAAGACATGCACGTGGGCACAAAAACTATGAACAATAAAACAAAAACACTAACTGTGGCATAAATGAACAAAACTTACTTGGTAAAGAACTGTGACAAGACATGGAGCAGAGTGATGAAATAGTGTGAGGACGCCAGGACGAACAACAGAAACAGACAGATTTAAATAGTGACGTGATCAGTGAAAACAGGTGCGTGACTCGAAACAGGCGCGTGACAAGACAGGTGAAAACTAATGGGTGACCATGGAAACCAAACCAAACAAGGAAGTGCAACCAGGAACTAAAAAAAGAGCCCAAAACCCAAGCAAAACAAAAACATGATTAACACAGACATGACAGAGCCCCCCCCCCTTACGGACAGATCCCAGATGTCCCAACACAAAAAAATGAACAAGAGTCATGGGGGGGCGGGAGGGGGACATGGCGGTGGGTCGCCAGGCCAAGTGGCCCCGAATCCACCGAGGCATAGTCATGTGGCGGCGGCGAGTGGAACGCCGCCACCACAGGCGAGGTGGGCGACCCGGGAAGGGCCACATGCGTGGCCGACGAAGATGTGGGCGCACTTGGCGTGGCGTACGACCAGGCAGTGGCCACCTTCGTGGCAGACGAGGAGGCAGGCGCGTCGTCATCATGGCAGGCGGCGAAGCTTGGCGTGGCGCGTCAGGCGGCGAAGCTTGGCGTGGCGGGTAAGGCGGCGAAGCTTGGCGTGGCGGGTCTTGGTCTTGGCTGGGGTCTTGGTCTTGGCGTGGGTCTTGGCGAGGGTCTTGGTCTTGGCGAGGGTGGGTCTTGGTTTTGGTCTTGGCGTGGTGGGTCTTGGTCTTGGGTCTTGGCGTGGAGCAGCTACTGGCGGCACTTGGTGGCGTGGAGCAGCTACTGGCGGCACTTGGCGGCGTGGAGCAGCTACTGGCGGCACTTAGCGGCGTGGAGCAGCTACTGGCGGCACTTGGCGTGGTGCTGCTACCTGAGCTTGGCGTGGTGCTGCTACCTGAGCTTGGCGTGGTGCTGCTACCTGAGCTTGGCGTGGTGCTGGTACCGGTGCTTGGCGTGGTGCTGGTTCTTGGCGTGGTGCTGGTTCTTGGCGTGGTGCTGCTACCGGCAGCACTGGAGCTAGCCTTGGACTTGGTGCTGATACAGGTGCTAGCTGTGGCTTCGGTGGAGGTGGCCTAGCTGGGGGTTGCGGCTTAGCCGGCCGAAAAACCCGTGGCGGCGGCCGCGTTGGAGGCTGTGGCTTGGCGGGCCGAAAGACTGGTGGTGGCGGCCGTGCTGGAGGCTGTGGCTTGGCATGGTGAAACTGAGTCACCCCACCTGAAAAGTTCCCAGCCATGGCCCCCCCTCAAGGAGCGGATACCAGACGCGCGCCCTGCGGTCTGGAATCGTTTCTTTGGGTGGGTGGAGGGTGGTCAGGAGGGGGGCAGAATCCTCCCCTCCAAACTGTCCAAAAAGTATTTCTTCTTGTACCTGCATCTTGTGGGTGAAAAAAAAAAGTGTGACTTGGGCGTGGCTTGAGTCCTGGGGGGCGGGGCATGGAATTTGGGTGGCTTGGATTGACAGGATCTGATTTCTAAAAACATGTCCTGGTAATGTCTTATCATGTTTTTAGAGTCTTTGGTTGGAGGCGGATGATCAAAAGAAAAAGAGTTCAGAAAAAAAAAATCCTGGTCTGTGATGTCATCAGGGCGAAGCCGGGCTGGCTGCTGCTTGCTTCCGCCCGGAGGGGGAGGGGCTTGTGGGAGCGGCGTGTCCTGCCGGCTCGCGGAAGTCTTCCCTCGTCCTTGGCGACGCTTCCGGGACGGGAACGACGCGCCGATCGGCACCAGCTTGCCTCCATTCCCCCACATCATCCCCCTGCGCTCCCTGGGGGAAAAGCGCAGCGTCTCGGTCTCCATGGCGCGCAGCACCTCCCACGCTGCCTCGTCAAAAGCGTCCAATTTTCTTGCGGGATAATTTTTCTGCTGGCGTCCTACTGTCACGACTGGGTCTATGGCGTGGTTTGTTCTCCCAGAAGGCAAAGGAAAATTGGCGCGGGCAAGGCGTGAATTTAAATACATTATTTATTTTTTAACACTAATAAACTACAAAAAAAGGAAGCAAATAAAAGGCGCACACAAAGGCGGAAATACCAACTTGACTATGAAACAAAAGACTGCGCTTATCGTGTCTTGTCCTGTGTCGTCATCCTGCAGCTCCTCGTCGTTCCCTGGTTTCGAACAGTGTGTCTCGTCTCCCCGTATTCCCTCTGGACTCCCTGCTGCCTCCCTGGATCTCGACCTCTCGCCTGCCCGGACTACGACACCTCGCTCCGAGCCTGCCTGGCCCTTTCTGGACTTCCGCATCTTTCCCAACACCTCCCGGTAACACTCATCATATAAACGCTTCACATAGTCACACCACACATGTTTGGATTAATTACACACATCATTCTATTGTGTTAATAAATACGCAACAAGCTAAGCGACGTCCCTGTCTCTGTGCCGTCTCCTTCTCCACTGTACCGATACAGAAATGACCACATTTCAAAGGTCAAGTCAACATCACAACCTGACATTGAAAAAGATGTCGTTAAAAAGTGTGTTGTTTTAAAGTTGTGTTTGTGTTGTAGAATATTGGTTGGAAAATTACCAAAATTCAATTGTCAAATCACCGTCAGAATCCAACATTGATTAAACGTTGTCAAAAAGCATGTTGTTTCAACGTTAGGTTTGAGTTGCTCAACATCAGGACCTAATTCAACAAGTTCTCAACGTTGTTTTAATGTCTTGTGCCTGCTCGGTGGCCTCTTTTGCACATCAGAGCCAAAACACCTGCATATAATCGCCCATCTCTTTCATACATTTAATGCCTTATTGCCAGTGTGTTAATTTGAGGCATTATGGCATCAGCACCAGTGTCTGATATCATGTACAAGAACCCCCACCTGCCAGACAGCTGAGACAACAAAGTGGGATTAGCATTAAACTACATGAAACCATACTTGCCAACCTTAAAACCTTCAAATTCGGGAGATTTGGGGGGTGGGGGTATATTTATAGCTAGTATTTAAAGTATTTCTTATATATATAAATAAAATAAATACTAGACTTTCAGTGAATTCTAGCTATATATATATATATATATATATATATATATATATATATATATATATATATATATATATATATATATATATATAAATAAATGATAAATAAATATATATATATATATATATATATATATATAGATATATTTATTTATATATATATATATATATATATATATATATATATATATATATATATATATATATATATATATATATATATATACATATGTATTTTATTTTATATATTTATTTTATTATATTTATATATATATATATATATATATATATATATATATATATATATATATATATATATATATATATATATATATATATATATATATATATATATATATATATATATATATGTATAATAAATACATGAATTTCAGTGTTCATTTATTTACACGTATACCCACATAACACTCCTCTCTACTCATTGTTGTATTTGAACGTGCAATGCTTTGCAGCCAGTAGCACAGCCTTTGAAGGAGCGTAGGTATGGGCAGTGTAATATTCTGGGTTGGAGTCATATATATATATATATATATATATATATATATATATATATATATATATATATATATAAATAAATGATAAATAAATATATATATATATATATATATATATATATATATATATATATATATATATATATATATATATATATATATATATATACATATGTATTTTATTTTATATATTTATTTTATTATATTATATATATATATATATATATATATATATATATATATATATATATATATATATATATATATATATATATATATATATATATATATATATATATATATATATATATATATATATATATATAATAAATACATGAATTTCAGTGTTCATTTATTTACACATTGACACACATAACACTCCTCTCTACTCATTGTTGTATTTGAACGTGCAATGCTTTGCAGCCAGTAGCACAGCCTTTGAAGGAGCGTAGGTATGGGCAGTGTAATATTCTGGGTTGGAGTCAATAACCAGGCGAGGTGACGAAGTTACGTCTCTTTACTTCATACTTCAGAACCGACTCCCACACTTGCCGTCAGGGTGCGCAATACAACGTAAACCGTTGGCCAACCAAAAAGTAACCACAGAACATTAGTGTTCTGTGGTTACTTTTTGGTTGGCCAAGCGGACGTGACGACAGGCTGTCCTCACTCAGGTCCACACGGACCTGGAGGGGGCGTGCCTTAAGTCCGGCTGGAAATCGGGAGAAATTCGGGAGAATGGTTGTCCCGGGAGATTTTCGGGAGAGGCACTGAAATTCGGGAGTCTCCCGGAAAAATCGGGAGGGTTGGCAAGTATGCATGAAACCTTTTTGGCGCTTAAATACTACTTCCAAAAGTGGACAATTAGAGGACTTGTGGCTGTCTCTACTAAAATTCAGAACTGGAACCACCTTCAAATAATGTCACATCAGTGAGCATCTCGACCGGCGGTCTCCAACAGGTAGCTCGCCTCCTGTTTCTGGCTACCTTATTAAAGGGTCAGAGAATATTTGCTTCAACTCTTTGTATTTTTTATAGCAATTCAGAAATTATGCCTCTATTTGATAACAAATGAGCAAAAAATGGCATACAGACAGTGACTGCTTTAATTGAGTGTACACCTGTTTCGTAAATAGGGATGTCCCAGTGCAACCTTTTGAGTTTTGAGTACAATAGCCGCACAATTAATTCATACTTTTAATATTTTGTATTGTGAAATGTTAGAAGAGATTTCATCAAGTGAAATTAGTCAGAGAACAATGGTAGGTAAGAAAAACACTAACCTATTTATTATTAATCGTCTGGAATAGACTTATTCTGTATTTTAGGTTTAAGTGGAGTGGTAATTTGTTTTTGATGACACTGAGTACATTAAACATATGTTTCTTATTGCAATCGAAGAAAAATGTTGTCCTTAAATAAAATAGTGAACCTACAAGACAACTTGTCTTTTAGTAGTAAGTAAGCAAACAAAGGCTCCTAATTTGGCTGCTGACATATGCAGTAACATTTTGTGTCATTTATCATTCTATTATTTTGGACGAGCTGTAAGAACATATTATTAATCCACTGTTCATTTCTTGTTGATATCTGCTTATTTTCCATTTCAACATGTTCTATCTACAATTCTGTTAAAATGGAATAATCACATATGCTTCTGTTGTTTGAAACTTTACATTAGTTTTGGAAGATACCACAAATGTACGTATCGATCCAATACCAAGTCGTTACAGGATCATACATTGGTTATATTCAAAGTCTTCATGTGTGCATGGACATATTTACTGAGTTTATAAATATAACAGTTTTTTTGTTTTTTTTTAAAGAAAAAAGATTTTGTGACGATAAAAAATATCGATGTAATCATAGTAGTATCGGCTAGATAAGCTCATATACTTGGTATCATTACAGTGGATGTTAGGTGTCGATCCACCAATGCCGTTTGTTTACATTTTGATGCCGGTGAGCTACGGTGTGTAGTGAAGCATACTTAGCTATTCGTCATCCTGCAGGGATGATACTTGTAAGAAACTTACTTTATTTGTTGCCATGGAGACAAGGATTAGTGATTTAGAAGAAGTTAAAACACTGCAGACTGCAGATGGACTTTAGCCGCTAACTAGCTAGCCATGTCTTAAAGCACCTCTTCCTGAGGGCGTTTCAGTGTTATAACTTCACCTTTATCATTAGTTTTTAAGCCATAATGCGTCCGTTCTCCTTTTTCTGTCTACACATTGTGTCTGCTTGTACAAACCCCGTTTCCATATGAGTTGGGAAATTGTGTTAGATGTAAATATAAACGGAATACAATGATTTGCAAATCATTTTCAACCCATATTCAGTTGAATATGCTACAAAGACAACATATTTGATGTTCAAACTGATAAACATTTTTTTTTTGCAAATAATCGTTAACTTTAGAATTTGATGCCAACAACACGTGACAAAGAAGTTGGGAAAGGTGGCAATAAATACTGATAAAGTTGAGGAATGCTCATCAAACGCTTATTTGGAACACAGGTGAACAGGCAAATTGGGAACAGGTGGGTGCCATGATTGGGTATAAAAGTAGATTCCATGAAATGCTCAGTCATTCACAAACAAGGATGGGGCGAGGGTCACCACTTTGTCAACAAATGCGTGAGCAAATTGTTGAACAGTTTAAGAAAAACCTTTCTCAACCAGCTATTGCAAGGAATTTAGGGATTTCACCATCTACGGTCCGTAATATCATCAAAGGGTTCAGAGAATCTGGAGAAATCACTGAACGTAAGCAGCTAAGCCCGTGACCTTCGATTCCTCAGGCTGTACTGCATCAACAAGCGGCATCCGTGTGTAAAGGATATCACCACATGGGCTCAGGAACACTTCAGAAACCCACTGTCAGTAACTACAATTGGTCGCTACATCTGTAAGTGCAAGTTAAAACTCTCCTATGCAAGGCAAAAACCGTTTATCAACAACACCCAGAAACATCGTCGGCTTCGCTGGGCCTGAGCTCATCTAAGATGGACTGATACAAAGTGGAAAAGTGTTCTGTGGTCGGACGAGTCCACATTTGAAATTGTTTTTGGAAACTGTGGACGTTGTGTCCTCCGGACCAAAGAGGAAAAGAACCATCCGGATTGTTATAGGCGCAAAGTTGAAAAGCCAGCATCTGTGATGGTATGGGGGTGTATTAGTGCCCAAGACATGGGTAACTTACACATCTGTGAAGGCGCCATTAATGCTGAAAGGTACATAAAGGTTTTGGATCAACATATGTTGCTATCCAAGCAACGTTACCATGGACGCCCCTGCTTATTTCAGCAAGACAATGCCAAGCCACGTGTTACATCAACGTGGCTTCATAGTAAAAGAGTGCGGGTACTAGACTGGCCTGCCTGTAGTCCAGACCTGTCTCCCATTGAAAATGTGTGGCGCATTATGAAGCCTAAAATACCACAACGGAGACCCCGGACTGTTGAACAACTTAAGTCAAACTTTAATCAAGCAAGAATGGGAAATAATTCCACCTGTGAAGCCTAAAAAATATGTCTCCTTAGTTCCCAAACGTTTACTGAGTGTTGTTAAAAGGAAAGGCCACGTAACACAGTGGTGAACATTCCCTTTCCCAACTACTTTGGCACGTGTTGCAGCCATGAAATTCTAAGTTAATTATTATTTGCAAAAAAAAAAAAAAGTTTATGAGTTTGAACATCAAATATCTTGTCTTTGTAGTGCATTCAATTGAATGTGGGTTGAAAAGGATTCGCAAATCATTGTATTCCGTTTATATTTACATCCAACACAATTTCCCAACTCATATGGAAACGGGGTTTGTAAGTACTCCGTGATTGTGCGCTGCCGAACATGCTCCTCTGCTCCTAAACCAGCAATGTCACGACGTGATGACGATGCGACATGCCTAGGGATGATGTTTGATAAGAAATTATCGAGTTCGAGCCTATTATCGAATCCTCTTATCGAACCGATTCCTTATCGATTCTCTTATCGAGTCCAGATAGGTTGTTGTATATGGAAAAAAACACACAATATTTGGTTTAACAAAAGCTCACTTTTATTATATAATAAAAAAATAAAATCTAATAAATAAATAAATATTGACTGTTACCCACCTAAAAAAATAAAATAAAATAAATAAATATTGACTGTTGTTACCCAAAGTATATTAAGTGGGATTTTTCAGAGAAACAAATATATACAGTAACACAAAAACAACCTGTCTCTGTGATCACTATAGGTGTATAAATAATACTATAGTGTTAAATAAAATCAGTCCTTTGGGCACAAAACTGAAAATAATACAGCTCTCCAAAAAGTGCACTTCTGCTGCTATTTGACATAACTGTTTGTTATGATGCTTTGACATTTTTGCACTTTATTTCTTTATTGAAAGAAAATTATATGAAGAGAAAAGTTATTTGCAAATGTGGTTACAATGCTAAAAAATGAAAAGTTAAAGCTAAAAAAAGAAATACACTTTATTGAGTTAACATTATTTCTTTATGGGGGAAAAATGTTATGAGCTAGAGAATACAACAACTGCACTACCCAGCATGCAACGGGAGTTACGAGCATGCGTGGTAGCCCCGAAAAGTGTTGCATGTTGCCACGCTGTGAAAGTAAACGTCAAGAACTCAGCCAATACGCCTCGTCTGCATTATTTATAATTAGACAGACAACACATCTACAGTGTGATTTTGTTTTGTTTACAAGGAAAGAAAAACAAAAGTTAAAAAAGGGAGATATGTTGTATATATATATATGTATGTGCTGCGGTTGTTTTAAGAACGTTGCGACAGCTGCCGTAAAGGAGGTGCGTTGCTAGCCTGGTTGCTATGTTTCCGGTTGGTCGTAAAGGTGTTCGTCATGTGTTTGTACCCTGCTCAAATCTCTCAGTAAAGTTATTCGATGGATTATAGCTTTTGTTTTGAACTTTATTACACTTTGGAGCGCTTTTTCCCGTCCATTGTTTTCCTGCTTTCGCTATCTGCGCCGAATGACTGAGCTACGTGACGTCATTTCTTGTGATGTCACACGGAGCATTTCTGGTCGGGACGGGATTCGAATAAAGAATCAACTCTTTTCCTTTACTATAGTGGTCACGATAACGGGTACCGGTTCTCAAAAAGGGATTCGAGTCCGACCACTCGGTTCTTTTATTATCAAACAACCGGGAAAACCGGTTTCGAGTATCATCCCTAGACATGCCTGTAAAAAAAAAAAGGGGAACCGGTACTTTTCAAACAGAGTATAGTACCGTTTCTGATTCATTAGTATTGCGATACTATACTAGTACCGGTATACCGTATAACCCTACTTTCTAATGTGTATGCCTCGGAGAATTTATATGTGTAAGTAATATGCAACTGTAATTATTTAAATGGCCTGTTTTCGACTGCAATGTTGTTGAATTATTATTACGTATGTCTAGTTTGTGTGCTTAGCTGTTGTGTAGCTGCTAGCCCCTAGTAGCCTACAGCATAGCCTACCATGTTTACCTTTTGTAAATGACTTGACTAAAATAGAAGAAAAGACCAACTGTGTGTGCTAATTGCCAATATTTAAAATTGTATTTCTAGAAATGTAAAAAGTTAGTTTTTGTAGTCATTGACTAATCTTAATTTTAGCATGAATATTTATATATTGTCTATTTTAGTTTACAAATGTTTTCTCTCACAAAAAACTATCTTGTTTACAGATTCTAAAACATCTCAAAGATGCCTAATTTAGGAATTGCAAGTTGAATAACGTTTCTTTTCAGAATAAAATACTTATTTCTTGCTTAAAAGTCCTGCATTTAAGATGATCAAGTACAATTATACGTCCCTGCAGCTAGTTAATTTCACTAGTTTTTAGTATTTTTTCCAAAAATCTAGCCTTTTCATCTTATTTTTTGCAGTGTGGTGGACATTTAGATGTCAACTGGCTGTCCAACTTTGTACAAGTACACACGCAGCAGGTATTAGAGCGCTCATATCGAAGATTTAAGAACAGAAATAAGTTTTTTGCCGATGTCAATATTGAACAAGGGCAACCCCATTTGTAAAAAAAGTACTATTTAAATGTTGGTAGTCGTGTAAATAAAAAACAGGAATTTCTTCTCAAGTGTATTTAGACTCTTTTTTTGACTTTTTCAGTGATGACAAACGGGAAAAATGGGAAGATCCTAGAACTGGCAACGGAAGTTGAGTTGAGTTGAGTTGAGTTTGAGTTTATTTCGAACATGCAAGCATACAACATGATACATCACAATTTCCAGTTTCTCTTTTCAACATGTTCGAAAAGGAGTAGGAAGAAGCAGAGCTTATTTAATCCTACCCCTTTTCTTTACATAACAGTTGCTAAAACTTTTTGTTCACTTCCTGTTCACAATTTATTCACAATAAACTCCATAAGTAATCACAATAAAAATAAATAAATAAATAATAGTAATAATTTAATAATATAATTGGTGAAGTATGTCATATTTCATATGATGAGATAAGTAAGATTACTTTAAGAATGAATGAATGGATGGATGAAATACATTGAGAATGTTTGTCATGGTTCTTCTTCTTTGTACTTTGTAAACACTTTAAGTTTGAAGAGTTTCTTGAAGTGGATCATATTAGTACATTGTTTGATTGCTTTGCTTAATCCATTCCATAATTTAATTCCGCATACTGATATACTGAAGGTCTTAAGTGTTGTACGTGCATACAAATGTTTTAAATTACGTTTTTCTCTAAGATTATATTTCTCCTCTTTTTTTGAGAAGAATTGTTGTATATTCTTGGGTAGCAGGTTATAGTTTGCTTTGTGCATAATTTTAGCTGTTTGCAAATTCACTATGTCGTGGAATTTCAGTATTTTTGATTCAATTGTCGTGGGGTGGTAAAGCAGGACAAGCATCTCTATACTGGCTGCTTAGAACAAACCATACTTCCTGACTTATTCAACTGTTTTAAGCCCTGTCTACATTAAGCCGGATAACCCCTTAAACAAATAATTATTTAGCCTGAACCCTGTGTCAGCCACACTAAACCAGCGTTTAAGATTCCCTTCCTTGGATAATATTTTACACGGGTAAGTGCGCCGTCTATTTCTTGAATCTCCGGCTCTTAGCTCTGTGTGGACTCATCGATCGTTTACAAAGTGAGTTCGGAGAAGAGGTGAAGTCAGAAAGACTGCGCCCCACACAAGAAAATGACGCCAGAAAAAACGCGCCACAGCCAGATTCATAATAACCGGTTTCTTAACTCAGAGGTAACCACTGGAAAGATGGAGACGAGTCATCCAGACATGCCCGTGTTTCTTGTTTTTCTAAATGTACACACACTTGTAGAAATCACACATGAATACCTTAAGAGAAGGAAACACGCGATTGCAGCTATTTCGGATACAACACAAACCGCAGACAGCAACATAGTAATGTTGAGTGACGGTTTTGGATAAGGCTTGAAAGAATGGCAGCCTAGTGGGATATGTTTGTCAACGAGTGTGTTGTGCCAGAGGAATGGAAAGATAACTTTGGAATGTCCAGGTCAGCTGTGATTCTATTTACCAAAAAACTTTGTCCATTTGTCGAAGGAGAGTCAAGGAGATTGCGGGCTCCCGTGAATGTGATAAAAAAGATAGCGTGTGCTTTGTATTACCTGGCCGACGAGGGAAGACTACGGAAAACAGTGAATGCATTGTGACTGGTAAAGCAGACTGTATCAGTTATTGTCCGCCGTGTATGTCGAGCGATTACTCAACGTCTAGGTCCAGAGTATATAAAGTCACCAAAAATGAATGAACATGAAGGTGAAGGCAAAAGAGTGAGGAGTGTCCTGACCATATATCTAGATCCCTGGTTTGATTGATGTAAAATGTTCTTTATTCATACTTGCCAACCCTCCTGATTTTCCCGGGAGACAACCGAATTTCAGTGCCCCTCCCGAAAATCTCCCGGTGCAACCATTCTCCCGAATTTCTCCCGATTTCCACAACAATATCGGGGTCGTGCCTTAAAGGCACGACCTTTAGCTTCCTCTCTCACCTGAAAAGGAGACTATTATATATGTCTCCGTTATCCATAGGTCTATCTATAACCCATAAAGTAGGCAGGCACGGTGCTATTTCTCAGCGTGTGTTTATTCCAGCCGGCACGTTAATACACTGACACACAACATCCGGATTCCCATCATGCATTGCTTCAAAACTACAGCAAGTAGTAATGTCCAAAAACATAACAGAGACGAAGCAGAAGAACGAAGAAGAGACATGGCGACGACGAGTAAGAAAAAGAAGTACGCTTGCAAGTTCCAAAATTATTGGAAAAAAAAAATTTCAGTTCATCCAGGACAGCTCGAAGGGGAAGGGGTATGTTGCCTGCAAATGTTGTAGATCAGACTTCTCCATTGAACACGGTGGCCGAACGGATATACCGTATTTTTCGGACAATAAGTCGCAGTTTTTTTCATAGTTTGGCCGGTGGTGCGACTTATACTCAGGAGCGACTTATGTGTGAAATTATTAACACATTACCGTAAAATATAGATCTGTTGTGTAGGACTAGATGTTACAATCCCCTAATGCATACTTGAGACACCTATGCGACTTTGTGGGATGGTCAAGTGAGTGAAGGCATCCTCTGGGTTATCAAGTGGGCGCCCCCCATCCTCAGTGTTTCGCTGATAGGCCCACGACACCTCCAGAGGGTTCAGCAGTGAGTCCCAGCGTCCCAGGATCACTCCCTAGATGCCATCACTCACTTGAAAGCCCAGGTGGAGTCCCTTCGCTTGACCCACAGCCACTGACTCCCCTTTTCAGCGGCTTTTGAGAGGTCTTTCACTGCCTGCCGGTGGGCCTTCCCTCGCACTCCCATTTCCCTGAGGAGCCTGGATGTTGAGGTGGCCACGAATCCTCTGCAGCCTACTTCCACTGGGCGTACCCTCGCTTTCCAGCCTTGTTGTTGCGCATCGGCTGCAAGCTCAGTGTACCTCAACTTCTTGCGCTCGTAGGCCTCCTCCATTGCACTCTCCCAGGGCACCGTGAGCTCTATGATGTACACGAGCCTGAGCGAAGCTGACCACAGAACAAGATCTGGCCGCAGGTTGGTGGACGCAATCTCAACTGGGAAGCAGAGTCTCTGGCCCAGGTCTGCCAGCAGTCTCCAGTCCCGTGCCCCGCCTAGCTGTCCAGTGTCTGGTCTTGTGGGGGTGAGGTTGGCTTGACCCTCGCCCTCCCGGACAAATGTTGTTGCTTGCCAACGGGATGACGAAGGAGGAAGGGCATTGACACTTGTCCGTCGACTTTCCAGCACTGCTGCAAGACACTTTAGCACCTGGTTGTGCCGCCAGGTGTACGGCCTTGGGTGAGGCTGGTCTTGCAGCCCACCAGGATGTGCTTCAGTGTTGCTGGACTCGGACACAGAGGGCATGTGGGGTCTTCACCATACCACTGGCTGAGGTTTTTTGGAGAAGGCAGGACATCGTAGGCAGCCCTGATGGTAAAGCTTGCCCTGAATGCCTCCATCTCCCACAGCTCTTTCCAGGAGATCTTCCTCTTCTCTACTCCTTCCCATGTCATCCACTGCCCTTGTTTTGCCTGCGCCACAGCTTGTGCGCACCTTCTTGCTTCCTCTTCCCGACGTATCTCCTGTACCACCAGCTTGCGTCTCTGAGATGGAGTGGCCTTGCTCCAGGCTGGTGTACTGGCCCCAAGGCCAAGACCACTCCTCCCCTGCAGTACTCGGCCCACAATGTCTCTGTGCCTGAGTGCTGCTTTAGCCTGCTCAGTTGCAGCCAGTGGGGTCCACTTCCTCCCAGTAGCCAGAATGGGGGCAGCTTGGGCTACAAATGGATCACTCGAATCCAGTAGCATCATCTCCAGTCTGACTTTGGCGCACTTGAACTCCTCTGTGAGACTGGAAATGGGCAGTTCTAACATTCCTTTGCCGTAGAGTCCAATACTGCTGAGGCACCTGGGAAGGCCAAGCCACTTCCTTGCATATGAGCTAACCAGTCTCTCCAGCTTTTCCACCTTAGAGAGCGGGACTTCATAGAGGGTTAGTGGCCGCAATAGGCGTGGAAGTAGTCCATACTGCATGCACCAGAGCTTCAGCTTGCCAGGAAGCAGGGTTCTGTCGATGTTCTCCAGGCCGCTGGCTACCTCCTTCCTGAGCTGATCTACCTGCTCTTTGTCTTTGAGGGAGGCATCATACCAACGACCTAGGGACTTCACAGGCTTCTCGGAGACGGTTGGAATAGGTTCCTCACCAATGTGAAAGCGGTGGTGTGACAGTTTCCCCTTGTCAATAGAGATGCTTCTGGACTTGCTTGGCTTGATCTTCATGCGAGCCAGCTCAATGTTTTCTTGGAGCTTTCTCAGAAGCCGTACAGTGCAAGCCTTGGTTGTGGTGAGTGTTGTGAGGTCATCCATGTAGACTCTGACAGGCGGCAGCCTCAGGCCAGGTCTTATTAGCTGTCCCCCAACCACCCATCGCGATGCCCGGATGATCACCTCCATGGCCATGGTGAAGGCCAGCGGGGAGATGGTGCAGCCGGCCATGATTCCCACCTCCAGGTGTTGCCATGCTGTGGTGTACTCGGCAGTTGTCACGCATAGCTGGACGTCCTGGAAGTAGGCCTTGACAAGGGTTGTGAGAGCTGCTGGGACCCTGAAGTAGTCGAAAGCTGTCCACAGGAGGTTGTGAGGGACTGAGCCAAAGGCATTGGCGAGATCCAGGAAAACCACATAAAGGTCTGTTCTCTCCTTCTTGGCAACCTGGATCTGATGCCAGATGACACTAGTATGTTCCATGCAACCGGGGAAGCCTGAGATGCCTGCTTTCTCGATTGATGTGTCAATCAGGTTGTTTCTTTGCAGATATCCTGCCAGCCTATGAGCAACCACGCTGAAGAATATTTTTCCCTCGACATTTAGAAGGCTGATCTGGCGGAATTGGCCGATTTCTGATGAGTCCTTTTCCTTGGGGATAAGGATTCCACCGGCTCTTCGCCAGGAAGTTGGTATCTCCTTCTTTTGCCACACGACTCTCATCAGCTTCCAGAGGAAGCGCAGGACATCTGGTGCATTTTTGTAGAGCCTGTATGGAACTCCGTTGGGACCTGGAGCTGATGCAGCCCTTGCTCTACGAACGGTTTTGTCTACTTCACTCCATCTGGGTAGGCTGATGTCTAGATCGTGCTCTGGTGGATTGACTGGTGGCATGTCAGGTGGGAGTGTAACCTCTTCATGGTGTCGGTCGTCTGTGCTGGATTTTTGCAGATGTTCTTCCAGGTTGGCCTTTTTTTTTTTTTTTTTTTTTTTTTTTTTAATGTCCTGCCCAGCTTCTCGGGCAAATCATATAGCAGATGTAGATGCCCATATCGGCTGTTCAGATTTACTTTACAAAAGAGAAGTGTAGGATACTTCTCTTGTTGCCTTACTTGTATTTTGACTTTATTAAATGTATTTATATTATCATTTGGTGCAGCTGGGCCGGAGCAGGAGGGGATAGAAAGAGAGAAAAAGGAAGACAGAGGGGGGAATTGTGGGGACAAGAGGGGGATTAGACAGAGAGACAAAAACAACAACAGCAAACACAACAACAACAACAACAACAGAGCAACATCAGCAAATACGATATGTACAAATATGATGGTAAAAGTAATAGCAAATAAGCAGTTAGCGAAAATAAAAATACAAATACAGAAATGACAATGAGCATTATTACACTAAAAATGGAGCAATATGAATACCAATAGAAATAGTGCTATTGATAATAAACAATACCAGTACTTTACCTTTATTATCAACAATACAATTGTTCAAATGCAACAATACATATACGTAATGATAACTTGAGATACGAAAGAATGCAGAAAAATGGAGGGGAAGAAAGAGAAGCAACCTTAACCTTGTAGATTGTTATAGTAACAATAGGTTAAGCTTTGTCAGTGTGCCATGTGTTATACCCAGTTTACCCTAGGGCAACAACGTTAATATATGTTTGATGAAACGTGATTATGTGCATGAGTGTATGTGTGCATATGTACTTGAATATGTACAGTATGTGTATGTGTGCTTGTACAGTGAATGTATATGTACAGTATGTGTATATGTGTGTACAGCGAATGTATATGTACAGTATGTGTATACAGTATGTGTGTTTGAACAGTGAATGTATATGTACAGTATGTGTAAATGTGTGTTCGTACAGTGAATGTATATGTACAGTATATGTATGTGTGTGTTTGTACAGTGAATGTATGTGTAGTATGTGTATGTGTGTGTTTGTACAGTGAGTGTATATGTACAGTATGTGTATATGTATGTTTTTACAGTGAATGTATATGTACAGTATATGTATACATTATGTTTGTATAATGAATATGCGTGTGGATGTACGAGCTTTGAGTGTGTAAATATGTACTGTATTTATTTGTATATGTATGTGGGAGCGTAGGTTCCAGGTTGGCCTTTGACACTGAGAGACTTCCAGACTTCTCCTTTGTGAACAGACTCTTCACAAATTTGAAGGGGTCTTTGTAGAAGCGTGTTCTTGTTTGCTCCTTCCTTCTGCGCTTCCTCAGAAGGTTTTCCGCTCTCCTCAGTGTTGCAAGTCTACTCTGGATCTGTCCCTGCAGCAGGTTTATGCCCTCCTTCTCCTCCTCTGTGGCCTTCCTCCATTGCTTCTTCAGCTGTCTCCTCTCCTTGACTAGGCGGTCTATTTCTGTCTGTCTTCTGGACTTAGTGGGGATTGATGGAGCAGATCGTTTTCCTTCGACCACTCCAAACCGTTCCACTCCATAGGCATAGATTAGATTCCCCATTCTCTCCAACTTCTTCATGGCGGTGCCTCTGATCCCTTCTATGATGTTGCAGAGATCAGTGTTGACCTCCTTCCACAGTGTCCCGTCGCAGGATTTTGGCCACTTGACAAATGGCCTTCGCCCCCGGATCTTCTTTTCCGTTGCAGGTCGTAGTGGGTTGGGTTCAGGTTGTTCTCCCGCGCCTAGTTCTGCCTCCTCAGGGACAGGGGTGTTGATGTCCTGCAGACTGTGGGGTTTGTCCTGCTGCTGAACATAAAATAATATTATTTAGCTAATTCACGTAAGAGACTCGACGTATAAGATTTCATCAAATTTAGCGATTAGGAGTGACAGATTGTTTGGTAAAAGTATAGCATGTTCTATATGTTATAGTTATTTGAATGACTCTTACCATAATATGTTACGTTAACATACCAGGCAGGTTCTCAGTTGGTTATTTATGCGTCATATAACGTACTCTTATTCAGCCTGTTGTTCACTATTATTTATTTATTTTAAATTGCCTTCCAAGTGTCTATTCTTGGTGTTGGGTTTTATCAAATACATTTCCCCCAAAAATGCGACTTATATATGTTTTTTCCCTTCCTTATTATGCATTTTGGGCCGGTGCGCCTTATACTCCGGTGCGACTTATACTCTGAAAAATACGGTACTCATTCATGAACGGATTATTTATATATATATATATATATATATATATATATATATATATATATATATATATATATATATATATATATATATATATATATATATATATATATATATATATATATAGACTTAGACTTAGAGCACAGATAATAACGACATTTCGTTACATAAACTCATGGTAGTGCAGGATAAAAAAGCAATAAAGTGCATATATGAATAAATAAATATATATAAATGATATATAAATATACATATATATATATATATATAAGATAAATAAATATATATACATATATATAAATAAATAGATAGATTACTGTACAGATAAATATATTGCACTTTTTCAAATGCGTCCACGTTTATGGATGTATGTTATATTGTCTTTTTTATTCCAGCGAGTTAGTCCATTTTGGGGGGAGTTGAGGGGATAATTTAATTATGATGCGTTCAAGAGTCTTACGGCCTGAGGGAAGAAGCTGTTACAGAACCTGGAGGTTCTGCTTCGGATGCTGCGGAACCTCTTTCTAGAGTCCAGCAGTGAAAACAGTCCTTGGTGGGGGTGGGAGGAGTCTTTGCAGATTTTCTGAGCCCTGGTCAGGCAGCGGCTTTTTGCAATCTCCTGGATAGGAGGAAGAGGAGTCCTGATGATATTTTCCGCCGTCCTCACCACTCTCTGCAGAGACTTCCAGTCTGAGGCATTGCAGGCTCCAGTCCAGACAGATATATATATATATATATATATATATATATATATATATATATATATATATATATATATATATATATATATATATATATATATATAATGTATATATATATATATTATATATATATATATATATATATATATATATATATATATATATATATATATATATATATATATATAAGAAATACTTGAAGCTATTTACACCCCCCCCATCTCCCGAATTCGGAGGTTGGCAAGTATGTCTTCATTACATTGTTTACTTTCACCTGTCCATTAAAGATTTGATTAATTTATGATGTCACAGGTGTGATTCACTACAATAGGGCCCCACAGCTCACTGGATTCCAGTTAAGTGAAATACCACAACACTAGATATTGTTCAGATAAGTTACATTTAAGAACTTGCACACAAAGCTGACATGCGCATTTTCCGCGCAAGCGTATTAGGTCGCGTTGCGCCGGCGGACGGAGGGTGTCTTAAACGATGGCATTATTGTGTGTGTGTGGACAGGGATAAGGTTAAGTGGGATTTACCCTGGATAACCTTAGAACAGGGGTGTCCAAAGTGCGGCCCGGGGGCCATTTGCAGCCTGCAGCTAATTGTTTACCGGCCCGCCACACATTCTGAAAATGCTATTGAAAAAATTAAAAAAACATTAAAACAAGTGGAATGAGGTGAAATCTAACTAGAAAAAGTAGCAATGTTGACACAAAGCTGCCATGCAGGCTTTTTTTTTCTTCTTTTGTGTCTTTATTTTTCTTTTTTTTGCCATTGCTCCCAAAAAAAAAAATCAATGTTATAATGAATTATTGACCTATTCAAGGCTCCAAGTATTTCAAATATTTTACTTTAAAATGTTTTATGTGGGAAATATTGCATATATTGTGTGGTTGCCATACAAAAACATCAACATTTTATTTGACAAAAGAGCAGAAAACAAACAAAGTAATAGTTCAAACGTAAAATGGACAGATATATCTGAAGTTGAGCTCGTAACTTAAGTGTTGAAAGTAAAAAAAAAACTAATAAAAATGTATCACTTTCTGAGTGGGGCACCTTTTGGATCCCAAATATATTTAATGGGATTTTATTTATCTTTTCACTGTGATTACTCAAAAATAATAATGAATTAAAATCAATGGTGTCCTGCATTATTGATCTTTTTAAGGCTCTAATTACTTCACATCAAACATTGCGTTCTGAATGTTTTGGGCAGTGGGGGAAATACTGCATATTTCAGTTTTATTATAAAAAACTAAGTTGTCTTTGACAGAAAAGGCATAAAACCTTTTTGTTTTTTTAAACTTCATATCAACCTGAAGTTGATATACTGTAGAGATTTACTGTAAGCGTTAAATAAATAAATAAATAATAATTTGACTTGTTTTTAACATTTTAATGACTTAGACCCTTTATGGTCCCCGGGAGCCCTAAAGGTAAAAAACAAACAAAATCCATATATTTTGTTATGGTTTGAAAATGAAAAATATCAAAATGGCCCCCGCATGCTTTAATTTTTCCGTGTGCGGCCCTCAGTGGAAAAAGTTTGGACACCCCTGCCTTAGAAGCAGCTTTAGTCTTCATCCCCCAAGTACTTATTATTCATTCACAGTAAACACAATCCAACACTATTACTTTCTACCTATGCTTTTACACGGGGTGCAATTAGCACACTTTATGCCACTAAAAGACCGTTAATGATGATAATGTGCATCTTTGGACAAGTAATATCCACTGAAGGGTAAGCAACACTAAACATAGTTTTTTTCCTTCTTTAATGACTACTACTAGCATTATTATCCTGCTCTTTATTGCCATAGCAGGTCACCTAATCCTATTGAAGACAGCCACCGCCTTTCTCTCCTCCATTACAATCGCCTCTTATCTGCTCTAATATGCTCTGCTGTTAATGAATAATCAGCCTCGTTAATGTCCTGCTAATGAATGGCCCATCAGCCTCTTCCGAGTGGCAATTAAGTGCCAGTCGAGGCGTCTAATTGGCACGCTTTCTGAACTGGGACCTCTGGGAGCGGAGGAGGTGAATTATTGCCGTGTCATCGTTGTACGAAGGACGTTTAAGAGGAACGCTGACTCGCTTGTTTAATAAAAACGTATCATCTCGTTAACCCGCGCAGCAGTAAATTGAATCGCTGTCTTGCTCGAGTGATTCTGTCAGAGGACAAACTGAATTAAAGAGGAAGTAACGTCTGGACCTTGCGAGAGCTCTTTGCCAGAGTTGGCCTTTTTGGATTTCAGAAATTGTGAGTGAAATCCAACCTTGCGAGCCTCCAAATATCGCTAGGTATTGAAAATATAAAGGCTTGACTTGAACGTGGCCCTTCTGTTCAGCATTTCTCCGCATCCTGTTACCTGTACATCCTAGGACCGGTATTTGGTGGGCTTGTGTGACCGTTGTGCTTTGACATGTACACTGGGTGGGGACAAAGGAAGTATGAGCGTCATATATTGTGAGATGACATAGGAAATACAGACGCAAAACAGCGGCCTCAGAACCGTTTCAGTCTTGATAAATCACATTGAGAGGGCTAATTGATTAATTATATTTGCATGTCCTTCTCCCAGTGTTGTGGGCGTTCTGACAATCAGCATATAGTCTGCATATAAACAAAGACGGACACATTAAACTGGTTGCACTCTTCTTTTTTGATCATTTAAGAAACACAAACCTCTGTGTACGAGCTTGGTAGATCTTTGTTTTAATACACGCAAACTTTTAGTAAATCTGGGGCCTCATGTAACAACAGTTGCCTTTTCTACTACAAAACCCAAAACCAGTGAAGTTGTCACGTTGTGTAAAACGTAAATAAAAACAGAATACAATGATTTGCAAATCCTTTTCAACTTATATTCAATTGAATAGACTGCAAAGACAAGATACTTAATGTCCGAACTGGTAAACTTTGTTATTTTTTGCAAATATTAGCTCATATGGAATTTGATGCCTGCAACATGTTTCAAAAAAGCTGGCACAGGTGGCAAAAAAAAAGACTGAGAAAGTTGAGTAATGCTCATCAAACACTTATTTGGAACATCCCACAGGTGAACAGGTTAATTGGGAACAGGTGGGTGCCTTGATTGGGTATAAAAGCAGTTTCCATGAAATGCTCAGTCGTTCACAAACGAGGATGGGGCGAGGGTCACCACTTTGTCAACAAATGTGTGAGCAAATTGTCCAACAGTTTAAGAACAACATTTCTCAACGAGCCATTACAAGGAATTTAGGGATTTCACCATCTACGGTCCGTAATATCATCAAAAGGTTCAGAGAATCTGGAGAAATCACTGCACGTAAGCGGCAAGGCCCGTGACCTTCGATCCCTCAGGCAGTTCTGCATCAAAAACAGACATCAGTGTGTAAAGGGTATCACCACATGGGCTCAGGAACACTTCAGAAAACCACTGTCAGTAACTACAGTCCATCGCTACATCTGTAAGTGCAAGTTAAAACTCTACTATGCAAAGCCAAAGCCAATTATCAACAACACCCAAAAACGCCGCCGGCTTCACTGGGCCAGAGCTCATCTAAGATGGACTGATGCAAAGTGGAAAAGTGTTCTGTGGTCTGACGAGTCCACATTTCAAATAGTTTTTGGAAACTGTGGACGTTGTGTCCTTCGGACCAAAGAGGAAAATAACCATCCGGACTGTTATAGGCGCAAAGTTGAAAAGCCAGCATCTGTGATGGTATGGGGGTGTATTAGTACCCAAGGCATGGGTAACTTACACATCTGTGTAGGCACCATTAATGCTGAAAGGTACGTACAGGTTTTGGAGCAACACATGTTGCCATCCAAGCAACGTATTTTTCATAGACGCCCCTGCTTATTTCAGCAAGACCATGCCAAGCCACCTTCCGCACGTGTTACAACAGCGTGAGTTCGTAGTAAAACAGTGACGGTACTAGACTGGCCTGCCTGTAGTCCAGACATGTCTCCCATTGAAAATGTGTGGTGCATTATGAAGCGTAAAATACCACAATGGAGACCCCCGGACTGTTGAACAACTTAAGCTGTACATCAAGCAAGAATGGGAAAGAATTCCACCTGAGAAGCTTTAAAAATTATTCTCCTCAGTTCCCGAACGTTTGCTGAGTGTTAAAAGGAAAGGCCATGTAACACAGTGGTAAAAATGCCCCTGTGCCAACTTTTTTGCAACGATTTGCTGCCATTAAATTCTAAGTTAATGATTATTTGCAAAAATACATTAAGTTTCTCAGCTCAACGATTAAATATCTTGTCTTTGCAGTCTATTCATCCATCCATCCATCCATTTTCTACCGCTTATTCCCTTCGGGGTCGCTGGAACCTATCTCAGCTACAATCGGGCGGAAGGCGGGGTACACCCTGGACAAGTCGCCACCTCATCGCAGGGCCAACACAGATAGACAGACAACATTCACACTCACATTCACACACTAGGGACCATTTAGTGTTGCCAATCAACCTATCCCCAGGTGCATGTCTTTGGAGGTGGGAGGAAGCCGGAGTACCCGGAGGGAACCCACACAGTCATGGGGAGGACATGCAAACTCCACACAGGATCGAACCCAGGACCTTCGTATTGTGAGGCAGACGCATTCAATTGAATCTAAATTAAAAAGGATTTGCAAATCATTGTATTCTGTTTTTATTTACAATGTACACAACGTGCCAACTTCACTGGTTTTGGGTTTTGTATAAACAGACGTACATTCTAAACAGAAAAATACGTACGCAAGTAAAAATTTACAGCACATTTCTTTTTTACATCGCAATCTACTTGGAATGGGCTCTAGATGTGTGTGCCCAGACCACACCCCCTTGTACATACACACATCTCTTTGAAAATAGCCATGTGCCTGACCAATTACATGTCAGTAGGAGGTGCTTTTTTCCCGCGTTTCGAGCAAAGACAGAGCTACTGTCAGCCTGTCATTGCCGAGTCTCTGAGAACTGAACACATGCAGAAATAAAAAGAAGAAATGATCGTGTCAGGAAGGAAGTGAGAAAGATGGTAGATGTGTGTAGATAAAACTGACTCAGGGGGAAAAAGTGCTGCACCCAATTTTAACAAATAGTCGGTTGAAGTGAAGTGAAGTGAATGATATTTACATAGCGCTTTTCTCTAGTGACTCAAAGAGATTTACATAGTGAAACCCATTATCTAAGATACATTTAAAACAGTAGACATATTTTTTCGAGCAAAGCTTATTTAATCCTACTCCCTTTCCTACATCATAGCAGTTCAGTACTAACACATGTTCACTACTTGTTTTGATTTTAATTCTGAACCCCGATACCAATATTTTGGTACCGATACCAAAATGTATTTCGGTACTTTTCGATACTTTTCGATACTTTTCTAAATAAAGGGGACCACAAAAAACGTCATGATTGGCTTTATTTTAACAAAAAAATCTTAGGGTACATTAAACATATGTTTCTTGTTGCAAGTTTGTCCTTAAATAAAATAGTGAACATATAAGACACCTTGTCTTTTAGTAGTAAGTAAGCAAACAAAGACTCCTAATTTAGTCTGCTGAGTAGTCAGTAACATATTGTGTCATTTTTCATTGTATTATTTTCCATCCATCCATCCATTTTCTACCGCTTATTCCCTTCATTTTGTCAACATTATTAAGGACAAGTGGTAGAAAATGAATTATTAATCTACTTGTTCATTTACTGTTTATATCTGCTTACTTTCTCTTTTAACATGTTCTATCTACACTTCTGTTAAAATGTCATAATCACTTATTCTTCTGTTGTTTGAAACTTTACATTAGTTTTTAGATGATACTGTTAAGGTGTTTGAGCTTAATGGAGTTCTTTATGCGTGCACATGAACAACACTTTCATCGAGTCCGATCACCAACGTCCTCTCTCCGAGGATACTTTATTCTCTTCTTCTGTTGAACACGCAACTGCTGCTGTGTTAAACACTACACAGCACCAGAGCGCCCCAAGGGGAGAACATGCGCTACAACATCCAACCTCTACAACAAAGCCACACAGAGTAAGAGCGCAGATGTATACAATCTGAACACCCCCACTCGCTATTAGCTCACTGTGTTAAACCAATTTGTAAACAATATTTTAAGAACATTTTACATCATCCTGTTTTGTTAAGACTCCTCCTTCTAGTCTTTATCCCAAAATGCCAAACATATTCTGTGAAAAACATTTCCACTTCTGTTTAGTAGCTGGTTTTGTCAGGATATCAGCAACCATTTGTTCTGTAGGGCAATATTCCAGTAATACCCTACCAGTAGCAACAATGTCTCTTATGAAGTGGTATTTCACATAAATGTGTTTGCATCTTTGTCTGTTAACAGGATTTTTAGTGAGTGCAATCGTACCTTGATTATCTTCATACACTTTTGTTTTAACATACTGATAGTTATCAGGTCCTTTTAGTAGCTGTTCAATGTAAAGACACTCTTGTATAGCTGAAGCTAACGAAATGTATTCTGCTTCACAGGTAGAAAGAGCTACCGTTGGTTGTTTTCTTGTCTTCCATGAAATGAATGAACTGCCTTCACACAAAGTTGCACAATAGCCTGATGTGCTACGTCTGTCTGTTTCATTTGATGCCCAACTTGCATCACAGTAAACTGTCAGACCGAGTCTTTCAGTTACATTCTTCTTGAAGTTAAGTCCTTGTTCTGATGTACCTTTTAGGTATGTGAATACATGTTTCACTGTATTCCAATGTTCCATAGTAGGTTCATTAAAGTGTTGAGATAGTTTACTCACAACAAAGCTTATGTCAGGTCGAGTGCATGTGGATAAGTAAATTAAACTTCCCACTGCTTCTCTGTACTGTCTTGGTTGTTTCAACTTTTCAGCATTTTCTGCGTAATCAAGTTTTGGTTCACAAGGAGTTTCTCTTGGTTTACAATTTTCCGTATCAAACCTTTGTAAAACTTTTTTCATATATCTCTCTTGTGACATTTGACTAGTCCATTTGTTTGTTCAAAGTCTATTCCTAAGAAATGTTTTAGGATTCCCAAGTCCTTCATTTTGAATCTCTGAGTTAACATTCTTTTTACATCCTGCATTGATTTTTCACTTGAAGCAGCTAAAATAAGGTCATCTACCCAAATAATAAGTATTACCTTTTGACCAGATTTTTGGGGGGGAGGGGGGGGGAGATGGGGGATTTCTTTTTGTGAAAAGAGTTGCTTTTTCCTTTGGAATGCCAGATCAACTTGGGCTACGCATTTGGATGTGTTGTTCCAGGCTGGTCTCTATTCTCAAATATTTGACAATAAATTACAAAATACCTATTCTGTGCTTGGTGGTACCCTTGAGTTCAGTTTATATGTCATTAAGGAACTTGGGACTGACCAGCGTTTTAAATCCCACTCGGAGGAACATCTGGTCAAACGCAACAATTTGGGGGCTCGTCCGGGATGACACGCTGACAATTGGACCTTCTCTTGCAATCTTCTGGACAGACTCACATGGCCAAAACATAATTCAAGGTAAGCAGAACCTTTCTTTTTAGATAAAATCTGCATTAGGAGTCTGCCCAGAAGTCTGTAAGACAAATTAAGGAAGGGTTGGAGGCCATTTGTAAAATACAGTAAATACTCCCTGGTTGCGAGTTCCATACGGCATTAACGTGTGCGTTAAAATTAAGAATCGTACGGGAGGAGGCCCTTCTGTACCATATGATAAATTCCACGGCTGGAGGCCATTTGTAATAAATACAATAAAGATTCCCTGGTTGTGAGGTCCAGGCGACATTTTAGTGTGCGCTAAAATTAAGGAAAAATAGACACAATGGACAAGGAGTGTGACAGACAAGAATGTGATGACGGCTGGGGAAAATGTGATGAATCATTACTGTTTAATAATCAATTGAATGCACTGTTGTCGACAATGGAATTAGCAGGTAGAGTTTAAAAAGAAAAAAAAGAAAAAAAAAGAAAGAAAAGAGAACGTTCCTTGAAAGGGTTAAGAGGGAGTTTACAATACTCGAAAAGTTGTGAACTCAAACGTCTGGTAAAATAAAAAATAAAATAAAAAAGTAACTGGAAGTTTTATGGTAAAGTGAAATGCAGAGAGAGTGCTTTCGTGTGCGCGTGTGTGTGTGCGTAGGCCGTAGGCACTTGCTTGTGTGTGGGTGAGTGCTTACACGTGCATGTGTGTGTGCTGGAAGCGCGTGATCATGTGTGTGTGTGTGTGTGCGCTGGTGAAAATGGAACAGGCAGGTCAAGAGAAAAAAGAGCAGGGTTGGTGCTCGAGAATTTAAGAGTTTGGCGTATGATAAAAGTAAACGGGGATTACGTGGAAAAACGAAATGCAGCAAAAGAACAGATGATCAATGAGACAAATATGACAGATGGATTGATTGGTCTTTTGCCTGCCGCGCATGCGTAAGACAATTCAAACGACCCGCCCAGACTTTGACTAAGCCACCGCCCTATGACGTAAAGCCGGAGGCGTCTTTATACCCACTTTTGACAGTCACAGGAGGAGCCCTGGTGGTCGAAACAGAAACAAAGCTCTCTGGTTCACCCCCTACTCCTGTGACAAATGAGGGCGGTGCTCACACAGCCTCTCTAAGATTGAACCCTCCTCCAAAACTAACGCTGTCTCCTGAGTGTAAATCACCTCTGGTGCCTAAGCCCCAAAATAACATCCACCCAGCGGAAAACCTCCCGAATATGCCTAATCTTACTAGACAGCAGATAATGCATGAGTCAACGCAAAACTCCTCACTTTACACGCCAGACCATTTTGTTGCCATAAACAAATGCCCTCCCCCAGTAGATGACAGTCTCTCACGTGCACATCAGACATTCTTGAACAACACACAACAGAGCCAGACTTTGTGGTCTCCTGTAACTGTTAATGGCTCAATGGAAGGCTACATTGACCAACACCCACATGAACCACATGCATACAACACACGCTTAAAAAAAAAAGCTGGAGGGACACGCATATCCACTTTTTCCTGATAAAAGCGGCAGATTTCAATATAAGCCTTTTGCTGTGGCAGACATGCAAGCCATTGTTGACAAACTTCCACCTGTGTCTGAAGGTGGGAGTCTTTGGCTCAACACATTAGACAAGCTAACAGCAGGATACACTCTCTCCATAGCACACTTTAGAGGCATTTTGTATCGTTGTGTTTCCACACAAGATGGCAAAAATACAGAACAACAAGCAGGATTAATGGCTGAATCTCCGACCTCACCGATAACACCATACGTTACAAACATAGCTACTGCCATGCGCAGTCTCTTTCCTCAAGATGAGGATGATAAGGCTAATGACAGAGCAGCAAGGAAGCAACTCCTTAATTTACAGATCGCTGAAGATAAAAGGTCAAAAGAACTAATTAGTAAAAAATCAGCTAGGGTATATTCAGCACTGGGTGACCTTGCTTCTGAGTTCCAACAGGTGGAGGAAAGAATCCTCAACAGACGTGCGACCAGACGGTTGGACTCGGGTGGTGGACAACACGGTGCTTCAAAGCCAGTCCGTGGTGGAAACTGTTTCGGCTGTGACCAGCCTGGTCACTGGAGTCGTGACTGTCCGAACATTTTCGAACAGGAAAGGTTCCGTAGTGCCAACAAACGAACACAAAAGCGTGGCAAAGGACGCCCACCGCAGGAGCCCCAGCAGGAGATACAGACTGGCCCCCGGCTGGACATGAGTGTCAACGACAATGTTATCAGTTTGTGATTGACACTGGCGCCACCCATTCGATTCTGAATGCAGAGGTACCAAAGAAACTGTGTGCTTCCTCTTTAAAGGTCAAAGGCTTCGCTGGGGTCACAAGAAGGTTACCTGTCACCAAACCACTTCCGGTTCAGATTGCTGGACCTCCTTTACAGACTGTACCCTGACATTCAAATCGCACAAAAGGAACATTCCTGGTGTTACCTGACGGCTCAACCACCAAGCTGCGACACCACTACCAAGGCTCCTCCATGAGTTCATACCACAGCCTGAAACAACAGGAATGGCTGACATCCAACTGCTCTAACAGTGAAAACTCTGACTGGCTGAGATGCTTCCGTGTGTTCTGCCACCCGACTCACCATATGTTATGATCACCAGTTAGACACTCATACCAGGAGACCTTTGACTCCTTTGTATATTTATATATGTTGGAACTCAAGGTGTGGTTGCTCATGTTGACCTATCTTTGAAACAACTAGCATGGTATAAGATGGACACAATTGTGTCCCACATTGTTCACTTGCTCTCTGTCTCGCCTACAAAACCAAAGAACTTAGGTGCAATGATAAGACACGGCATAGCTGCCAAACATTACACCGACACCCAAATACCACATTTTCAATTGTTTAGGTTTAGCACATAGTTGTGTTAAACACATAACTATGGGCTGCACTTTAGACACCTGTAGGCTACGAGGAGCTAGCAGCTACACAACAGCTGAGCTAAAACGACACATTACACATTTAAGCATATCAAATAATTATAGTTGCTCATTACATACACAAAGTTGCCATGGCAGAAGTCTGATAGAAAGTATTCAGTAACAAACGTGTCCGCATCATTCAACTTTCTACAACATGAGCTTGACTTAATCAATTATTGGGGCCACCAGGTGTGGTAAAATTTCAAAATACTATTGATAAAGCATCCGCCATACGGGTAGTATTTTTCTAGTATTTGTGACAATATAAAATATAAGCATATTTAGTGGAGTTTGAGTTATTTGTGATATTGCTAAGGCGTCCCCTACCCTAACAACACCCCCCAGTGGACCACAGAGGCTAAAGAGACTATTATTGACCTCAAACATGACTTGTCCTCTGCTACTTGGCTATTAGTTGACCTTTTTCTTAGATGTTTCTGAAAGTGATAGTATTACTAACACAGTCCTTTTTTCAGAAACAGAAGGGGGTGAGTGAGGGTAGATACAGACTCCTTGGAACAAAATCGACAATCATCCGACTCTGACACATTCCATAGTTTTAACGTTTTTCCCGTGGGTAAGAAGTTATAACTAATTTCAATTTGAAAATAACGATTTTACACATCGATAGTACTTTAGTAGATCAAATTTAGAATATGGAGGAGGTGAGGGTGAACCATGTATAGTCTTTGATTTCACTGATATAATCAATACGGTACAAGGGAAAAGGTACGCACTGACTTGTGTTGAAAATTACAGTGGTTGGCCGGAAGCAACAACAACCTCAAAAGAGGATGCAATATCAGTAATTAAATGACTTGTGAATGACCTAGTACCCCGACATGGTTTCCCCAAAAAGATTAGGTCAGACAACGGCAACCATTAAAAAAAAATTAAAAAAAAAAAAACTCACTTAGCCTTGGTCGAAAAGGCTTTCGGACTAGAACACAGGTTTGGGGTACCATCCTGAGTCCCAAGGTAAGGTTGAAAGGATGGACCAGAACATTAAAAACTAATTGGATAAAATCTGTGCACAGACCAACTTTAATTGGATTGACATGTTGCAATTAGCGTTAATGATCATTCGAAGGTCCGTGAATAAAACTGTTTTACCGCCCTTTGAGTTTTTCACCCTATGAGCTGCATACAGGTCAGCCATTCACAGGACCAGCAGCCCCCAATGGAAGGAGGACTAAAATTGTATTTTACACAAAAAATGCAGAATTTGCCAGTTCTTCTGTACAGATACGAGGATGACAGCCCGCCACTCCAGATTCCCTTCCGCCCGCTGAGAGGGTCAAGATCTAGGTCATCAAACGCAAGTGGACGGAGCCCAGGTGGACTGGTCCCTTCAAGGTCGTGGAACGGACGTCTCACGCCCTTCGACTAGCTGGAAAAGGGGACACCTGGTACCACCTCTCCCTCTACACTCCTGCTGAAGAACCTGACAGATTACCCGCGGATGTCATTGCTGACATCGCCACTACATCTGCCCCACTCGACCCCCTAGCAGCACCTTTTGAGCCTGAGGCATCTGAAGAAGAACGGGAGCAGAAAAAGACTCATTTTTAGTGTGTGTGTTAACGAGGTAACACACGTAAGGGGTGATTGTGCTAGTAACCTCTCCCCCTCTAGGTCATAGAAGAGCGAGGCTTTAATTACACACACATAATCCTACAGCCCAGAAGACGACGCTGAGAGAGAGATTTTCTACCTATATTACTCTTTTTAACTTCTATATTGTATATCCTTATTTGAGACCAGCCTTTATACTTGAAGTTATCCAATTTCTCTTGCTTGTTTTCAGCATAACTACATGTGTCGTTACATTAAGTGAAAAGTTTGATGTTTATCCCCGTTTTGTTACCTAAATTACTCTGATATTGATAGACGAAAGGCAGGATGTTACACCGGGTAGTGTTCCCTGACGGACTGGTGCTTGGGCGTGTTCTACTGTCTTTGTGTCTCAGTTCTTCCTTCCTGACGACAGTGACTGACAAGTGTCTAAGAACAAACAGCGGACTTTAAATAGACTGGGTCAAAGGGGATAGCAAGACTTATTTTTTGACCTGTGCAGTGTGATTAATTACGGGGGACACAATAGCTATTACCGTGGTAATAACCTCTATATTTGTTACGACTCAACCCTGAACCATTGGTGTCGGAAGCAGACAACATACTCTAGTGCAGGGGTCACCAACGCGGTGCCCGCGGGCACCAGGTCGCCCGTAAGGACCAGATGAGTCGCCCGCGGGCCTGTTCTAAAAAAAAAAAAAAATTAAAAATTAAATCTACATAGAAAAAACACAAGATACACTTTCAATCAGTGCATCAACCCAAACAACCTCCCCCATGCACACTCATCCACACCCACTCACACAAAAGGGGTTATTTCTTTCTGCTACCAATATTCTGGTTCCCACAACATAGACAACACATCTGCAAGGGACACAGGATTGTATAGGCTGCTGGTCCACTAACATTTTCATTAATTACTATTTTTTATGTAATTATTTTTATATTGTTTTACTTTCTTTTTTATCCAAGAAAATGTTTTTTATTTATTTATCTTATTTTATTTTATTTTTAAAAAAGGGCATTATCTTCAACAGACCAGGTTGTCAATGAAATTAGATTTGTTTAAAGGGTTTTTAAACCAGGCCCAGTCCAGATAATGTCCAAGTCGGACTCAGCAACACACACCTTCATTCATGTACACAGAAAAAAATTAGGGAACACAACAGATTACATATAATTTATAAACAAAATTACATTTTCAAAATAAGCATTTATGTACAGTCCAGATTATGTCCAGGTCACTGAAATTAGGGAACACAACAACAGATATCATATCATCTATAAACATAATTATACTTTCAAAATAAGCCTTTGAGGACTTCTCATCTTTTTTTTAATGTTTTTTGGCATCATTATCGTTTTCAACCATGTAACTTTCTAAAGTTACAAAATACTGAATAAATGTTTTAAAGAAAGTAATACTAAGTGAATATCTGTTTTTGGCCTTAAAAATAAACATTTTACCGAGTACTATAATTAAATTGACTAAATCATGATTGTCAATGAACTCTCCTAAAATAACAGAAACCACATTAAGCTTCATAAACAAACCAATCCTTAAACACATTTTTTGAACTTCCACCCAAAACAAAGACACAATATGACAATACCAAAACAAATGCAGGGTGGATTCAGGCTCCTGACAACAAAATCGGCAATCATCTGACTCTGTCATATTCCATAATTTTAACATTTTCCCTGTGGGTAAGAAGTTATAAATAATTTAAATTTGAAAATAACGATTTTGCACATCGATAGTGGTTTTATAGATTAGTTTGAATATGGCATCCCATGGCAACGGGCAGTCAAAAAAGTCCTCCCATTTTCCATTTGTGTTGTATGAGGCAGCCTTCAAAGATTTCTTTATTAAATAAAAATTATATCTTTTTCTATTTATTTTAGTTCCTTTTTGCCAACTAGAATTTCTTATTAGAGGTTTACAAACTAATAATTTAGTAGTTCCATAATTAATTATTTGTTTCCATCTTTTCCCAATTACTCCAGTTAGTTGATAAAATGAAAAGCTTGAGCAAGCATCACCATACATAGCTCTAAATTCATCATACTTCATAATTTTACCATTCTCATTGATAATATCATTGACAAAAATGATTCCTCTTTCAAACATATTTTTCCAAAAGAAAGGCTTTCCATCTATTACAATATTAGAGTTCATCCATATTAACTGCTGCAAAATATCGTCTTTTTTCTGGCACATAAAATTGAAAACACCACTATGAGTGGATTGTTTCCTTTATGAACCCCGCCATGTTTCCCAGCAGACTCTCTGGGAGGGGATCACTTGTAACAAAGGATACAATTTATTTTGATACAGTACATGTTTTTTGTCCAACAGGACATTTGTGTACCACTCAATGTTTAAATACATCTTTGGAACAATTGATGCTTTTAAAGACAGACACATAGCTTCAAGGTTGAGAAGTTTCAGAAGGTTAGGGATTTCCCTTTCCATAATTGCATAATTTTGTCCAGCTTTCTTAGTCGATTATCATACTTTACTGAGCCTAGATCTTCCAGATTTTCTGGGACAACAACACCAAGTATGTTAACTGGTCCATCTGTCCACAAAACAGGCACTTTGCATTCCATTCGAAAGGACGTTCCCTTTAGATTTCCGATCCTTAACATTTTACATTTATCATAATTAAAGGCCTACTGAAATGAATTTTTTTTATTTAAACGGGGATAGCAGATCTATTCTATGTGTCATACTTGATCATTTCGCGATATTGCCATATTTTTGCTGAAAGGATTTAGTATAGAACAACGACGATAAAGATTGCAACTTTTGGTATCTGATAAAAAAAAGGCTTGCCCCTACCGGAAGTAGCGTGACGTAGTCAGTTGAACATATACGCAAAGTTCCCTATTGTTTACAATGATGGCCGCATGAAGTGAGAGAGATTCGGACCGAGAAAGCGACAATTTCCCCATTAATTTGAGCGAGGATGAAAGATTTGTGGATGAGTAAAGTGCAAGTGAAGGACTAGTGGGGAGTTGAAGCTATTCAGATAGGGAAGATGCTGTAAGAGCCGGGGGTGACCTGATATTCAGCTGGGAATGACTACAACAGTAAATAAACACAAGACATATATATACTCTATTAGCCACAACACAACCAGGCTTATATTTAATATGCCACAAATTAATCCTGCATAAAAACACCTGCGTGTTTGTTATGCTAGCTCCTAGCTCCTCTGCTAGCTCCTAGCTCCATAGAACACGCCAATACAATTCAAACACCTGATCAACACACACAATCACTCAGCCCAAAAGACCGTTCACCTAACCCAAGGTTCATAAAGCTTATATATTTTTAAAAAGTTACGTACGTGACGCGCACGTAGGTACGGTATGTGTTATGCTAGCTCCTCTGCTAGCTCCTAGCTCCATAGAACACGCCAATACAATTCAAACACATGATCAACACACACAATCACTCAGCCCAAAAGACCGTTCACCTAACCCAAGGTTCATAAAGCTTATATATTTTTAAAAAGTTACGTACGTGACGCGCACATACGGTCAAGTTATCGAATGTTTAGCAGCCAAGGCTGCATACTCACGGTACCTGATATTCAGCTGGGAATGACTACAACAGTAAATAAACACAAGACATATATATACTCTATTAGCCACAACACAACCAGGCTTATATTTAATATGCCACAAATTAATCCTGCATAATAACACCTGCGTGTTTGTTATGCTAGCTCCTAGCTCCTCTGCTAGCTCCTAGCTCCATAGAACACGCCAATACAATTCAAACACATGATCAACACACACAATCACTCAGCCCAAAAGACCGTTCACCTAATCCAAGGTTCATAAAGCTTATATATTTTTAAAAAGTTACGTACGTGACGCGCACGTAGGTACGGTACGTGTTATGCTAGCTCCTCTGCTAGCTCCTAGCTCCATAGAACACGCCAATACAATTCAAACACATGATCAACACACACAATCACTCAGCCCAAAAGACCGTTCACCTAACCCAAGGTTCATAAAGCTTATATATTTTAAAAAAGTTACGTACATACGCAAAAAAAAGCCAAAGCTGCATACTCACAGTAGCACGTCTGCGTCTTTGTCATCCAAATCAAAGTAATCCTGGTAAGAGTCTGTGTTGTCCCAGTTCTCTACAGGCGTCTGTGTATCCAAATCAAAAGTCCTCCTGGTTAGAGTCTCTGTTATCCGAGTTCTTCCATCTTGACTGCATCTTTCGGGAATGTAAACAAAGAAGCGCCGGCTGTGTACTGTTGTGGCTGACTACGTTCGAAAAATACGTCCATTTCGCACCGACAACTTTCTTCTTTGCTTGCTTGGCTTCCTTCTCCATAATGCAATGAACATGATTGAAACAGATTCACGAACACAGATGTCCAGAATACTGTGGAATTATGAAATGAAAACAGAGCTTTTTCGTATCGACTTCAATGTGGAAGGCATACCCGTGTTCGCCGGGCTACGTCACGCGCATACGTCATCCTCAGAGGCGTTTCGAACCGGAAGTTTAGCGGCAAATTTAAAATGTCACTTTATAAGTTAACCCGGCCGTATTGGCATGTGTTATAATGTTAAGATTTCATCATTGATATATAAACTATCAGACTGCGTGGTCGGTAGTAGTGGCTTTCAGTAGGCCTTTAAGCTTAAGGCCAGATTGCTGTGAACATATGTCCAAAAGATTAAGAAGGTTCCGCAAACAATGAGGAAAAATCGTATCTTTGTGAATCAGCCTTTTCTGACATGAACTTCATCAAGAACAAACACAGAACACGCCTCACTGATGCACATCTGCAAGACTCACTCAGAGTTGCAGTGTCAAGTTACACACCAGAGTACAACACACTAGTTAACAGCATGCAATGCCAGGCTTCCCACTAACTGACAAAGAAACAGATAACAGATTTGGTGTCCAGTTCAAAGTGTGACATGATTTAAAAATTTGAGAGTTTACTTTTGTATTTTACATGAGTTATTATTTGTACAAACATGGTGCAAAGTAATTCATGATTTGTTAAAACATGTTGGTGGCTAGCTAGTTACAATGGGATATTGTGATTTCACAAGACTGTCTTAGAAGTGATCATTTGAAAATGTTCAATTTGAAAAATGTGCACTTAGAGAAAATATAAAAATAAAGTGTTGCATATTGATATTTATCTGTTTCTATATATATTTATTGTGAGAAATCATTAAGATGATCAGTGTTTCCACAAAGATAAATATCATTAATTATTAATAATAACAGAGTTAAAGGTAAATTGAGCAAATTGGCTACTTCTGGCAATTTATTTAAGTGGTTATCAAACTGGTAGCCCTTCGCATTAATCAGTACCCAAGAAGTAGCCCTTGGTTTCAAAAAGGTTGGTGACCCCTGCTCTTGTGGGTGGTGCCCCTCATGGACGAGTGTAACCCACTACACAGGGCCCTCTTTTTACCATTACCGCCTACCTCTACGATTAGAAGTTATTCAGAGAGGGATGACCTTTCAGAGGAATTTTGATCGTTCCCAGAATCCCCTTGCACTTACAATTATCGGAATGGGTGTTGTGCCAAGTCCCTTTTATGTTGTTTTGGGGGTTGAACAGGTTGGTACGGACCCTAAAGGGATTATTAAAATTAATATCCTTGAGAGGGCATTAACTACCTTTGCCCCCTCTGTAGCACCTAAAGTGCCACTCCACCTCGGTGACGTTACAAAAGCTCTCACATCTGTGTATACTAATGACATCACCACTGAAGACCTGGTAGCGTTGACCTTAGGAGCAGGTGCAGGCAACCTATGGCTCAGGTGGATGACTAGCATGGCTAAGAGCCAAAACCTGGGTGACTGTGTTGCTTGTTCCGCTGGACGTCCTTTTCCCCACACTTACCCCGCTCCTTTTAAGTTGACTGACATAAATGGCTCAAACTGTCTTATTTCCTTATTCTCTGAACCCATGCCACCAGGGTGCGATTTGTTGGCTAGTGTGTACCCTCCTGTTGACAATTCCACCCGACTTCTTCCATTTGTGGCCCAAAAGCTGAATTACACGTGTTTTCAATTCAAAGGACCCTCTTCGTCCCCCAACAAATTGGGTGACATTAACCCTTCCTGGTGCACCACACTGATAGATGGCTCAAGGATAGGCCCTTGGGCACGAGCTGACTTATTCTGGTATTGTGGGGAGCACAGATTGTACATTAGAATCCCAAAGTTATCCGTAGGGCTTTGTGCTATGGTTAGACTGGTGACCCCACTCACCCTAGTGGGTACCAAATTAACTCCCCTTGTAACTCCTGTCTCAGCGGCCTCTCTAACTTCTCGCCGACGCCGCCATGTTTTATCTCGGAGGAGTGTAAAGGGCTCCTTTGATCTGATGAGAAACCCTGATGGTGTTTACTTTGATGCAATTGGACAACCAAGAGGGGTCCCCTCACAACACAAATTGTGGTGTGAATCCTGTGCAGGTTTCGAGAACCTTCCTATCATTGGTGCTATTTTCCCTGTGACTGCTACTAAAAATGTAGAACGCATTAACTATGTTTTTTATAATCTGTTGAGACTGACCAACCTGACTCGTGACGCCGTTGAGGGACTTGCTGAACAACTTGCCCCGACCTCCCTCATGGCCATCCAGAACCGCATAGCCCTTGACCGCATCCTAGCCAAGGAAGAAGGTGTGTGTGCAATGTTTGGTGACCAATGCTGTACCTTCATTCCTAACAACACTGCCCCCGATGGCTCAGTTCAGAGGGCCTTAGAGGGCCTCCAGGCCCTGTCTAAGGAACTTACTGAAGTTTCAGGGGTCTCTGACCCCTTTAAAGATTGGCTCCAAAGCACATTCGGCAGGTGGACTGACCTAATTAAGTCTGTCCTGGTCTCCATTGGAGTTTTCTTGGCCGTCATAACCTCATGCGGATGCTTTATTGCCCCTTGTGCTAGGTCTCTATGCACCAGCATCATTGTTAGAGCTGTCAAAGGTCAACCCCACCCTGGTTCTAGGCTTGCTATGTCACTGAAGGGGGTCAAGCATAGTGGTGACTTTCAGGGACTGTTAGTTTCCTTCCCTGACAATGACGACATTGACGTTGACTCCCTCCTTCTCTCTCCCATGTAACTATGGTTTGATTGTTTATCGATAGCTTGCTCGAAAACCAAAACAGCACCTACTTTAATGTAGGGCGTGCTTTAGAGGTGTTGCTCTCGTAGGAGAGATCTTTTGGATAAGATCTGAAGGGGGATTGTGGATAATGCATATGTTTAAGAGTTATTTCTTTATTCATAATCATGTTTGAATCAGCTCATATTTTTCCATGTATACTCTGTATACCAGTTTCTCTTTGTCTTCAGATTGCCTGTTTAGACAGGGTCGTAAACCATCAGGAATGTGAACACAACCCGCAAGTCTCTCTTCTTATCAGTGTTGAGAGGAGGAGGGGGGCTTTCTTTTTGTGAAAAGAGTTGCTTTTTCCTTTGGAATGCCAGATCAACTTGGGCTACGCATTTGGATGTGTTGTTCCAGGCTGGTCTCTATTCTCAAATATTTGACAATAAATTACAAAATACCTATTCTGTGCTTGGTGGTACCTTTGAGTTCAGTTTATATGTCATTAAGGAACTTGGGACTGACCAGCGTTTTACATCCCACTTGGAGGAACATCTGGTCAAACGCAACACTCCCTATTTCTCGTTTGGGTAAACTTGCCTTTTGTACATATTTCACACATCTGATCCGGCTTAACAACATTTCCCTTAATTACCATACCTTTGACCACAGTTTGGAGTTTGATTACATCCTCATAGTTGCAGTGCCCTAGAATCTCGTGCCATATTTGTACTTCATGACAAACTTTACACTGATCTTCATTTGCATCAACAGTTAGTAGATAATATAGCTTCTCATATTCGTTTATTTTAAATCTGTTGCCATCTTTAGTGATCATGTGGCTCTCTCCTTTCTTGAAAGTTATGGTTGCTCCTCTGTTGGCTGCTCTCGCCACGGAAAAGATGTTGTGGGGATATGAGGCCATGTACAGAGCATTTCGTAGTTGTGCCCTGTGCTGTCGTCCATCGCTGTCCACTAGATGTATCGTTGCTGTTCCTCTTCCTTGGGCCATTCCACTGCATCTTGTCCCATCAGCTAGTTCCACTGAATGAGTCTCTGGTTGAAAAGTGTTGTCAAAGCTTGTAAAGCTATTTACATAATTTACAATGTGGGATGTCGCTCCTGCATCCACCATAATGCCTTTCATCTTTATTTTGGGTGCTGACTCACTTTCTTCTTGTGCTGCTTTGAAGAGGTAAGCACCGGATTGTTCATCAGTAACCTTTCTGACATTGTCTCATATATCTTTCATTTTGCATATGGTTTCTTGGTGTGTGTTGCTCTTACAAAAGTTGCACCACACTTTTCGGATACACTTTCTTGCTCTGTGTCCTTTTAATCCACATTTGAAACATGTCAGATCTCCATCTTCACTTCTACTTTGAGTGCTGTTGGTGTACTTCTTCTGGATATTTCTATCCTGTTTTGTGAACGTTTTCATCACATTGTCTGTTGGCTCAGCAGTACTAATTTTCTCTGACTTTTCGTAAATACGGAATCTCCTTTTGAAATCTGTAAATGTCACATTGTCTTCATTTTGTGTTACATGTACAGCTAATGGCTTGTAAGAGTCAGGAAGGCCTCCAAGAATCATGGCTATGATCAGACTATAGCTGAGAGTCTCACCGGCATCACAAAGTGCTGTAATCAGGTTTTCTGCTCTGATGACGTAGTCCGTAGTTGACTCTCGGTCTGCTTTCCGTAGTTTTGTTAAGGACGTGTACAGGTTGATTATTCGTGGCTTGCTTTTTCCTGAGTAGTGGTCCCTCAGTATTTTCAGTGCTTTCCTGCCATCGTATGTAGCATTATGTCTTATTAAAGACAAGCTTTTATCATCGATCAACCTTATGAGCTCTGCATAGCAGTCTGGATTCTTTATTCTGTCCGCTGCTGCTTGCTCTTCTCCTACTGGTTCATTTAGAACAGTGTCTTTCAACTTTAAAATATGTAAGTGTCCCAAAAACCTTGCTTCCCAAAGGTCATACTTGCGTTCGGATCCATCAAAGTACAGTTGCGGGGATACTGCTCCAGTGGTACAAGCCGCCATATTTGTTTAAGCTCCGCACTTTAGCACTATGCTATGCTAAATAGCTCAAACTTTACCGCAGTTAAAAGTCCCTTTTATGCTCCGTGTAATACTTTGCGGTTACTTCTTCTTCGAGAGTACACGCTACTTTATTAGCTAAAGTCCCTTTTATGCTCCGTGTAATACTTCACGTTTGCATTACCTTTATCCTTGGTCAAGCAGTTCTCCTCTGTTAGCTCAAGTCCACACCTGCAAACTTTCTTGGCTTCTCTGTCCGTGCGTCGACTCAACGCTACCTCGCCTTGTTTGCTTGAGGTGGCTGGAATCACTGGGGTTCCTGGGCCCATAACCTGTTAAGGTGTTTGAGCTTAATGGAGTTCTTTATGCGTGCACATGAACGACACTTTCATCGAGTCCGATCATCAACTTCCTCTCTCCGAGGATACTTTATTCTCTTCTTCTGTTGAACACACAACTGCTGCGGTGTTAAACACTACACAGCACCAGAGCGCCCCAAGGGGAGAACATGCGCTACAACATCCAACCTCTACAACAAAGCCACACAGAGTAAGAGCGCAGATATATAAAATCTTAACAGATACCACAAATTTAGGTATCAATCCGATACCAAGTAGTTACAGGATCATACATTGGTCATATTCAAAGTCCTCATGTGTTCAGGGACGTATCTACTGAGTTTATAAACATAATATAATTTTTTTTTAAATGAAAGAAGATGTTGTGATGCCAAAAAATATCGATGTAATCATAGTAGTATCAACAAGATACGCTCCTGTACTTGGTATCATTACAGTGGATCCACCCATGGCGTTTGTTTACATTTTGACGCCGGTGAGCTACGATGTGTAGTGAAACATGTTTAGCTATTCGTCATCCTGCAGGGATGATACTTGTAAGAAACTTACTTTATTTGTCACCATGGAGACAAGGACTAGTGATTTAGAAGTAGCTAAAACACTGCCAACTGCGGCTGGACTTTAGCTGCTAGCTAGCTAGCCATGTCTTAAAGCACCTCTTCCCGAGGACATTTCAGTGTTATAACTTCACCTGTATCGTTAGTTTTTAGGCGTCCGTTCTCCCTTTTATGTCCACACACTGTGTCTGCTCGTAAGTACTCCGTGATTGTGCACTGCCGAACATGCTCATCTGCTCGTAAAACCAGCAATGACATGACGTGACGACGACGAGGGGAACTTTTCAGAGGCGGTATAGTACCGAATATGATACATTAGTATCGCGGTACTATACTAATACCGTACCTCCACTTTGGCTGGACAGCTGCTGGTAGCTGATACAGAAGTTGATCTTCTTAACCTCAAGTGCCTCGCCGACTCCGATGCTACGAAATCACTCTCAAAGTCTCACCAATGTGAAGATGTGTCAGTGATCAGGCAGGAGTTGAAGATGAAGTCCAATAAAATGCGCCAAAATTAGTCTCTTGTGTTATTGTTTGCAGTGTTCACCCTAAACCCGGAAACGGATATTCTGCTTGGTGGATATTTTCATCAAACATAATAATAGAAAAAAGACAGATACTATACTGTAACACATATCATAAATAAATATATAGATGAATACAGGGACGTGCACATGATTATATTTGGTCCTTTACATCAGTGGGGGGTAGTGAAAAAAACAAACAAACACGTTTTTCTTTTCTTTTTGTCATAAAGAAATACAATCATGTGTGCTTACGGACTGTATCCCTGCAGACTGTATTGATTTATATTGATATATAATGTATATATTGTGTTTTTTATGTTGATTTAATAAAAAAAACAAACATTTTTATTTTTATTTTTTTTAATTTCTTGTGCGGCCGCGGCCCGGTACCAATCGGTCCACGGACCGGTACCGGGCCGCGGCCTGGTGGTTGGGGACCACTGCTTTACATAACATACCATCCTTGTCTGGTGAGTATTCCAACCACCGCCTAGTGTTATACCAGTTTCTTTGAAATAATCGTCCATCTGCATTTTTGGGACATCTAAGTACAGGTTGACATGGTCCTCTATCAACACACATTTTGACATAGCTGGCATTACATTTTAGATCAAAAGCTTGTTGGTGGTCAGGATCTGTAGGATACTTTAACAGTGCAATATTTGATAAGACCTCTTCTCATACATCACTTGTAGCTCCTTCAACTTCCCCCTCATCTATAGCTTCCTCTACAGTAGTATCATCTGCCTCCCTTCCTGTGGATTCTTCCTCCCCAACATTTACAGGGATTTCTATGGCTTCCTCTGTGTCAGGAGTTGCATCTAAAGCCTCTTTTCTCTCAGGTGTTGCTTCTACACTCTCCTCCTCCTCTCTCTCAGGTGTTGCTTCTAAGGTCTCTGCCTCTCTCTCAGGTGTGACACTTTCTGAGGTCTGTGGTCTTTCTTGAATTCTGGTTCTAGTACTTGGTTTTAGCCATGCATTAAGAGTTCTGCTACCCTTAGCTGCTTCCTGGCGCTCCTTGTCCTTCCTTTTCTGTATCCTTTCTTTTTTTGGCATTGTGCTGCAGGCATAATCAACATGAATCAAGTTTAAATACAGATGGTAATATTCCTAACAGAAAACCTACATCTTATATCCCCAAAATGCTGAAATTATTATTATTATTAATATTAATAATAATAATAAATATTATTATTATTATCATTATCATTATCATTATCATTATTCTTCTTATTCTTATTATTATTGTTATCATTATTATCATTATTATTACTGTTATTTTGTTAACCCACACAGTAATAGCAAAGTCACAATAAACTTTATATCTAAAACTCTACTGTGAGAGAAATGTGATCCGCCGTAAACACAGTGCATTTTATTTTGAAAATCAACCCGGTGTTTTATTTTGTATTTTGTACACTACTTCCTGTCCCGCACGATCCGCTCTGCTCTGTGCGGAATTGATGTGCCGTGCTCAATTGATGCGCCGTGCTCCGACGTCCGGCAAAAACAGAAGCTGACACATTGAATAATAGAATAATACAGCGTTTTTCTGAAATATTACCCATATTAGATGCTGAATAAGTGGACGGCGACTAGACCATAACTCACAGGTTCAAGTTGCTCCACTGTCACGTGACGTCTCAGGGGCGCAGTAACTCGGCTCTCTCTCCTCTCACTCACTCGCCCTCTCTCTCTCTGTCTGGCGGAAGCGGCAGGCTCAAACAACCCCGTATTACAAGAAAACGTGGAGTTTTTGTACCGCTGGTTTTTTTTTTGTTTTTGTTTTTTTACATCCCTGACAGTAATTTATTAATATTGTTTAAAGAAAAAAAAACAAAAAAACAACAACACACACACAGGCAGAGGGCACTTTTTACGAAGAGGCAAAAAAGGGCAGGGGCTCAAGCACCCATAGGGCCCTATGTGTGCACGTGCCTGGATGAATACACTTTTTTTTTAACACATCATTTAGTTCAAAACCATGTACTGTATGTACAATGCTTAAAAATAAATAATACAAAAAAAATTGATATAGTGGAGACACAATATTTTAAGTGCTATATAGCGAGTAAAGGCTGTATATCAATAATACATCTCCTATAAATATATATATATATATATATATATATATATATATATATATATATATATATATATATATATATATATATACATACACACAGTATATCCATCCTTATTAAAAGTTAAAGTAGCACTGATAGTCACACACACACTAGGTGTGGTGAAATTACCCTCTGCATTTGACCCATCCCCTTGTTCCACCGGGGGTGAGGGGAGCAGTGAGCAGCAGCGGTGGCTGCGCTCGGGAATCATTTTGGTGATTTAACCCCCAATTCTAACCCTTGATGCTGAGTGGGTCCCGTTTTTTATAATTTTTGGTACGACTCGGCCGTGGTTTGAACTCACGACCTACCAATCTCAGGCCGGACACTCTAACCACAAAGTTATCCAGCAGCTATAAAATTAAATATTGTCCCTGAACATGGAACAAACACCCCCACCCCTCTGGTTTTGTCATGTCTCAAACAAATAGTTGAAGTGAGGTGAACTACTTTCAATCAGAACTGCTTTTGCAGTGTTTTTGTGGAGCCATGTCACAGTTAAAAACATAACATTTATTAAATCAAAATGACTTAAAGATCTGACATTAAATACTGCACGTTTGAGATTAGGTAGAGTTGCACTGGACAGTATGTTCTTCATTTCTCTGATCAGATAACCCAACTGTCTGTCTCTTAACTAATCTATATGCTTTGATAGTAGTTGTTGTTTTAGAAGAAAGCACTTTTTTTTGGGCCTGTGGTTGAAGCTTTGGTAACTGAACAGGCTGAGGATGGAGAAGGGCACAATTATTTTTTGATGACAGTATCCTTGATCATGCCATGTCCGGAGCAAGGGGAATCCTTTAAATCCCTGATTTCACCATTTTACAAGCTGGTCAGGAAATCTCATGGGCGACGGTGGGAACTTGGAAGACAGTGAATCATCTTTGAAGGATGTGGATGCAGCAGGTGGGACTCAGGTTCGTGGTGAGGGCCGTGGTAAAGGTGATGATGATGATGATTTATGGACAATCTGTCCTGCCCAATCCCTCTGCAAAGATGTTTTGCTTGAAGGCAGCCATGTTTTTCTTATATTTCACATACTTGTCGAGTATCAAATTTTGTGATTTTCTAAAACATTCAAAACGTTACAGTGGGTGTTTTGCAAAGCGCATCCAAGTCTCTTAAGAGGTCACGGGGTGTGTTTGTCAGAATAATAATTGCACGGGCAACACAGTTTTGACAAAATTGCAGCAGTTCAGGAGTAGAACAGTTAGCTTACAAAAACAAATACCGTAATTTCTTGACCATAGTGCGCACCGGATTACGGACTGTATCCCTGCTGACTGTATTGATCTATATTGAAATATAATGTAGGAACCAGAAATATTAATAACAGAAAGAAACAACCCTTTTGTGCGAATGAGTGTGAATGAGTGTAAATGGGGGAGGGAGGTTTTTTGGGTTAGTGCACTAATTGTAAGTGTATCTTGTGTTTTTTTATGTTGATTTTAATTTAAAAAATTAAAAAAATTATTATTATTATTTTTTTAATTTCTTGTGCGGCCCGGTACCAATCGATCCACGGACCGGTACCGGGCTGCGGCCCGGTGGTTGGGGACCACTGGTCTACATAACATGTAATGGTGGCTCTTTGGTAAAAATGTTGCATAGATTATGTTTTATAGACCATCTTCAAGCCGCTTTCTCAGGACAGATTAAAAAAAATTGTTTAGATATTGATTAATCGTTACAAATAAGAATCGCAATTCAATTGAAAATAGATTTTTTTGATAGCTCTAATATCTATACTGCTTGCAAATAAACTTGTCTTATATACCGTATTTTCCGGACCATAAGGCGCACTGCCGATGAGCGGGTCTATTCAGGTCTTTTTTCATACAAAAGGCGCATCGGATTATAAGGCGCATTAAAGGGGTCATATCATTATTTTTTTTCAAAATTTAAAACACTTCCTTGTGGTCATTGTTGTCACTGTGTCATTGTTTTTTTTTTAACCTTAATTCTCAGGACAGATAAAAAAAAAAAAGTTTAGATATCGATCAAATAAGAATCGCAATTCAATTGAAAATAGATTTTTTTGATAGCTCTAATATCTATACTAATATCTATACTGCTTGCAAATAAACTTGTCTTATATACCGTATTTTCCAGACCATAAGGCGCACCGGAATATAAGGCACACTGCCGATGGATGGTCTATTTTTTATCTTTTTTCATATATTAGGTGCACAGGATTATAAGGCGCATTAAAGGGGTCATATTATTATTTTTTTTCAAAATTTAAAACACTTCCTTGTGGTCATTGTTGTCACTGTGTCATTGTTTTTTTTTTTACCTTAATTCTCAGGACAGATAAAAAAAAAAAAAGTTTAGATATCGATCAAATAAGAATCGCAATTCAATTGAAAATAGATTTTTTTGATAGCTCTAATATCTATACTAATATCTATAATGCTTGCAAATAAACTTGTCTTATATACCGTATTTTCCAGACCATAAGGTGCACCGGAATATAAGGCACACTGCCGATGGATGGTCTATTTTTTATCTTTTTTCATATATTAGGTGCACAGGATTATAAGGCGCATTAAAGGGGTCATATTATTATGATTTTTTTCTAAATTTAAAACACTTCCTTGTGGTCTACATAACATGTAATGTTGGTTCTTTGGTCAAAATGTTACATAGATTATGTTTTACTGATAATTTTCAAGCCGCTTTCTGACATTCGCTTCCAAATGGGCCGTTTTGTGGTCGGTCTTATTTACGCGGCTCACCTTCGACAGCGTCTTCTCCTCGTCATCTTTGTTGTAGCGGTGTAGCGTGCAAGGACGGGAGTGGAAGAAGTGTCAAAAGATGGAGCCAACGGTTTTAATGACATTCAGACTTTACTTAAATCAACAACGGAGCAGCATCTTCTCATCCGTGGCTCACTAGTGCAACAACGCTGGAAATGTGTCCCGTGAAAAACCGTCCGACCGGAACTCTCTAATAACTAAAATTCCATGGGTGAATTATGTAAACCCACTACACTGGTGGTTTTTAGCGCTTCCATAACAAAATATAAGTTAGAACTTTACGCTACTTTATATTAGAAATGGTGAAGAAGAAGAAGCCTATCGACTACGGCATCGTCACAGACTACAGTGGCGGACCTGTGCAAATTTTCAGGACTTATGCAGAGCTCAAATACACATGAGCAGGAACCAGAAGGTAAGAAAAGTTGGTTTTGCATAATATTGTGAAACAAAACGCCAGATAATGTCTGCTAATGGGTGCCATTTTGCGGTCCTTATACACACACCATAGTAATACTTGTATCTCTGACTACTGTATCCATAATGGGCCGACAATCCATCAAGTGGTGCAGCTTAAAAGTCATACTAAAACATTTCGACAGATTTTTGAGTGCCGTCTGTAATGTTCTTTATTTTATTATTTTCAATGGAACATTTCAAGTTTTGGTGTTGTTTACTGGCGTCGTAATGCAGTCCACACATATCTCTTATGTGTGACTACCATCTACTGGTCACACTTATCATTACACCAAGGGTGTCCAAAGTGCGGCCCGGGGGACATTTGCGGCCCGCAGCTAATTGTTTACCGGCCCGCCACACATTCTGGAAATGCTATTACAAAAATAAAAAAAAAACATTCAAAAAAGTGTAATAAGGTGAAATCTCACTAGAAAAAGGTGCAATGTTGACACAAAGCTGCCATGCAGGCTGTTTTTTCTTCTTCTTTTGTCTATCTTTAGTTCTATTTTTTTGCCATTGCTCAAAAAAAATAAAAATAACAATGTTATACTGACTTATTAACCTATTCAAGGCTCCAATTATTTCAAATATTTCACATTAAAATGTTTTATGTGGAAAATATTGCATATATATTGCATATGTTTTTGTATGTTGCCATACAAAAACATCGTTTTTTTTTTTTTTTTACAAAAGAGCATAAAACAAACAAGATAATAGTTCAAATGTAATATTCAGGTAACATGACCCTTTATAAACCCCGGGAGCCTAAAGGTAAAAACAATTTTAAAAATCCATATACAGTATTTTGTTATGGTTTGAAAATGAAAAATATCAAAATGGCCCCCGCATGCTTTAATTTTTCTGTGTGCGGCCCTCAGTGGAAAAAGTTTGGACACCCCTGCATTACACCATGTACCAAATAAAATTGCTTCGAGGTCAGTAAGCACAACCAGAATTATTCCGTACTTTAGGCGCACCGGGTTTTAAGGCGCACTTTGAGAAAATGAAAGGATTTTAAGTGCGCCTTATAGTTCGAAAAATATGGTACATACATTCACATACTATTGATGATATACTTATTTTTTTATGTAATGTAATGTAAAGTCCAAGCATACAATAAATGAACAAAAGAGAATACTGAGATAGTGTTGACATATGGCTGGCTGCAAGCTGCTGCTGGTTTAATTAGTTTGACTGTCGCAAAGAAGCAAACTAGCCAAAGGTTTAGGGCAAAGTTTAAGGCGCAGGGAGCCAAGGCGATATAATACAAGCTAACAGTGTGTGAGGCGTCAGGTTTCATTCTCATATGGCTGACTGCTTGCTTCAAGCTGTTGGATAATGAGTGACAGCAAGGTAAAGGGGAGAGAGGAGTCAGAAGAGGGAGAAGAGATAGGAGGAGGAAAGAGCAAGCTAAGGTGTCTTTTATAATGAGGGGACAGAAGAGACAAACAGCAGAGAAAGTGCCGAGACAAAGGATGCATTTGGCAGCTACTGTAAACACACACACACAAACACACGCACGCACACACACACACACACACACACGCACACACACACACACACACACACACACACACACACACACACACACACACACACACACACACACACACACACACACACACACACACACGCACACACACCTGCGTGCACACACAAGTTGCTCGAAGCATCTCAGTATAATAAGAAACAGTTTTTCTAATGAGAAACAACAGCTGAAGCACCGATGGCGGCGCAGAAGATGAGGAGGGTTGCAGGCAATGGAGAGCTCCACTTACTGTACCAAACAAAGCAATGGAATAAAAAGTTCTTATGTGACACTCATATTTCATGAGGAAAATCACTGATGTTAATGCGTCCCTGACATAAAGAAGGTGCAGTGGATGATGGGTATCTGTGGAGTGCGTCTCCAGCACTGAGGTGGGTACATACACTATCAACGAGACAACACATTCACCATACATACACATTTACTGACAATATTAGTTATGATAGACACCATTCTTTCCAATTACAGTACAATGAAATACAATTTATTATATTTATGGAATATGATTGGCAACACTAAATTGACCCTAGTGTGTGAATGTGGGTATAAATGTTGTCTATCTGTGTTGGCCCTGCGATGAGATGGCAACTTGTCCAGGGTGTACCCCACCTACCGCCCGTATACAGCTGAGATAGGCTCCAGCACCCCCCGCGACCCCAAAAGGGACAAGCGGTAGAAAATGGATGGATGTATGGATTCAACTCAGTACGACACACTTCACTCCAATTACATTGCAAAAACATCCCAGTACAATGATTATTACAGTTTTTTTCAGTCGCTAACAAGCGTTTTTCTAAACAGTAGTCACATTTTCAAAACTCTAAACACGATTAGCACAACATCGGTCCTTTGTGGCCATACCATTCACACATTTCACGTTGTTTTCACACAATATGCAGTCAGTGAACACATTTATATAATGCTTACAATTTCTTAACAGACAAGCTATACCTCCAAACAAAATTATGGATTGTTTTTGTATTATTTACAAATGTTAACACACAACATCCCACAATTGCAAACACAATATTCCAAACCTTAGATACAGTATAAAAACCTCTGCTTCTGTAATACAGTAATATCAGTTCTAAAACAATATATCCCAGCTGATAATAAACAAACAATTGAATAATTGACACACAGCTGATGTATGTTGTGTATATTGGGTCAACCACAGCTGATTCCACTCTGGCTTAGAATCAATGGCATTACTAAAAGGAGGACTTTGAGGAGTGATGTTTTTGGAAACAGAAACCGAAAAAGATGTCTGGACGAGGAAGAGTTAGAGCAAGGGGCCCAGGGAGAAGAGCAGGCCCAGTGAGAGGAGCAGTGAGAGGTGTAGTAGTGAGAGGAGCAGGAGTAGTGAGAGGTGCAGGAGAAGTGAGAGGAGCAGGAGTAGTCAGAGGAGCAGGAGAAGTGAGAGGAGCAGGTCCAGGGAGAAGAGCAGGCCTAAGGAGAGGGCAAGGTAGAGGTATAAGAATGCGTGGTGGTGGCATTCTAAGGGCTACAAGGGCAGTAGTGAGTGATGGAATTCGTGCCACTATCATTGACCATGTGATAAACCACGGTCTTTCACTAAGGGAGGCTGGCGAAAGAGTACAGCCCAATTTGGGGCGGTCAACGATTGTGTCAATTATAAGCATCTTTCAACAAACCAACAGGTAAGTTTGCATTTTACATGGATTGTTTCTATTCTCACTTGACATGTCAATGAGGCCATAAAGTAATGCATATGTTGATTTTTTTTGTCCCTCAAAAGAATGCAACGTCTTCCTCCCTCTGGGGGAAGTGGAAAGCTCCTTAATCATCAACAAGAGCTTGCCATAGTAGATATGGTTGTTGCAAATAACGCAATTAAACTGCATGAGATTCAAAGCAGAATTTTGGAGGACCAAGAGATATTTCACAATATCAATAGCATCAGCCTCGCAACCATTACGCGGACATTGTCCAAACACAGAGTGCAGATGAAACAGCTCTACACTGTTCCCTTTGAGAGGAACAGTGAGCGAGTCAAGGTGCTACGACAACAATATGTCCAGGTATAGTGTGTATATTCAATTCGATGTACAGTTCTATAAGCTTTGCACTTTTCAAGTAGGTAACCTACTCAGTAATAGGTTACAGTACTGTATGGTATATAGTACTATAATGGCATGATTTACATACATTTTGTTTCAGAGAGTTATGGAATTGAAGGCCAACCAGGCCCCTCATGAATTCGTATACGTGGATGAGGCAGGATTTACTGTAATCTGGCCAAAAGGCGTCGACGTGGAAGAAATGTAATTGGAAAAAGGGCCACAGTTGATGTACCTGGACAGAGAGGGGCAAATATCACTATGTGTGCGGCAATTTCAAATGCAGGATCACTCCTCCACAAATGTCAGGTTGGACCTTACAACACTGAGCGCCTCCTTGCTTTTCTCGATGATCTCCACCAGCGCCTGGTTCCAGAGCAGGATCAGGAGGGTGAAAACAGGAGGACCTTCGTTATCACCTGGGACAATGTGGCCTTCCATCACTCACAAGCAGTTACAGCATGGTTTGAGGTCCACCCAAGACTGATTCTGTGACGTGATATCGGGAGAAGAAGACGACAGAGATATGACGTCGTTTAGCTGTCAGCTTGTTTATTAACAGCTTGGTGTGTAAATGAGATGTGTAATTAAACCAAAGAGATGTGGTGTGACTAAATGTGAGACTTATCTGAGCGTGGTTGTCAGAGGGTGTTGAAGGTGCGTGTTGATCCGGGCGGTAGTCCAAATAAGGGCAAGGCAGGCTCGAGTGTCGGAGGACAGGCGGATAGGCAATGACAGGAGCGCGGCGTCGTGGTCGGGTGACAGGCGTGAGGTCAAAAATCCAGGAAGGCAAGGGGGTTCCACAGGGAGGTCCAAAGTGACAAGGCACACAGCTTGACCACAAGGAAGGATGACGGGGAGCTGGAGAAGACACAACACAGGAGACGATGAGCCCGACGGGAAGGAAGCACAGGGAGAACAAATGCACATGTAGGAGAGCGAGAAACGTATGGGCTTACTGTACTGGATACGAGAAGCTACGTTCTGGCGTCGGATCTCAGGTTGCGCTGGTTTAAGAAGGCTGATCGCTCATCATGGACAGGTGCGTAGATTGCCGAACGTTTGCAGCCGCACGGAAGCGCGCTTGCAGCAGAGAGAGAGCGCCTGTGGGCGTGGCCTGTGGTGCGCTCGTCAGGGCACGCAACAGGAGGAGACGCAGCAGAAGTGTGACCCATAACAGGACCCCCCCCCCCCCTTATGCAAGACTCCCGACGAGCTTCGGGGTGCCTCAGGGTGAGTTCGGTAAAAATCTTCAATAAGGGAAGGGTCGGCGATGTAAGAAGCCGGGACCCATGATCTGTCCTCAGGTCCATAGCCCTCCCAGTCCACGAGGTAGACCCATCCTCTTCCTTGTCGTCGGACCTTGAGAATCTCCCTGACGGTCCACACCTGGTCCCCATCCTCGAGAACCCTAGGCGGAGGGGGGGCAGGGATGGGGGGCGACAGTGAATTGTTGGTTACTGGTTTTACCTGAGACACATGAAACACCGGGTGGGATCTCATGGACCCAGGGAGGTCCAGGCAAACTGCGGCAGGATTGACTCTGGATCTGACTGTAAAAGGTCCAACGAAACGTGGTGCTAACTTCTGAGAGGATATCGGGAGGTGAAGGTCCTTGGCCCGTAACAGCACCTGCTGTCCGGGCTGATAGTCGGGAGCTGGGATGCGCCGCCGGTTGGCGTTACGACGCATCTTCTCAGATGCCTTCAATAAGGCAGCGCGGGCAGACCTCCACACCTTGCGGCATCGTCTCAGGTGAGCTCTGGTGGAAGGAACTGCCACTTCAATCTCCTGGGAGGGAAATAAAGGAGGTTGAAAACCTTGCCAGCATTCAAAAGGGGACATACCAGTAGCCGCGCAGGTCATGGAGTTAAGGGAGTACTCCACCCATGGAATGAACTTGCACCAGGAGTTGGGCTGTTGAGCAGCCATACAGCACAGCATGGTCTCCACCCCCTGGTTGGCCCTTTCCGCTTGTCCATTGCTCTGGGGGTGGTAGCCAGAAGTCAGGCTGACCGTGGCTCCAATCCCCTTGCAGAAAGCTTGCCAGACCCGGGAAATTAATTGGGGACCACGATCAGACACAATGTCGGTGGGGATCCCGTGAATTCTAACCACATGCTGAACGAGCAGTTCTGTGGTCTCGGCCGAGGATGGGAGTTTGGGCAAGGGTATGAAATGGGCCGCCTTGGAAAACCTGTCGATTATGGTGAGGATTGTGGTGTTACCTTTAGAGGGGGGAAGTCCAGTAATGAAGTCAAGAGCGATGTGTGACCAAGGTCGACTCGGGATCGGAAGGGGATGTAAGAGTCCAGCAGGAGGACTGTGGTCTGCCTTGTTCCGGGCGCAGATGCAGCAGGCGGCGATGAATTCGCGAGTATCCGCCTCCATGGAAGGCCACCAGAAGCGGCGTCGAATGAATGATAGCGATCTGTGGATTCCGGGATGACATGTAAACAGACTTGAATGTGCCCAGTCGAGTACCTTGCTCCTTAAGGGTTGCGGAACAAAAAGTCTATTGGGGGGTCCGTTCCCAGGACCAGGGTCGGACCGTAGCGCCGTCCTGACCAGGCCCTCGATTTCCCAAGTTACCATCCCGAAGATGCGGTTCGGGGAAAGGATGGTCTCTGCAGTTTGTCTAGTTGTGGGTTCCTCGGAGAAGATCCGCGAAAGAGCGTCAGCCTTGCCATTGCGTGAACCGGGTCTGTAGGTGAGAGTGTAATTGAATCGGCCGAAGAACTGTGACCAGCGTGCTTGCCAGTCATTAAGTCTCTTTGCGGAACGGATGTGAATAAGGTTGCGGTGGTCGGTCAGGACCAGGAACGGATGTTTAGCCCCCTCCAGCCAGTGTCTCCATTCAACCAAAGCTTCGTGGACGGCCAACAGTTCTCGGTTCCCTGCATCATAGTTCCTCTCGGCTGGGGTTAGGCGTCTGGAAACTAACGCACAAGGGTGCAACACATTATTCTCATTAGCTCTTTGGGACAATACTGCTCCAATCCCAGAATCAGATGCATCTACTTCCACCGTGAACGGCTTGTCAGGGTCAGGGTGTACCAGGATGGGAGCAGAACTGAAACTCCTCTTGAGGCTCAAGAATGCTCTGTCTGCCTCCTTGTTCCAGACAAAAACTGTATTGGTAGAAGTTAGCGTGTGAAGGGGTGCGGCTACCTTGCTGAAGTCGAGTATGAAGCGACGGTAGAAACCCGCAAAGCCTAAGAATCTCCTAAGCTCAGTACGAGTGGTGGGTTAGGGCCAATCCACCACTGCCTTGACCTTCTTGGGTTCGGCTCGGATGTTACCCTTCTCGATGATGTGACCCAAGAAGTTAATTGATGACGAATGGAACTCGCACTTCTCTGCCTTGACGAAAAGACAATTCTCAAGGAGGCGCTGGAGAACACGGCGGACGTGCTGTTGATGGTCCTGCAGGTTGTGAGAGAAAATCAGAATATCATCAAGATATACGACCACAAACTTCTCGAGCATGTCTCTCAGCACGTCGTCGACAAGAGTCTGGAAAACAGCTGGGGCGTTGGTCAGGCCGAAGGGCATGACCCGGTACTCAAAGTGACCCAAGTGTGTGTTAAAGGCCGTCTTCCATTCGTCCCCCTTCCTAATCCGGACAAGATGGTATGCATTACGGAGATCCAGCTTGGTGAAAACGGTAGCAGGGGCAAGGGGTTCGAAAGAAGAGCTCATGAGTGGTAGGGGATACCGGTTCTTGACCGTGATGAGGTTGAGTTTGCGGTAGTCGATGCACGGACGTAAGGACCCATCCTTCTTGCCGACAAAGAAGAATCCAGTGGCTACCGGTGATTTAGAGGGGGTGATGATACCAGATGCGAGTGATTCCGTGATGTAGTCTGACATGGCCTTTTTCTCGGGTATGGATAGGTTATACAGGCGGCTAGAGGGGAGTACTGCTTCGGGTATGAGATCAATGGCACAGTCGTATGGTCTGTGCGGGGGTAGTGAAAGTGCCTGTTCCTTACTAAATACAGCAACAAGGTCATGATAGACAGCGGGAACCCCAGATAGGTCAGATGGGGAAGACTTGAGCTTGGGGTTCTCAGAGACGGGGTCTGCTGCTTTGAGGCAGTTAGCATGACAAGCCGTGCTCCAGGCTAGGATCCTCCCTGAGATCCAGGAAATCTGGGGGTCGTGCTGGCGAAGCCAAGAACGGCCGAGGACAAGAGGGGCGACAGGGGCGTTGAGGATCAACAAGCTAATTTGCTCAGTGTGGTTGCCAGACAGGGTAAGAGTGACTAGTGCGGTACGGTGGGAGATGGGTCCCAGGGGATGCCCATCCAAGGCCTGAGCTGGTAAGGACTTGTCCAGAGGCAGAAGCTCAATCCCGGCTTGACAGGCGAAATCACGGTCCATGAAACTCTCATCTGCTCCAGAGTCCAAATATGCTCCCACCTTCAGTCTTTTAGTCTTCCGGGACAACGTTGCGGGGAAAAGAATGCCAGGGTCACTATTGCTCTGGGGAAAGATGGTGTGGCTCACAAGTACTCCCCTAACTAGTGAGCCTGATCTTTTGGTCGTGTGGGGCAGGTCTTGATCATGTGACCCGCACAACCACAGTAGAGGCAGAGGCGCTGCCGGAACCTCCTCTCCCGTTCCTCCGTGGCAAGTCGAGTCCTGCCCAACTGCATGAGTTCCACCCCGCTGGTAGGTGCAGGGAAAAAGCCAGACTGGTCCACCAAGTGAGCGCCCTCATCCCGAGCTTTGGCCGCGGCAGGGGAGTAGGAAGCGGTCCGATTTTCCCACGCCGGCCGTCTGGTTCTCTCACGGGCAGCAAGTCTTCGTTCCGCTGCTCGTTCCCTTAGTCTTTGGTCCATAAGCAGGGCCAGCTGGATGAGGTCATGGTAGGTGGCTGGTCGGTCACGCAACAATCCGTCCTTTATTTCGTCAGAGAGGCCCCGACGGTAGGCGCTCAACAAGGCCTTGTTATCCCACCCGCTGTCGGCGGCCAGGGTGCGGAACTCGAGAGTGTAGTCCGCTACAGAACGAGAACCTTGCTGGAGGGAGTGAAGACGTGAGGCGGCGTCTCCTCCCTCAGCGGGGTGGTCAAAAACTGCCCGGAACTCAGCACGAAAAGCAGCAAAGTTTGTGCTGAGACTAAGGTTGCGGTCGACAGCTGCCGTTGCCCACTGGAGAGCCCTTCCGGTCAACAGTGAAAAAATAAAAGCTATCTTGGCCCCGTCAGAAGTGTAGCGGGAGGGCTGATGACGAAACACCATGTCACACTGGACCAGGAAGCCACGGCAAAGCTCAAAATCCCCCTCAAAAGCTCTGGGACTAGCGATCTTCGGCTCGCAGGATGGGGGGGGGGGGGGGGGGCGGCGGCATGGGGGCTGCAGCGGCAGGGGCGGCTTGCTCGGGTATCGGCTGAGCGGAGGAGCCTGGGGAATCAATTCCAGTCGAGCTAAAATGTTAGCAAAAGCAGCATCGAGCTTGTTCTCCAGTACACAAAAGCGCTCTTGGTGCTGCTGGACTGCCGTGTGCACACCTGTGATACTTGGTATAGGGGAGGCTCTGGAGGTGAGCGGGGTACGTGTCATGTCTTTGCCGTCTGGTTCTGACATGGCCAGAACGTACTGTGACGTGATATCGGGAGAAGAAGACGACAGAGATATGACGTCGTTTAGCTGTCAGCTTGTTTATTAACAGCTTGGTGTGTAAATGAGATGTGTAATTAAACCAAAGAGATGTGGTGTGACTAAATGTGAGACTTATCTGAGCGTGGTTGTCAGAGGGTCTTGAAGGTGCGTGTTGATCCGGGCGGAAGTCCAAATAAGGGCAAGGCAGGCTCGAGTGTCGGAGGACAGGCGGATAGGCAATGACAGGAGCGCGGCGTCGTGGTCGGGTGACGGGCGTGAGGTCGAAAATCCAGGAAGGCAAGGGGATTCCACAGGGAGGTCCAAAGTGACAAGGCACACAGCTTGACCACGAGGAAGCATGACGGGGAGCTGGAGAAGACACAACACAGGAGACGATGAGCACGACGGGAAGGAAGCACAGGGAGAACAAATGCACATGTAGGAGAGCGAGAAACGTATGGGCTTACTGTACTGGATACGAGAAGCTACGTTCTGGCGTCGCATCTCAGGTTGCGCTGGTTTAAGAAGGCTGATCGCTCATCATGGACAGGTGCGTAGATTGCCGAATGTTTGCAACCGCGCGGAAGCGCGCTTGCAGCAGAGAGAGAGCGCCCGCGGGCGTGGCCTGCGGTGCGCTCGTCAGGGCACGCAACAGGAGGAGACGCAGCAGAAGTGTGACCCATAACAGATTCGTCTATTTCTTCCACCCTATTCACCTTTCCTCAACCCCATAGAGGAGTTATTTTCTACATGGAGGTGGAAAGTCTATGACCATCAGCCACATGACCAGTTGTCCCTCCTTGAAGCCATGGATGCTGGCTGCAGGGACATCACAGTTGATGATTGTCAAGGGTGGATCAGGCATTCCAAGCGGTTTTATCCAAGGTGTATCGCCTTGGATAACATCAGATGCGATGTGGATGAAAACTTGTGGCCTAACCCTGAAGATCGCAGGGATTAGATACTGTAAAGGAATTTTGTGCTTTTTTTTAGTTGTCCCTTTTTACTGGGCTTTTTGCTGTTGCTTTTTTGTTCATGGATATTTTGTTAACTTTACTGTAAACAATACTGTAAAACGTTTTCTGTTGTATCATACTGTAAACAGTATTTCTACTATACCTCCTGTAGTAAACAGTAAAGAAAAAAAACTGATTCGCTTTTTACTGGAATGCTTTTGAATGTGAACATTACATGTGGATATACAGTTCTCAACCAAAAAATTAGGCGTAAAAAACTGCATGCAAATACCTGTAAAACTGAAACATAAAAGTCTATGCAGTTTTTGTAATGTCCACAATAGCCAGTATTTTGAAACCTGGTGTACTTTGATTGGCTGCATGTTCCTTGTGAAGTGAAAACAAGAGTTATTCTTTGAAAGAATAATTTCATTTTGAGTCAGATGTCCAGTGTTTTGGTAAAGTGTGCAGAGAAAGATGTCTTCTATTTTGAAATGAAGAGTTAGTATATAGTTAACAAAATGTGCTTTTGAGAAGAAAATGATCTATTTGGCCAATTGTGTTTTGTAGGTGTAAGTCTGTGTTAAGAGTTTAGTAAAAGTATTTTAAGTATAGGTAAGCGCTTGTTAGCGATGGAAAAAAACTGTATTATTGCTGACTGTCAACAATAGAGTCACGATAAGCATAAAGCTACTCCCGATACGATTAAATTGACTCCAGTTACAATATGATACAGTTAACTACATTTACAATATACGATTCACTACAGTCATGATACAATATGATTTACTACAATTTTGCTATGGTACAGTTTACTACAGTTCTGATATGATGCGATCCACAACAGTTACGATATGATACGATCCATTACAGTTACAATACGAAAAGATTCACTACAGTTACGATATGATATGATTCATTATGTTTGCAATATGATATGATTCACTACAGTTAGGGTGCAGTACAATAATTGCAGTTATGATGCTTCATGATTTACTTGAATTCTATTGTGATAGGATACAATATTATTCAGTATGCACACTATATGAGTCTTTTCCATTTTTTTATGAGTTCAAAAGGTAGTCATGTCTATGAATGTTCTCATTCATCCAGGTCATTGTCATCTCAGGCCATTCAATTGATCGCAACTGGACTGTTTGGTTTGTCTTAGATGACGTTTTGCGTTTCAAGTCTGACCAATCCAAGTCTATGAGCAGGAACTGATGAAGCCTACTCGGATAAGAGGCCAAACGTCTTCTAAGACAAACCAGACAGTCCAGTTGCGATCAATTGAATGCCCTGAGAGAAGGTAGTCATGTCTTCAAACCTCTTGCATTACTTCTGCCATCATGTTGTATACATGTTTGTAATGTGGCACATTATGAAGCCTAAAATACCACAACGGAGACCCCCGGACTGTTGAACAACTTAAGCTGTACATCAAGCAAGAATGGGAAAGAATTCCACCTGAGAAGCTTAAAAAATGTGTCTCCTCAGTTCCCAAACGTTTACTGAGTGTTGTTAAAAGGAAAGGCCATGTAACACAGTGGTGAACATGCCCTTTCCCAACTACTTTGGCACGTGTTGCAGCCATGAAATTCTAAGTTAATTATTATTTCCAAAAAAAAAAAAAAGTTTATGAGTTTGAACATCAAATATCTTGTCTTTGTAGTGCATTCAATTGAATATGGGTTGAAAAGGATTTGCAAATCATTGTATTGCGTTTATATTTACATCCAACACAATTTCCCAACTCATATGGAAACGGGGTGTGTACATAAGTATTTACAGCCCATGCAAAAAATCCGATGCACTGATACAAGTTATGGTGTGACACCAAACAAGTACTGTATGTAATCCAAACGTGTGCAGTGGACTTAAAAGGTTTGTTTTGCTCTTTATGACCATGTGTCAGTGTGTTACTGAGGTGTGTGAGTGTGCGTCTGCTCGCACAATTGAAAAGCCACCTTTTTTTTTCCTGACGGATAAGCACTTTGTTGTCCTTGGGAGACTGCTGGTGCTTGGCTGCTCGTGCACGCTGGCGAGGTGCTGTTACACTGAGTTGTGCACGTGAGGTGACCTTCCTCTGCCTCTGAACACACACACACACACACACACACACACACACACACACACACACACACACACACACACACACACACACACACACACACACACACACACACACACACACACACACACACACACACACACACACACACAAACACACACACACACACTCACACACTCACACACACACTCACACACCAAGTGACGTACCTCTGGGGCTGCAGGATAACACACCCACACACACATGCAGAGTCCCCTGTGACGCTTTCAACTGACAGATGTCTCGTGTTGTTCGCTTTAATGTGCCACTATAACCGTAAACTAGCACTACCACACACACAGAACACGCCACACCAAACTACTACACACACGTACACACAGTATCACACCTTAAACATGTAAAAGGAGCATTACTTCTGAGTCGCAACAACATGCCTGTTTTTTTAAAGGATAGGGTAACTTGCTGCCGCCTACAGGACATGACACCACCTCTGACTTCACCCTTCTAGCAAGACAAGCTTGCCTCGTGTAGGGTTGGGTATAGAGTATCGAGTATCGATTGGAACCGGGACTAACTTTCCGATTCTCCCGGAATCGTTTAAAAGTTTAAATTTCGATTCCTATTTTCGATACGTAGTCCGCCGACCGGAAAAAAATATGTCCACCGAACCGGAAGAAGAAGCCGCTGAACACCAACGAAGAAGCGCCCACCGCCGGAAGCGTTAGCATAGCCGAGTGAGTCAGTCAAGCTCAAGCATGGATAGCGGGCGTCGGCGGTCGAAAGTGTGGCTTTACTTTACAAAAAAAAATGAAATAACCGCGAAATAACAGAGCTCCATGTCCATCAAGAAACGAGTGGAGAGAGAGCTGCAGATGTACCAGGACGTTCCACCGACACTTATGTCTGACGACCCTGCTGCATGGTGGTGGTCCGGTGGAACCAACAAAAGACTTATCCTTTGCTGTCAGATCTCGCTTTCTCCTATTTATGCGTTCAAGCTTCTTCCACACCCAGCGAACGTGTATTTTCCACAGCAGGAGACACTATCTGTCCAGAACGCTCACGCATCCTGCCTGAGAAGGCGGATATGGTCATTTTCCTAAACAAGAACTGTCTCTGATTTTATACTGTACCTGCTGCTAATCTGGACTGGGTTTTGCAAGTTGTTTCTTATTGTTTATTTGCTTTTCTGCACCAGGTTAGCCCATCAGTGGGAGCACGGTAACATTTTTAAGTACCTGCAGCATCATACACTTGTGTGTGTAAATGTTTTTTCATAAGGTTTCCTGCAGCATCATACACTTATGTGTAAATGTGTTTTCATGAGGTTTCCTGCAGCATCATACACTTGTGTGTGTAAATGTGTTTTCATGAGGTTTTCAAAAATAAAGCTCTCGAGGAAAGTGTACCCCTGGGAAAATGTATTCATAATTTATACTATTTATATTCAAGTTCATAGATTTGATATTTATATTCTAGTTGAAAACAGCCCTGTGAGGAATTTATAGTAAAGTTCATAAAAAGTTAATAGAATTAAAATTGATGGAGAATGTCAGACTATTTCATTCAGAAAGCCTGTAGGTTAGCTAGCTCATTTAAAATACCCTAAACTTTTTTTTGACCCTGCCTCTTAAAAGAATCGGAATCGAGAATCGCCAGGAACCGGAATCGGAATCGTTCGAATTCAAACGATACCCAACCCTAGCCTCGTATAAAACCACGCCACTTTATGCTTTGTTGAAAAGCAACTCTGCCAGCTATCTGCCAGTCAGATACTAAAATGGACACTGTAAGGTAAAATTTTGTTTTGCAAATAAGCTAACCTAGCATGAAATATGAGTGCAGTATTAGCATGTAGCTAACAAAGTTATGCTAGTATTGCTAACGTTTGTATCCTTTTTGTGATTAGGGTTGCCAACTCCCTGAAAAATGTATACTGTATTTTCCGGACTATAAGGCACACTTACCGTATTTTCCGCACTATAAGGCGCACCGGATTATAAGGCGCACCTTCAATGAATGGCATATTTCAAAACATTGTTCATATATAAGGCGCACCAGATTGTAAGGCGCACCTATTAGATGGAGCTGCGCTAAAGGAAATGTCAACAAGACAGTCAGATAGGTCAGTCAAACTTTATTAGTAGATTACAAACCAGTGTTCTGACTAGAGATGCGCGGATAGGCAATTATTTAATCCGCAACCGCATCACAAAAGTCGTCATCCACCCGCCATCCACCCGAACTAACATTTTATCAAAACCACAACCGCCCGCCACCCACCCGTTGTTATATATCTAATATAGACGATGCAAGGCATTAGTGAGGTTAGAAAGCTTTTGCCTGTTAAAGAAAGGAGACTGATCCAATGTAGCAGAGACATTCAATGCGTGCCACGCATTAATATCTCTTGGCCACGCATTAGAGGTAGAGATGTCCGATAATATCGGCCATATGCGTTAAAATGTAATATCGAAAATTATCGGTATCGGTTTTTTTATTATCAGTATCGTTTTTATTTGTATTTTTTAAATTTATTTATTTTTATTAAATCAACATAAAAAACACAAGATACACTTACAATTAGTGCACCAACCCAAAAAACCTCCCTCCCCCATTTACACAAAAGGGTTGTTTCTTTCTGTTATTAATATTCTGGTTCCTACATTATATATCAATATATATCAATACAGTCTGCAAGGGATACAGTCCGTAAGTACACATGATTGTGCGTGCTGCTGGTCCACTAATAGTACTAACCTTTAACAGTTAATTTTACTAATTTTCATTCATTACTAGTTTCTATGTAACTGTTTTTATATTGTTGTACTTTCTTTTTTATTCAAGAAAATGTTTTTAATTTATTTAACTTATTTTACTAATTTTTTAAAAAAGTACCTTATCTTCACCATACCTGGTTGTCCAAATTAGGCATAATAATGTGTTAATTCCACGACTGCATATATCGGTATCGGTTGATATCGGTATCGGTAATTAAAGAGTTGGACAATATCGGAATATCGGATATCAGCAAAAAGCCATTATCGGACATCCCTAATTAGAGGCTAAGAGATATTAATGCGTGATAATATTATTTATCATTATTATAATATTATTGTCATTTCCATTAAGAAAGTGTTGACTAATATTGTTATTTTTTTCCCCTGGTCTTTAGTATTCCCTTTTTTAGGTTGTGGCGTACCACGTTTGCTGCCAGCGTTGCCATCTTTTTATTTTTTTCTTCTTCTTCTGCTGTTGTGTTGTGTTGTGGTGTGCTGTGTCACGCCAAATTTCTTCCCCCTACAAAAACCTTCCCGCTATTTACTTCCATGGTCATGTTTCCTCTTACGTCATTGACAGCGATCGATAGCACTTCGGCTTTGACTGCCCGTCGCTGGAAGGATACTTCGTCTTTGACAGCTGCTGGAATCTGAACAAATCGATTATTGTTTTTTTTTGTACAGGCGCGAAACCGGACAGTCGCGTGCCGGTTAAGGACCCCCGGCAACTTTGTGACTTTATTGGACGCAGCCCCGGAAGTAAATGGGGGTTTGGGGGGAAGGTTTTTGTATGGGGGAAGAAATTTGGCGTGACAGCTGCAGCAGTGCCTGATGAATAATTGCCTGTTTCAAAGAGTGCTGCTCGTTTTTCGTATGTGGGTAACAACATTTAACTATGTATATATATTTCCGAATTGGTTCAACCGCCACCCGCCCGAATCTATTTAAAATCTAATTTTTCCGTCATGCATCCGCCCGACCCGCGGATTATCCGCAGACTCCGCGGTTGTGTCCGCAAACTGCGCATCTCTAGTTCTGACAACTCTGTTCACTCCCAAAATGAATAAACAACTGTTTTATTATTTTTCCCGAGGTAAAGTCAGTGACGTGGTGTTTTTTTTATCTTTTAAGTAACAGCAAGGTATAACATGTAGTGCAACATTTATATCACATAGTGGAGGGAAACTTTTCCCTGATTCAATAAACACGTAATAAACAGTTATACTGTTACGGTAAATCAAACGTTAGTGCAATCACAATATAGTAACACTCGAAGTAGTGCAGAGCAATAACAATATATCAATAACTCAACGTTGCTCAACGTTAATGTCACACAACACAACACACAAAATAAACATGTAATGCTCACTTTATGAAGTTATTCGTCACCCTTGAATCCCTCAAATTCTTCTTCTTCAGTGTCCGAATTAAACAGTTGGGCGGATACGGCATCCAACATGCCCGGCTCCGTCTCGTGGAAGTCGTCATTAATCGAGTCAGTGTCGCTACTGCTCTATTCCTGTGTTCTACTGCGTGACTGATCGTCTTAAGTTCAAACTCTGCGTCGTAAGCGTGTCTCTTAATAGGAGCCATTTTGGGGTCTTTACATAAACAAACAAATGGAAATCAAAACGGCACGCCTCGCGTAGTCATATATCCCAGCATGCACCGCGCGCTTCTTCTTCTTCTTCTTCTTCTTCTACGGGGGCGGCTGCTTACCGTAGAAGAAGAACTTCTTCTTCTACGGGGGAAAATTAAGTTGGCGGCTGTTTACCGTAGTTGCGAGACCTAAACTTTATGAAAATGAAGTTTAGGTTTGTTGTGGCTCAATATTGGTCCATATATCAGGCGCACCAGATTATAAGGCGCACTGTCAGCTTTTGAGAAAATTGGAGGTTTTTGGGTGCGCCTTATAGTGCGGAAAATACGGTAAAATCATTTTTTTCCTTCAAAACTCGACAGTATATAACCCGGTGCGCCTAATGTAAGGAATAAGTTTGGTTGAGCTTACCCACCTCAAAGCAATTTTATTTAGCACATTGTGTAATTATAAGTGTGACCAGTAGATGGCAGTCAAACATAAGCGATAAGTGTAGGCTGCACCGTTTGGTGTGCTTCAACATAGGAGTATTATTATGGCGTCTGTATGAGGTAAGACATATTATCTGGCATTTTGTTTCGCAATATTAAGCGAAACAAACTTTTCTTACCTTCTGGTACCTGCTGTTCTGTATTTGGGATCTGCAAAAATCCTGAAAAATGTTGTAGTTGTAGTCGATAAGCTTCTTCTTTTTCTCTATCTTCTTGTTATGTGTCATTCACCCTCTGCTGTTTGCATTTCTAATATAAGGTAGTGTAAAGTTCTTACTTATATCTGTCAGTAAACTTGCCATGAAAGTGCAAAAAAAAATACCGCTGTAGTGAGTTACATTATTCACCCAAGAAACTTTAGTTATTAGAGTTCCGGTCGGTCGGACGGTTTTTCACAGGACACATTTCCGGTGTGGTTGTTTCCGGATGAGAAGATGCTGCTTCGTTATTGATTCATGTAAAGTCTGAATGTTATTAAAACAGTTAACTCCATCTTTTGACACTTCTTCAACTCCCGTCCTTGCACGCTACACCGCAACAACAAAAATGACGGGGAGAAGACGCTGCTGATGGTGAGCTACGTAAATAAGACCGCCCACAAAATGGCGCATCTGGAAGCGACTGTCAGAAAGCGGCTCAAAGATGATTTGTAAAACATAATCCATGCAACATTTTGACCAAAGAACCACCATTACATGTTATGTCGACCACAAGGAAGTGTTTTCACTTTAGAAAAAAATCATACTAATATGACCCCTTTTAATGCACCCTATAATCCGGTGCCTTATGTATGAAAAAAAAATCAAACATAGACCATTCATCGGCAGTGCACCTTATAATCGGGTGCGCCCTATGGTCCAGAAAATACGATAATAATAATAATAATAATAATAATGATAGTAATAATAATAGAAATAAGGGACCATTTTTTGTTAAGACTGGCTGACCTGATTGAAAGTCACTTGTAACTTCCTTGTTAGCACTGAGCGAGCCCCATTTCAATTGTTTTTAAAAGACAAAGTGTCATTATGGTAAAAATTAATTTGCAGTCAGAAGACCAGTAGCTAGTTGTGTAACACTTGTTAGCTAGCTAGGTAACATCCGTTCAAGCCGACGCAGAGCAGAGTGACAGCCAAGGCGAAGAGAATAAATAAAGATGCCAGAAAAGTTGAACGGCAATGAGTTTGATAGGTGAGCCATCAGACATGCTGGCATCCATTGGCTTAGCCTGTGACAAGCTGTTGTCAATAAAACCCTCTGACATATCTTGCATCCCCTCTGACGCCGTCTTCCGTGGGGGCTGATGCGGGTCTTGAAATGTTCTTCCAAAACGCCGATTGAGCAACCCCAACTCTCGTTGACACTAGCTTCCTGTGTGTAGTAGTTGCAGTGTTGGTAATAACGACATTATAGTATAACAGCGTTATGTTTTTCAGAAACGTTGCAATGTCGTTGCTGTTACTGAGAATGTGAAGTGGCTCGTTGCTACAGTTTGGTTGAATGAAGCGCAAGGTGTCAGGTTTTGGCCACACATCAGCATAATGTCAACATAATGTCTATGACTGTTCTCATTCATCCAGGTCATTGTCATCTCAGGGCATTCAGTCGATCGCAACTGGACTGTTTGGTTTGTCTAATAAAACGTTTCGCCTCTAATCCGAGTAGGCTTCATCAGTTAGTGCTCATAGACTTAGATCGGTCAGATCTAGTTTAGCGGATGGTGCCAAAGCCCCAAATATGTATACTCCAAAAACCAGGAGGGTTTCGCCCTATTGTAGTGAGAAAACCAACTGTTTTGTTTCAAACGAGCAATCCTAGTCAACGACAGTCGGAGTGTGATTCCCCCTCGTTTGCATTGTGTGGCAGAACGATTGCTGTGGATCGACTACTACCAGTCCAAAATAGTCGGAATCATCCATGCTAGCATTATAGCGTTAGATATTATAATATTTAAAGTATATATATTTAAGAGTTGGAAAGTGCTCTGTTTATTGTGAAAGTGAATACAGGTGCATATAATTGCACTACTTAATAGGCCAAATGCTATTTTGTGTCCTTTTACCTAAGTTTACATTTCCTGTACCGTATTGGGTTTTGTACTTTCAATATTTAATATTGTTGTTACATGACAAAATATAAATTTTTTATACATTTTTATTTCTATGCATATCACATGGAACACTGCAATATATTGACTTCAGATAAATGCCAAATGTTCTAAAATACTGCATGTAGAGTCACGTCGTGGTCGTTCTCCCACGATGCAGACGGAACGCCGGACGAAGCGTGCAGGTAAGAATATTATTTATTCCTCATAAATCATATCAAATACAAAAATACAGGATACAAAAAAAGAGACGCGTGCCGATCGCACGGAGAGCAAAGGAACTAGCTAGTGCGAAAGCTTAGCATGTAAACAGGAAGCAAGAATCCAACGTAACGGTTGCATAAAGCAAACAAGGAAGCCAGACTGAATGGGACGAACAGTAGCTCTCTGATTCGTGCCCAGGAGCAGATGAGCGTCCCAAACACTAATCAGAGGCAGGTGAAAACAATCTGCAGTCATGGCAACTAAAACAAAAACCCAGGGGTGATCAAAACAGGAACTGAGGGAATCAAAAACTATCATGGCATGTAGTGTTTTTATTCTTCAATCAGTTAATACTAGAGATGTCCGATAATATCGGCCTGCCAATATTATCGGCCGATGGATGCTTTAAAATGTAATATCGGAAATTATCGGTATCGTTTTTTTAATTATCGGTATCGTTTTTTTTAATTATTTTTTTTATTTTTTTTATTAAATCAACATAAAAAACACAAGATACACTTACAATTAGTGCACCAACCCAAAAAACCTCCCACCCCAATTTACACTCATTCACACAAATGGGTTGTTTCTTTCTGTTATTAATATTCTGGTTCCTACATTATATATCAATATATATCAATACAGTCTGCAAGGGATACAGTCCGTAAGCACACATGATTGTGTGTGCTGCTGGTCCACTAATAGTACTAACCTTTGACAGTTAATTTTACTCATTTTCATTAATTACTAGTTTCTATGTAACTGTTTTTATAATGTTTTACTTCCTAAAATGTTTTTAATTAATTAATCTTATTTTATTGATTTAAAAAAAAAAAAAAGACCTTATCTTCACCATACCTGGTTGTCCAAATTAGGCATAAACATGTGTTAATTCCATGACTGTATATATAGGTATCGGTTGATATCGGTATTGGTAATTAAGAGTTGGACAATATCGGAATATCGGATATCGGCAAAAAGCCATTATCGGACATCCCTAGTTAATACAAACATCTTCAACGTAAAGATGCGTATATAACATGAACATGAAACATGAAAAATAACGTCACAGTTACTCTACTGAGTAACTGATTACTCTTACAAGGAGGTAACTAGGTTACAAACTCAATTACTTTTTGGGAGAAGTATTTTTAACTGTAACTAATTTCATTTTTTAAGATAAGATGACCAACACTGAGTAGTTGTAGTGAAAAATGCCGACTGAAGTGACATCCACATTGTTGTTGGAGCTGGAAGTAATCATTTTGATATAACGCTCACTTTTATTGCTCTGAAACAGAGCAGAAGACATTCGCAAAGGTGGGCTGTACGACCCCTAAAAGAGTCAAGGCAGAGGACGGTGAAGGAAATACTTATTTTCTAAAGCTAACTACACATATTGCTATAGTACACGTACACTTGATGGAATGGATATATTGATCTTTCTATTATTTTTCTGCATGTTAAGGAGGAACTGCACTTTTTAAAAATTTTGCCTATCATTCGCAATCCTTATGTAAGACATGAACACGTTTTTATTTTTTTCGTGGATTCTAACTCGTTAATAAACGTTAGCAAAAGCCAGCTAACAATGGAGCCAATGGGAGTCGCTGTATTTCTCCTATAAAGCGCTCTAAAAAGCATCCAAAAACCGCAATCAAAGTTTTATAAACTGCACATGCTGTACGTATACAGCAGTGGTGGGCCTTTCTGCTGGCCTAACAAAACCAGAAATCATGATCATAATTAAAGATAAAAGTATTTTTTTTGTTTACTTTCCCTAAATATCTAAAAGTATTCATATTCTCTTCATGTCATATTATGCTCTTTCCAGTGCTGTTGTTTTTAGGTTACAGTTTGTTTCCAATCAGAATTCAGCTAGCTTATGTTGCCATGCTGTACCAAATCTGCCTGGGGCCTTCAGAATCAACAATGCAGGCGTCCATGCACTGTAAGTGAGGGGACACATATGGTTGATAGACAGTTGCGAAGTTGTTGTCACTAAGGCCTTCTAACTTGGCCTTACGCTGTGATTGGATACTCACTTGGGATTCCCAAGTGGGTATCCAATCACAAGTTGCGAAAACAGGAAGTGGCACAGGACCCATATGAGCCATAGAAAGCCACAGAAAACTTCCCGGTACGCACAAAGAAGGAGCTCAAAATGTTGATTAGGTGGCAGATATATATTTGCAAGGCCATGTTCAAGAAGGATATTTAAAGAGAAACTACATCTTGTGAGACGAGGTTGGCGATGAAATGGGGAAATGCCCGCCATTTCCACTCAAATCAACCGACTTTGAAGGGCTATACGGCGTCGAATGGGAGCTACGAATTGTGAGTTCAAATATTTTATTTCTCTATTTTTTCACGTTTAATATGTTTTTTGCAATTTTTTAATTTTGACAGAAACCACATAAGATACGGTATGTTTTCATTTCTGATGCAGATTTATTGATTTTTAAATGCGCCAGAAAATAACCTGTTTTGTACACTGTTGGTGATGATCCGATGCCCAGTAGTGCGTAAATGTGTTCCTGTATAGTATTTCTCCAGCAATGGTCATGTGGTGACATAAATGATGGTATTTAGAGAGGTAATCATTGAAGTCGGACATCACTGAAGGCCTAGGTGGGAAAAGCACGGCCCGCGACTGGTATACAGTATATGTAATCTAATAACAGGCACATTCATAACAACATGTATTTTACTCGTCTTACGGCGGCGTATTATTTTCACAGACGCATCACAAGGTTCGCTTTTCCCTTCAACAACACTGGCTACAACTCACAGTTGGCCATACGGTGTGTGCCTCTCGTACACTAGGGGGCGGTTGTGGTCATTCCATCTTATTTAGCTAAGTGGAATTGTAAAGAGAAGAACTGAATGCTACATGCTAATAAGCTAGCGCTAGTAACTTTCATGCTCCGGATCCAACAGATAACAACAACCTGCTATTTGGTGTTGTTGGTAAGGTTTTATTGTGTTTAAATGGCACTTGTGGTTATTATGATCAGAGACATACAAAAAGATCGCTATTTTGGTGAACCGCTTTGACTATGCTTAAACTATGCAGTGAATCATTTTAATTGCTTGTTTACAAGTTAATGAAAATGTCTAAATTGTTGGATATTGACGTTTAAAGTATGAATACTAATGTTGTGTGGATGTTTTGAATAGTGTTGTCCCGATACCAATATTTTGGTACCTGTATTGGTACCAAAATTATTTCGATACTTTTCGCTAGCTTTTCTAAATAAAGGGAACCACAAAACATTGCATTATTGGCTTTATTTTAACAAAAAATCTTAGGGTACATTAAACATATATTTCTTATTGCAAGTTTGTCCTTAAATAAAATAGTGAACATATAAGACAACTTGTCATTTATTAGTGGGTTAGCAAACAAAGACTCCTAATTTAGCTGCTGACGTACGCAGTAACATATTGTGTCATTTATCATTCTTTTATTTTGTCAAAATTATTAAGGACAAGTGGTAGGAAATGAATTATTAATCTACTTGTTCATTTACTGTTAATATCTGCTTACTTTCTCTTTTAACATGTTCTATCTACACTTCTGTTCAAATGTAATAATCACTTATTCTTCTGTTGTTTGTATGCTTTACATTAGTTTTGGATGATAACACAAATTTGGGTATCAATCCGATACCAAGTCGTTACAGGATCATACATTGGTCATATTCAAAGTCCTCATGTGTCCAGGAACATATTTCCTGAGTTTATAAACATAATATTAATTAAAAAAAAACGAAAGAAGATGTTGACGTGCCTAAAAATATCGACCTATACATAGTAGCATCGACCAGATACGCTACTGGGGGTTGGGGTGTGGCGGACCAGTACTTTTCAGAGGCGGTACTATACTAATACCGGTATACCGTACAACCCTAGTTTTGAGAAAATGAGATGAATGAATGTAATCTACGACTATTAACGATTGTCTTATTGTGTTATTATGACTGACGAAACATACACGTATACTTTTTTCACTCTGTATTATATCCATTGTGTATACAACACAAGTTTTAGTGTCACAATTTGGCTGTTTTGAGGTTCCTGCCCAATGTCATGACACTTATTAATCAGCTAGGTTTTTGTTTTATCACATACTTTAAACATATTGACCTATTTTAGCTTTTTTCATCTTGAATTTCTATGCTTGTTGGTGTAAACATCCCCTTCCACCACCATCACACACTGCTCAGTCTTCTTTGCCTGTGAATAATGTAGTGAAGAGCAGCGTGTTGGTCCTCCACGGAGAGGTCAGCAAGAACTGGTTTTCAATCGCATCATCTAGGTCAGGGGTGTCCAAACTTTTTCCACTGAGGGCCGCACACAGAAAAATTATAGCCTGCGGGGGCCATTTTGATAGTTTTAATTTTCAAATCATAACAAAATATATGGATTTTTTTTTTTTTTTTACCTTTAGGGCTCCCGGGGACCATAAAGGGTCTAAGTCATTAAAATGTTAAAAACAAGTCAAATTATTATTTTTTTTATTTTTATTTAACGCTTACAGTAAATCTCTACAGTATATCAACTTCAGGTTGATATAAAATGTAAAAAAAACAAAAAGGTTTTATGCCTTTTCTGTCAAGACAACTTTGTTTTTTATAATAAAACTGAAATATGCAGTATTTCCCCCACTGCCCAAAACATTCAGAAAGCAATGTTTGATGTGAAGTATTTAGAGCCTTAAAAACATAAATAATGGAAGACACCATTGATATTAATTCATTGTTATTTTTGAGTAATCACAGTGAAAAGATAAATAAAATCCCATTAAATATATTTAGGATACAAAAGGTGCCCCACTCAAAGTGATACATTTGTATTAGGTTTTTTTTAAACTTTCAACACTTAAGTTACGAGATCAACTTCAGATATATCTGTCAATTTTACATTCGAACTATTATTTTGTTTGTTTTATGCTCTTTTGTCAAAGAAAACAATATTTTTGTATGGCAACTACACAATATATGCAATATTTTCCACATAAAACATTTAAAGTAAAATATTTGAAATAATTGGAGCCTTGAATAGGCCAATAATTCATTATAACATTGTTTTTTTTTGTTTTTTTGAGCAATGGCAAAAAAAGAAAAATAAAGATAGACAAAAGAAAACTCATTCTACTTTTTTTAATGTTTATTTTTTATTTTTGCAATAGCATTTCCAGAATGTGTGGCGGGCCGGTAAACAATTAGCTGCGGGCCGCAAATGGCCCCCGGGCCGCACTTTGGACACCCCTGATCTATGTGTTAAAAAGCCCAAGACAAGGTGTTTCCACGTGTTGTAGAAAGCTTATTTTGAGCTAAATTATTTGACAACTCAGACTTATTTTGTCAACACGTGGACCTTGGGGTGTTGTGTTTTCCCGTAATGCAAAGGAAAGTTAGGTGTGAAGGTGAGGACATGTTTATTTTTACACTAACAAAAGAACAAACAAAAAGCGCGCACAAAACGGAAGTACAAAAACGTGGCTAATGAAACAAAAACTTGCACAAAGGCAAAAACTATCAACATGAAATAAAAACCACATACTGTGGCATGGCATGAAGCATGAACTATAATAAACAGGAATATCATGGGTAGCAGAGGTAGTATGGATAATGTCACCAGGCTGACTGCCTGGCAACAACAAGCTTAAATACTGGTGACATGATTAGTGAAAACAGGTGCGTGACTCGAAATGTGAAAACGTGAGACAGGTGCGTGACATGAGGATGTGAACCAGGTGAAACTAATGGTTGCTATGGTGACAAAGCAAGGGAGTGAAAACAAGAACTAAAAAGTGTCCAAAACCAAGCAAAACATAACAAAACAAAACATGAACACAGACATGACATATTTAGTGCACAGAGACATACTGATTGCAGCATTAAGGCTAGACTTAGGTCAACACATTTCAAATACACAAACGTGTGACCTCTAAGACTTGTAGATCAATACATGTGTGTATATTTATATAGTTCATCTTCCAGTATTTGGTAAGCTGATAGAATAAAATCTAATATTTTACTGTTTGGCCTCAGTGAAGGTCTGCCCTTCACATTTTCAGGCCAGTTTTAAACCACCCAAAGTAACTGTTGACTTTCCCAAAGAGCATTCATTGCTCAGTGCAATCGACCGCACTTTTATCAGAACCTTGAAAATGGTGTGTTGCTGGTTCACGTCTAACACTTTAATGACCAGTGAGATGAAAGTGTGAGAGTTGTTCTTTAAGTCCAGATGTTGACCTTGCTGAACAGCCTTACAGCGGAAAATAAGCCTCAGGTGTTATGGCACAGCTACCAGGTGTGTACTGACAGACGCTCATTAGAACTAAACCACACGTTCTTGGCCGATAATGGCTTTTTCTGAGAAGAAAAGTTCTGCTTTAGTATGATCTAGAAAATATTTCTCTATCCTGAATGAACATTTTGATGCAAAAATGCATGATTTTGTTTGCTTATTGCCAACAATGAAAACCACTTTATTGCTCCAACAATACAAACAAGAAAGATATGTAAAATAGTAACTCTGTGACTTATACAATTTGGAAGAGTTTTTTTTTTTTAACCTTCACTTGTTCTCATCATAGAACCAAATGTTCCTAAATGAAACAAATATAATAAACACAAAGACTGAAAAGTCTTGGCATCAGTAGAAGATGATAGCACTTACACCAGGGGTGGGCAATTAATTTTTACCGGGGGCCGCATGAGCAACCCGAGCACTGCTGGAGGGCCACATCGACAATATTTCAATTAAATGTTGCTCAATATTATTTTTGATATACCGTAAGATAAATAATAATAGTAATAATAATTAATAATAATAATAATACTTTCATTTAACATAACTTATCTTTATACAAAAGCAGATTGCTTTTGATGGTATTATTTTTAACACTGTCTTACACTACACTTCCTGATGTATAATACAATGCAAAAATGTCAATTTCTGCACAGGGTTAATTTAAAGTTTATCCTGCATCCTCTTTAAAAGTCCAACATTTTTCCCCGTCAGATTTGGACAACCATCTGTTGTCACACCTGCTAGCTTGTCCCATTTCAGTCATAAAATGTCCAAACACGCATTTACCTATGTGAACAAGTCATTACCTGTGGTTGTCCCTTTTAATTGACTGCATAGCTGCCAGCTACTCCGTGACTTGAAAGTCAGCAGTTATCCCACGTAAGAAGATGAGCAGCTGGGCGGTGTCACGTACATTGCAGCTCTCATCCAAAGCCAGCGAAAAACAGTCAAAGTCGGCCGTTCTGTTCTTCAGCTGAAGCTACAAGTTTCCGGGCATATCAGCGCAACAGAGTCCAATAAGCACTCCTTAATAAACTCTCCGTCAGAAAACGCCTTACTTTTTCTGGCGGTTTTGTGAGAAATGACGAAACTTGTCCTGATGGCTGCATTCTGGGGGTGTGAAATATGGCAAAAAGTCCTTGTTGGGTTTGCAGTTTTACCATCAACGCATCAGCCTCCCTTGCGTGCTCTTCCTCAGACAGATTCCGGTATTTTTCCTCGTGCTTTGTCATGTAGTGGCGATTCAAATTATATTCTTTAAACACAGCAAACTGTGTACCACAAATTAAGCACCCAACTTTACCTTTAATTTCTGTAAATAAATACTTGGCAGTCCAACTTGTTGAAAACACGGCATTCGTCATCAACTTTTCTCTTTTTAGCGTCTCAGGGGTGACCGTGTGTGGGGACGCGGGGCCGGCGGACCGACGGCGCCCGCTCCAAGATGGCGGCGAGGAGGCGTGGACGAGGGAGCGGCAAGGCGGGGCGCCCTGGGAGCGACGCCGCAATCAGGATAAGGTGCGTGGAGCGCGCAGCTGTGGACAGTGCAATCACCCTCTCGGACCGTATAAGAGGGCGAGAGATGTGAACATCAAGAGAGAGACATGGAGAAAGACGGTGGACGGGAGGAAAACATCCTCTGCTTCCACGCGAACGATGGCGACGTGCTGCTGAAAAGCAGACGGCGGACGGAAGGAAACCATTCACATGCTCACGTAAGAAAAGGCAGCTGCTGAAAAGCATTCAAAAGACTCTGTTTTTGAAATAATAAAGAAGTCTAAACCGTCGCACGACAATGTCTTCCCTGGATGGTCCTGAGAACCCACACGGCAGTTAGGACTGTCACACCGGGCATCACTTGTCGCTGTGCACCTTCACTCACAGGTTACACACGGACATACGCCATAAATAACACTTTTCAAAATAAAAGCAGCACAGTTGTATTGCGCGCACGACATAGATGTTTTTCAACTTTATTTTGTAATTTGTGATTGCAGCTGTTCACATTCACTCACGGGCATACGTCCACACGGAAGTAATACAAATAACGCTTTTCAAAACAAAAGCAGCACCGTTGTATTGCACACTCGACATAGATACTTTTTTAAATTAATTTTGTAATTTATGATTGGCCTCACGCGGGCCGGACAGGGACGCACAAAGGGCCGGATGTGGCCCGCGGGCCGCAGAATGCCCAGGCCTGACTTACACTGTAATCAGACAATAGCCATACTTTCCTGGTATATACAAAACAAATATATAGACATTTTTTTAGTTTGTATTTCATATTTGTGGTGCCCCTTATGGGTTGTGGTCAAACCACTTTGGAAGATGTGCTAGCATTGTGTAGCAATTTTTAAAAAAAAGTTTTATTATCAATTGACAAATTGTTAGTTATTTGTGGACAATTCGTTGCTAATTTCCCATTTCTTGATGAGCAACTGGACTTCTTCTTCTTCTTTTTTCTGATGGCCATTTTTTTAATCAATCTTGCCAAATTTGCCATACATGTGCTTGTCAGTTGTGTACCAAATTTTGTGGTGACTTGACTTAAACTGTGTGAGAATTTTCAAGTCAATTAGACAATGATATGAACGTTAGGGTTTTAAAAACTGTGCCACCATGAGGTTTATTTTACAATAGGGGTGCATGTTTAAACAAGTTTTTAGCCTTTTGCGTCCAACGCAGAGCAAAAATAATAAGAATTAGGGATGTCCGATAATATCGGACTGCCGATATTATCGGCCGATAAATGCTTTAAAATGTAATATCGGAAATTATCGATATCTGTTTCAAAAAGTACAATTTATGACTTTTTAAAACGCCGCTGTGTACACGGACGTAGGGAGAAGTACAGAGCACCAATAAATCTTAAAGGCACCGCCTTTGCGTGCCGGCCCAGTCACATAATATCTTCGGCTTTTCACACACACACAAGTGAATTTATGCATACTTGGTCAACAGCCACACAGGTCACACTGAGGGTGGCCGTATAAACAATTTTAACACTGTTACAAATATGCACCACACTGTGAACCCACACCAAACAAGAATGACAAACACATTTCGGGAGAACATCAGGGAGAGCATGTCCCAAATTCCAAGCTGCTGTTTTGAGGCATGTTAAAAAAAAATAATGTACTTTGTGACTTCAAAAATAAATATGGCAATGTCATGTTGGCACTGTTTTCCATAACTTGAGTTGATTTATTTTGGAAAACCTTGTTACATTGTATAATGCATCCAGCGGGGCATCACAACAAAATTAGGCATAATAATGTGTTAATTCCACGACTGTACATATCGGTATCGGTTGACATCGGAATCGGTAATTAAGAGTTGGACAATATCGGAATATCGGATATCGGCAAAAAAGCCATTATTGGATATCTCTAATAAGAATAATAACAAAAAGCACACTCAAAAAGGAGTGAAGGTAAATAACTAACACAAAAGGTGTGGGTAAACAGAAATTGCAAACAAAAGGTGTGGAGAGGAAACGGTTAACACAAGGGGCAGAGCCACAGGAAACGAGAAGCATGAGTGGAGCCAAAGCAGAGAAGATGAGAACGACTGGAAGGGTGAACCATTAGGAATATACAGTATACTGGCGCCGAGTAAATGGACTGGAGAGCTTAAGTAGTCAGGAGGAAATGGGGGTCAGGTGTGCGTGCAGGTGGCTCCTCCCCCGTGACCCAGAAAACAGGCACTGCAACAAAAAGCAGACTGGCTTAAACTGTCTGCTTACAATGAAAATAACAACAAATATTGTCAGATAATGACACAATGGTTCAGGTCGGAAGAGTTAGCCTACGCAAACAAATACATACGGTACCAAAAAAGTTTGTGTGTACTAAACACGTGCAAACAGACAGACGCTGACGATTGAAATGAACAAAAACAGCGACCGTCATCCACTTAGTGTGTTTTTCTTCATGTATATGTATATAATGTATGCTGATTATTAAATCTCCCACAATAGTAGGAGGAGAAGATGCAAATATAATAATTTAGTGTCCACAATATGATTTATTAAAGATGCACAATAATATCTGTGGCTGATAATTATCGAGCGATAATGGCAATTATGACGTCACATCAATAATTCCGATAATTAAAAATCAGGTGATAATAATAAAAGCTTATGTTTGTTGTTGGTCTTTCTGTTGTAGCTTATGCTGCTGCCTGGCTCCTCAACTCCTCCCCTCCCCTTCGGTATGGACGCATATTTGTGATGCCATGATACTGCGAAAAACATTGTGTGGGCTTTTTAAAAAAAAAATTCCCGTGGCACGTTAGCATTAGGAAAAATGTCACAAATTGGGCAAATTCCAAACGGCTCATTTGGAGCAAGTATGAAGGAAGGCAAAGTTGTTTTGTAAATATCTCAGCCATGCCTCCATGGTTCTATTTCACATTTTGGGGACTTATGCAGATCCCAATTACACAAAACCAGGTACCGATAGGCAAGAAAAGTTGGTTTTGCATAATAGGTCCCATTTAAGGGCTAAATTGGTGACAACAGATACAAGAAAAAATATTTACCTGCATCATGCATTTTCTTACAACTGATCATTCCAGCGCATAGTCCCAGTGAGCACCTAAAAGTGGGTTCCGTTGTAGATCGCACTGCAGGAGCAAATTTATATTGTCGAGAAAACGTGGTGCAGATTATAGTTGTGTTCTGCACGTTTCAAAACACAACAAAGCACCACAGGTTGGAGCATGATCTCCATGGCGACAGCCGTTAGTGCACACAAAAACCTCATTTGAATATGGCGGACTTGTTATCATTCGTACACACAGTCTGAGCAGATCACCCACAACACCCACATTAATAGTACACACAATAGTTTGCACTATTTAGCACTTGTTATTTGGGAGCTCAGTAGATCAGGCCCTATTAGGTTTTATGTAAAACACACACAAACATTTTTTGACAAGTAAACACAAAAACTAAGATACATGTTTAAGCAATAAGAACATTTTGCCACAACAACAACAAAAGATTTTGAGTAAATTAAAAAGTTATTATGATTTTTTTTCACAATTTAGTCTGTACATCTTGACATTACTCTGCTAGTTTATAGTGGATATAAAAGCTAGCAGCAGGTCCCCATTGTTGGCTGCATTAGCATACTGTAGTGGTTGTAAGCGGGCAGACAGGTGTTAATGATCCTCCAAGGACTCACATTTTTATTCATAGATTCACTACAGCCTAATTTCTCACCGCAATCCAAATGTATTGTGATGGCACCACTCAGTTTTGATGTAGCTTTACTGTACGTCAAGTAGCGTGTGAGCAGACACGCGTCATATGAAATCTTCATCATTGTTTCGCACGGGGAGCCTGTGCCTTTTTCTGTCTGCTGATGGATTTAGTTCAGAGTTGATCTATTTGTGTTTTTTCATGTATGCTAGAATGAATGCAGAGACCACTCACAGTCAAGCAGGACTTGCGAATGATCATTTTTGATATTCAAGGTCCCTCACTACATATGGTATCTCATCTTCTAGCAATACTTTTATTATGAATTTATGAATATAATTGAAACCTGGGTAAACTGGTTAAAATTATATAAAAATATAATATAATATAATAATATATCAGTATATATCATATACTGTACATATAATATGTAAATATTACATATGTTATAATTTATATTGCTACTATGGTACATTTTTAGTGTACCTACATTATACTTTCCATCCTTACCCTTTCCATCCTTTGTTACTGAGTGGAACAATTTCCCCTGTGGATCAATAAAGTTTGTCTAAGTCTAAGTCTAAACCTTAAAGTCGTCAGTAGGGATGATGTTTGATAAGAAATGATCGAATTTGAGCCTATTATTGAATCCTCTTATCAAACCGATTCCTTATCGATTCTCTTATCGAGTCCAGATAGGTTGTTGTGTATGGAAAAAAACACACAATATTGGGTTTAACAAAAGCTCACTTTTATTATATGAGGAAAAAATAAAATCTAATAAATAAATAGATATTGACTGTTACCCCCCTAAAAAATTAAAATTAAAATAAATAAATATTGACTGTTGTTACCCAAAGTATATTAAGTGGGATTTTTCAGAAAAACAAATATATACAGTAACACAAAAACAACCTGTCTCTGTGATCACTATAGGTGTATAAATAATAATATAGTGTTAAATGAAATCAGTCCCTTGGGCACAAAACTGAAAATAATACAGCTCTCCAAAAAGTGCACTTCTGCTGCTATTGGAACATACTAACTGCAGCTATTACTCAGGAAAAGGCTCAACAGGACTCAGCTGGACCTGCAGAACTTGCTGACACGGAGCCTGACATTGCTGACCAAGGACTGACAGCAGTGTCCCCTGTTGAGAGACTGTCTAGACCTAAGAGACATGTTCAACCACCTAAGAGGCTGATTGAGAGTTGTTAGGAACTCTTGGTTTTTTCGAGTTGTTTAAAAAAAAAAAAAAAAAAAGTGTTGACATAACTGTTATGATGCTTTGACATTTTTGCACTTTATTTCTTTATTGAAAGAAAATTCTATGAAGAGAAAAGTTGTTTGCAAATGTGGTTACAATGCTAAAAAATGAAAAGTTAAAGCTAAAAAAAGAAATACACTTTATTGAGTTAACATTCTGTCTTTATAGGGGGAAAGATGTGATGTTATGAGCTAGGGAATATAACAACTACACTACCCAGCATGCAACGGGAGTGACGAGCATGCGCGGTAGCCCCAAAAAGTGTTGTTGCATGTCGCCACCCGGCAGCTAAGAATGAGGTTATGAGGACGCTGTGAAAGTAAACGTCAAGAACTCAGCCAACACGCCTCGTCTGCATTATTTATAATCAGACAGACAACACAGTATACAGTGTGATTTTGTTTTGCTTACAAGGAAAGAAAAACAAAAGTTGAAAAAGGGAGATGTCATATACTGTATGTATGTGCTGCGGTTGCTTTAAGAACGTTGCGACAGCTGCCGTAAAGGAGGTGCATTGCTAGCCTGGTTGCTATGTTTCCGGTTGGTCGTAAAGGTGTTCGTCATGTGTTTGTACCTGCTCAAATCTCTCAGTAAAGTTATTCATTGGATTTGTGACAGTTTGACCCCACACTGTCACTGTTTGACCTTTGGACTTCCTCACAAACCGTGCACATTTGTTGGGAAGCTCAACATGGACAAACTACAAACATTCAATCTTGTTAGCTAGTGAAAAGCATGTGCTCAACAAACAAATTGTTACCTGTCACCCACCACGGCTCTGAACAGTTGACTAAAAGAGTCAGGGTGGGGTTGAGGGCGTTATATAGGTGAACACACCTGCATTCACTAATTAGGCCAAATTTGGGTCGAACCATGATTATCAAAAGCTGGGTATTACAGAAGGACACTGGACATTTGAAAGTTGTGTTGTCTAAAGCCTGAATATACTGTGTACAAAAATGACTGCTCTACACATGCAAAAGTACTATGTGAATACTTTTTAGACATGTGATGGTTATAACTGTTTTCTTAATTCCCCCTGTCAAATTGGTCCCAGCTAGTGGGCGGAGCTATGGGCTATTTAAGTTGGAAAATGCCGTTTTTTTGACAGTCTGCTGTTGGTCACTGCCAGAGGAGGTTCCCTGTCCTGAGCAGGAGTTTCGGTCTCCATGCATCATCTACTGAGGTCATTATTTTGATGATGAGATGTTGTGTTGTAACCGGTTAAATGAGTTTTGTTGATTGCTAATAGATTTTGCTAAATCTGTTTTCATTATTTAATTCTTTACTTTGACATATTTGATTATTGACCTTTGATTATGAATACATGTATTTTGTTATAATGGATGATTTACATTTGGATTATTTTTAATATGCTTATTTTGATGAAATATATAGGCCTATTTAACGCATGCAACTTTGAAATGTATTTAGAATATAAATGTACTATATATAATATACTATACTAATATTGCCTCTGTTTATTACCATTACAGATTGTAGGTGCTTTGTTTTCCTGTCATTGTTCACCTTTTGACTTTTTTTTGGGGATTTCAATAAATGTTTGTAAACTGTTACCAACTGCGTGCCTTGCCATCCTTGATCTGAAAATCCGGTTTTGCAAAGGTTACATTACCTTCACCCGAGGCGGGGTGTGACAGGATTATACATTTTGTTTTGAACTTTATTACACCTTGGAGCGCTTTTTCCGGTCCATTGTTTTTCCTGCTTTCCCTATCTGCTCCTAATGACTGAGCTACGTGATTTCTTGTGATGTCTCACGGAGCATTTCTTGTCGGGACGGGATTCGTTCCCAGGGATTCGAATAAAGGACCAACTCTTTTTCTTTACTATAGTGGTCTCGATAACGGGTACCGGTTCTCAAAAAGGGATTCGAGTCCGAGGACTCGGTTCTTTTCTTATCGAACAACCGGGAAAACCGGTTTCGAGCATTATCCCAAGTCGTCCGTGTACAGCTTGTATAGCCGTATGGAGTAACTCCACTGAAAATTAATCAACAACAAATATTGTGGCTGAATAAAAAAAGTGTATGGAGGATTGTGTTTTTTGCTTCAAACAAAAACAGAATCAATTTTCAATTTGCAAAACAGAGCTATTTTTCTTCCTGAAATTTGTAATACCGAAAGTCTGAAATCTATTTTAAACCCTATATCTTCCTACTTCTTTCAATACAAGTGTAAAACATGTGATGCACTTGAATGTAATTTTGTTAAAGTCCCACTTGAAAACTTTCAGTTTTGGTTGATTTTGGCGGCGCCAGTGGTCCAAAGCACGCTAGTGTTTTAGGAAGACCACATTTCCCATGAGGACTAGCGCATAGCATCGTAAATCGTCAGAAACAAGTCACGTACATACAAGCTGACATAATACCACAATGATTTAGTAATAATGATCTTTCCACAGTAAGAACCTACATCCTACAGGGGTTAAATCACCAAAATGATTCCCGAGCGCGGCCACCGCTGCTGCTCACTGCTCCCCTCACCTCCCAGGGGGTGGAACAAGGGGATGGGTCAAACGCAGAGGGTATTTTCACCACACCTAGTGTGTGTGTGACTATCAGTGGTATTTTAACTTTAACTCTACATATTTTACTTCAGAATTGTGGTTTGCAGTCATTACATATGTTCTTTATACAGTACTTTTGAGTTTGTTGCGTGGCTGGTCGTGTTAGTGTGGAACTGCCAACTATCAAGCTTGTGGCTACTTATTGCTACCACACAAATTTCTGATAGCTACCATTAGCATTATCATTTTGAAAATCGAAAATCACTTCCTACTTAAGCAAGAACAGAGCCAACAGAGCTCATGCGAGTGAGTAAAAGCTGGGCCAATGTTGATCCTTGACTATCCTTTTATCCGGGTCGCCTCCCTTTTTCTTATATTTGTCTCCTCAAACAGAACTTTTTGTTTGTTTTGCATCTTCTGCCATAACAGCTGTAACTGCACGCAGGTGTTCACATCGACTTCCGTCTTATTAACAAATGGGGCAAGAGGGGAGTGCTGTAAAGCAGATTTGTAGTTTTTGTGTGGCAGGGTTCCTGCCACCCCTCCTCAAAGATGCTTAGTGCCAGTGAAAGTGATACGGACCTCCTCAGGCCATGACAGAGGTGTCATTCAACTAGTTGTAAGTTCATGTATCATGCCCCAATCCATCCATCCATTTTCTACCGCTTGTCCCTATCAGGGTCGTGGGGGGTGCTGGAGCCTATCCTACCTCATCGCAAGGCCAACACAGATAGAACAGACAACATTCACACTAACATTCACACTCTAGGGTCAATTTAGTGTTGCCAATCAACCTATCCCCAGGTGCATGTCTTTGGAGGTGGGAGGAAGCCGGAGTACCTGGAGGGAACCCACGCAGTCATGGAGAGAACATGCAAGCCTCACACAGAAAGACCCCAAGCCCGGGAATCGAACCCAGGACCTTTGTACTGTGAGGCACATGCACTAACCCCTGGGCCACTGTGCTGCCCTCATCCCAAAATATATGACAATATTATATGAAGGTTAAAAAGTTCCTAATGCTGCTTTAAACATGTTTAAAATAAACACTAATGCATTAACGACAAGCAAGTTATTAATAGATTGGTAAACGAATAAAAAATAACCATCTATGTCCCAATTGAAAAACAAAGAATCCTAAATCAAGACGGTGATCCGAATCAACCCCAAAATCCATTCACTTGTTTTTTTATCCCTTCTCTGACATTTCCTGAAGGTTTCATCAAAATCCGCCCAGAAATTTTTTGAGCAATGATGCTAAATACAGTTGCCGGAAATATTTACAGATACCTGTAAAAAACTATGGATTCTTGATACTTGAACTTTTTCTGAGTGTCAGGTATTTTAGATGACTGTGCTTCAACATCTATTTGCACATAATTTAGACATCAGTATTAGCTGCCCGGAGGTAACCATACATTCAAAAAAGAACAGCAGCCACTATAGCCTCCCAGTATATCAAAACAAACAATACTGCACCTATACATTTGATCATAAATAACAACATTTTTGATTGATTGATTGAGAAGTTTATTGAAATCTTAAAGAATTGAATCCATGTAAGGCTTGTTTCCATTGTGCCCATTAAATATTCATCACATTTGATGCATTCAATAATAAAAGATATACAACCTGTAACATGTATATAAAAAAATATGTTAAAAAAGTGGATAAATTATGTACATATACACAGTATACATGTCAGGTGATTTTAAAAACAATATATACAAACAATGGATCGGGGGGGGTATATATACTATGTACATGACACTATGTACATGACTATGCACATGTTGACTCCAAGAGTGTGCAAAACAGAATGAGAAAATATATATACACTATAACCACATATAAACCTGTTTGATGCTTCGAAGAGTTGCTGGGGATCAATTTTGGTTCAGATCATGTAGAGGTTGAGCTGAGCCATGATTTTATGGCAGTTTAAAAATTTAGTAGGGAAGTTCGAATTTTAAAGGCCTACTGAAACCCACTACTACCGAACACGCAGTCTGATAGTTTATATAACAATGATGAAATCTTAACATTGCAACACATGCCAATACGGCCGGGTTAACTTATAAAGTACAATTTTAAATTTCCCGGGAAATATCCGGCTGAAAACGTCTCGGTATGATGACGTTTGCGCGTGACGTCACGGGTTGAAGCAGACATTTTGGAATAGCACGGCGGCCAGCTTAAGTCGTCTGTTTTCATCGCAAAATTCCACAGTATTCTGGACATCTGTGTTGGTGAATCTTTTGCAATTTGTTTAATGAACAATGGAGACAGCAAAGAAGAAAGATTTAGGTGGGATCGGTTTATTAGCGGCTGGCTACAGCAACACAACCAGGAGGACTTTGAGTCGGATAGCAGACGCGCTATCCGATGCTAGCCGCCGGGCGCACCGATGATCGGGTGAAGTCCTTCGTCGCGCCGTCGATCGCTGGAACGCAGGTGAGCACGGGTGGTGATGAGCAGATGAGGGCTGGCGTAGGTGGAGAGCTAATGTTTTTAGCATAGCTCTGTCGAGGTCCCGTAGCTAAGTTAGCTTCAATGGCGTCGTTAGCAACAGCATTGCTAGGCTTCGCCAGGCTGGACAGCATTAACCGTGTGGTTGCAGGTCCAGGGTTTGGTTCGGTGTCTCCTGATAGTAGAAGTAATAGTAGTATTGTTGATCTTCTGTCTATCCTTCCAGTCAGGGGCATGTTTCTTCTGTTTCTATCTGCAGTTAAGCACGATGCTATCACGTTAGCTCCGAAGCTAAAGTGCTTCACCGATGTATTGTCGTGGAGATAAAAGTCACTGTGAATGTCCATTTTGCGTTCTCGACTCTCATTTTCAAGAGGATATAGTATCCGAGGTGGTTTAAAATACAAATCCGTGATCCACAATAGAAAAAGGAGAAAGTGTGGAATCCAATGAGCCCTTGTACCTAAGTTACGGTCAGAGCGAAAAAAGATACACCCTGGCATCCTGCACTGCACTCTAATCCTTCACTCTCACTTTCCTCATCCACAAATCTTTCATCCTCATTCAAATTAATGGGGTAATAGTCGCTTTCTCGGTCCGAATCGCTCTCGCTGCTGGTGTAAACAATGTGCAGATGTGAGGAGCTCTTCAACCTGTGACGTCACACTAGTTCCGGATCCAAAAGTTGCGAACTTTATCGTCGATGTTCTCTACTAAATCCTTTCAGCAAAAATATGGCAATATCGCAAAATGATCAAGTTTGACACATAGAATGGATCTGCTATCCCCGTTTAAATATGAACATCTCATTTCAGTAGGCCTTTAAGGTCTGTTGGTAGTGCATTCCACTGTGTGGTGGCAAAATAGTAGAATGCATTTTTTCCCATGAGAGTCTTGAATTTGGGTGTGACGAGGCCTGAGGAACTCCCTCTCACGTAGTACCTGTGAGCATCACTTACTCTGATGAAATAGTTGGACAGGTACTTGGGGACAGTTTCTCTGAGTATTTTGAACACCAGGCACATTGCAATTTGGTGTACTCTTTCCTCAACTCTAAGCCATCCCAAATTGGTAAAGTGGACTTGAGTTAGGTGAGTCCTGTATGGGAGGTTGAGCAGGAGCATACTTGCTAACCTTGAGACCTCCGATTCCGGGAGGTGGGGGGTGGGGCGTGGTCGGGGCGTGATTAAGAGGGGAGGAGTATATTTACAGCTAGAATTCACCAACTCAAGGATTTCATATATATTTCATATATATATAAATAAATGATAAATGGGTTATACTTGTATAGCGCTTTTCTACCTTCAAGGTACTCAAAGCGCTTTGACAGTATTTCCACTTTCACCCATTCACACACACATTCACACACTGATGGCGGGAGCTGCCATGCAAGGCGCTAACCAGCAGCCACCAGGAGCAAGGGTGAAGTGTCTTGCCCAAGGACACAACGGACGTGACTAGGATGGTAGAAGGTGGGGATTGAACCCCAGTAACCAGCAGATTGCTGGCATGGCCACTCTACCAACTTCGCCACGCCGTCCCCGTGTGTATATATATATATATATATATATATATATATATATATATATATATATATATATATATATATATATGTAACAGGTATAAGAAATACTTTGATTATTTCAGTGAAATTCCTGCTAAAATATGAATATTGTTTTGTTATGCAATGAGAGGTCAATCAATCAATCAATCAATGTTTATTTATATAGCCCTAAATCACAAGTGTCTCAAAGGGCTGTACAAGCCACAACGACATCCTCGGTACAGAGCCCACATACGGGCAAGGAAAAACTCACCCCAGTGGGACGTCGGTGAATGACTATGAGAAACCTTGGAGAGGACCGCATATGTGGGTAACCCCCCCCCCCCCCCCCCCCCTCTAGGGGAGACCGAAAGCAATGGATGTCGAGTGGGTCTGACATAACATTGTGAAAGTGCAGTCCACAGTGGATCCAACACATCAGCGGGAGTCCAGTCCACAGCGGGGCCAACAGGAAACCATCCCGAGCGGAGACGGGTCAGCAGCGCAGAGATGTCCCCAACCGATGCACAGGCTAGTGGTCCACCCGGGGTCCCGACTCTGGACAGCCAGCACTTCATCCATGGCCACCGGACCAATGCAACTCCCCCTCGCAAGGGACAGGGGAGAAGAGGAGAGAAGAAAAGAAACGGCAGATCAAATGGTCTAAAAAAGGGGGGTCTATTTAAAGGCTAGATTATACAAATGAGTTTTAAGATGGGACTTAAATGCTTCTACTGAGGTAGCATCTCTAACTGTTACCGGGAGGGCATTCCAGAGTACTGGAGCCCGAATAGAAAACGCTCTATAGCCCGCAGACTTTTTTTTGGCTCTGGGAATCACTAATAAGCCGGAGTTCTTTGAACGCAGATTTCTTGTCGGGACATATGGTACAATACAATCGGCGAGATAGGCTGGAGCTAAACCGTGTAGTATTTTATACGTAAGTAGTAAAACCTTAAAGTCGCATCTTAAGTGCACAGGAAGCCAGTGCAAGTGAGCCAGTATAGGCGTAATATGATCAAACTTTCTTGTTTTTGTCAAAAGCCTTGCAGCCGCATTTTGTACCAACTGTAATCTTTTAATGCTAGACATAGGGAGACCCGAAAATAATATGTTACAGTAATCGAGACGAGACGTAACGAACGCATGAATAATGATCTCAGCGTCGCTAGTGGACAAGATGGAACGAATTTTAGCGATATTACGGAGATGAAAGAAGGCCGTTTTAGTAACACTCTTAATGTGTGACTCAAACGAGAGACCAATTGCGCCATCTGCTGGTACCTGTAAGTCTGTAGATATGACCGCAAACCGGAAGCTATTAGTAGACTTCCTGTTCTCTGCTAATGGTAAGACATGTTTTGATAGTGCTCTGCAAAATATTATAAATTACAGTAAAGCTAACGTGAGATTTATTGTAAGATACACAGTTATTTAATAGCAGTTGAAATGCTATGTTGTGGAATTTTCGTTTTGAATTGGTTATTACTCACGTCAGATGTCCTACTATTTTGTACTGAAGTCGATATTATTTTCCCCCTGTAGACATCGAAAACAGCAGAGGTGCTAACCACATATTGTGTGTATGTGCGTTCTGATCACTCATTGCAGGTAATAATTGTTGCACTATGTGCGTTTTACGTGTCAAGACGTTCATATTTAAATTTGTATTGTTCGCCATTTTAACATGGGGACAACGTGGTCTGTCATATTCGCTAGCCACCACCAGAGAGTGCTAAAAGTCCATTTCATTATTTGTGTCATGTCTTGTATTGTATTTTGTATTTTTCTATTTTCTATTTCATAAATATATAAAAAAGGATGATGTTGGTTAAAAACCAAGTTAGAAATATGTTGTATTGAATTAATTGTAATACCATTAAAGATAAAAGCAAGTTAAAACCACTATACGATCACACGAAAAAGTATACTGTTACAAACCATTGTATTAAGTTACATCTGTAATTGCATTTCATGTAATTGTGAAAATATGAAAATGTTATGTACTTGAGTAGACTTCCTGTTCTCTGCGAATGACATCGAAAACAGCAGAGGTGCTAACCACATATTGTGTGTATGTGCGTTCTGATCACTCATTGCAGCTACCAGTAAAGAACCACATCATCCAATTCAGCCTGTGTGTGGGTTCTTGGCGGGACGGGTACACAGCAGTTACATTGGTGCCGTGACCTGAGACTTCTATCAAGTTTGTCGAACCGGTGACCGTCCTGCCTACCACATCGCTCCATGAAGCCACAAGTTCAAAGTATTTGTGTGTTCACAGTGTGCAAGGGTAGCATATATTGCAGTGAAACTCATTATAGTGTGTCACAGCGGCACAGATCATTTTATGTGGCATAGCAGTAACGTGTCACACAGACTGCTGATTTGTTTTATCTTTTTGATTCTATTTGCTATTTTCTTATTGATGATTTCACAAAGTGGGGTGGACTGTACTGTATTGTGGCAGACATTTTTGAAACATGTCTTTTCAGAGTAATCCACTGTTCCCAAAGTTTGGCACACCCATTCAAGTTGGCAGAGGCAGGGGTATGCCTACTCCCATCCCGTTTTCTGTTGATAGTCCTGCCCCAGGTGTTAGTTTACCCTCATTAGAGGCAGTTTCCAATGCTAGCGTACATAATGCAGCTAACCAGCACACTAGCTCTTATTTGCCTCAAGTCACGTCTACACCAAATCCTATTGGTAGCGTCTCTGAGTGTGTAGCTGACCAGATGAGGACTGTCATTCAGGAGATAGGTCAACAGTTAGCTGATAGCATCATGTCACATATGCAGGCAAATAACACAGTAACTCCTGCTTCAACTTTCACACAGAATGTAACACGCACACTGAGTCAGCCTAGCCATGTGTCTGATGTATCTCAGGTTCAGGTTGTCACACAGAGGAAGGTGAAGGAACCACCATCATTTTTAGGAGATGGGTCGGATTCAATTAAGGTGCATGAATGGGAAGATCTGATGAGAACATTCATTAAGAGGAGTAATGTGAGAGTTGAAGAGCAGGCTGAGGAGATCCTTATGCATTTGAGGGGAAAAGCTAAGGATGTAGCGAAGTTTGGCATTAGGAACAGTAATATTAACATGTATGCTCAGCCCGACCTGATTTATGGTCTACTTAGAAAACACTTTAGCTGTACTAGGTACTCTTCTGTCCCCTTAGCTGACTTTTACTCGACTTTGCCTAAAGACCAGGAAGACCCCTATGACTACTGGCTGAGACTGAACAGTGCAGCTGACCTCGCCATTGACTGTCTGAGAGAGCAGGGCAAGACGCTGGACAACCCTGAAACAGAGGTGACTCGCATGTTTATTAGGAACTGTCCCTGCAAAGACCTGGCCCTCACTTTCAGATACAAAACAATCGACAAATGGTCAGCGTGTGAAGTACTGGAGGTGCTGAACGAGTACCATGCTGAGATGAGCTGCAGAGCAACTCCCCCAGTACACACTGTGAAGAGGATGGACATTGCCGTACACGCAGCTGGCGTGAGCCATAGTCCAGCCCTTGACCACAGTGGTCACGAGGCACCTCAAACCCAGAGCCCTCAGTATGTCCCCCTAGCGGAGGTGATGGCTATGTTGGAAAAGGTTCTGCTACGTGGGACCTCTAACCAGTCACAAGTGAGGAAGCGAGCTCCACCCAGGTGTCTTGAGAACAAAGTTGACAGGTTCACTGACATGCCATGCATTATTTGCAAAAATGAAGGTCACAGTGCTTTCTCTCATTGCCGGGAGAAGAGGCTTTGCTTCAAGTGCTATGCTCCAGGCCATTCACGTCATGACTGTCCAGCGAGGAGGACCACTCCACAACCTCAGGAAAACTGACCGATCTGCACACAGGGGAGGACCGTGCAGATCAGCTAATTGAACCTCCAACAAGTTATAAGAAGCCCGACATGCTTGATATTGAATCCCTCTATGAGTCGCACCGCAATTATAGTGGCAGTACAGTAGTCTCGTCTAAGAAACTGATCTTTCAGGGATCCCAGAGAATAGCAGAGACTGATAGCCTGTTCTACACGCCTGTACTTGTAAAGAATGGCCCCACTTTCAAAGCACTGTTAGACAGCGGGTCAATGGCCTGTACAATAAGTGAGTCTGCTGTTGAGTCCCTGCTGCAGCAATGCCCTAACATGACAAAGGACACAGCTGATGATTATGTCATTGTAGGCTGCGGTGGACACCGCGTTTCCCCCAAAGACATGTATAACCTTGATGTTACCGTTTATGGATGCAGGATGATCGTTCCGGTAATGGTTGTACCTGGCCAGACAGAAGCAATGATCCTTGGCAGCAATGTTATCAAGCATATCATAACTCAACTGAAGAGCACTGACGGCTACTGGAGGCTTGTTTCCTCGCCCGACAATGGTCAGACTGATGACCACTACCAATTCTTGTCACTACTGTCCAACACAGAGAGATGGAGAGGTGAATGCATTCCAGATAAGGTGGGAACAGTGAAAGTCAAAAGTTGTGTAACACTGAAACCACAGAGTGAGCACCTTGTCTGGGGCAAGTTACCTGAGTCAGCTGTGATGTCAGTAGGCAGTACCGTGGTCGTTGAGCCGACCCAGTCTAAAGCCAGACCCAAACAAATCCTTGTTGGAAGGGTTATTACTCCACTTTGGGGAGATAGATGGGTGCCCGTTAAAGTCATTAACCCTACAGACAGAACTGTGGTGTTGAGAAGGAACGCCAAGATCGCAGATGTTTCCCCCTGTATCGCAGTGGAGGACCTACCCAAAGCAGAGAAGGTCAAGTGCAACATGCAGTGTGTGCAGAGCGAAGATGTGCATCCGAGGTCAGAAGAGGACATGGTGCGTGCACTGGAGACTCTGGGCCTGCAAGACATTGATCTGAAGTCATGCGAAGTGTCACTGCAGTGGAAAGACAAGCTTGTTCACATTATTGAAGAATATGAGTCAATCTTCTCCAGACATAAGATGGACTGCGGAGAGGCCAAAGAGTTTGTGCATCACATCCACCTTGTTGATGACAAGCCGTTCCGTCTACCATACAGGCGCATACCACCAAGCCAATATGAGAAACTGAGAACGACTCTGAATGAGATGGAGGAAAAAGGCATTATTCAAAAGTCGAGCAGTGAATATGCATCTGCACTCGTTCTCGTATGGAAACGGAATGGAGACCTCAGAGTATGCACAGACTTCAGATGGCTCAACGCAAGAACTGTGAAGGATGCCTACCCACTGCCACATCAAGCAGATGCTCTAGCCGCACTCGGTGGAAATGCTCTATTCTCCACGATGGACTTGACATCAGGCTTCTATAATGTTCCCTTGCACCCTGAAGACAAGAAGTATACAGCATTCTCATCACCCTTTGGACTTCATGAATATAACCGTCTCCCTCAGGGCCTATGCAACAGTCCAGCTACCTTCATGAGGATGATGATGTCAATATTCGGTGACGAGAATTTCACAAGCCTGTTGTGTTACCTCGACGATCTGATGGTATTTGCACCTACAGAAGAAGTTGCACTCAAACGCCTGCAGATGGTTTTTGCCCGCCTCAAGGAGCACAACCTTAAGCTCGCACCCAAGAAGTGCTTCTTCCTCAGGAGGACTGTGAAATTTCTCGGGCACGTCATCAGTGAAGATGGAGTCCGAAAAGACCCTGAGAAAGTCAGAGCCATAAATGACCTAAAGGTCGCAGACATCATGGAATCTGATGGTAAAACACCTTGTCCTAGTAAAATCAGATCGTTTTTAGGCATGGTGATGTACTACCAAAGTTTCATCGAGGCATGTTCTGCGAAGGCTAAACCGCTGTTCAGGCTCACAGCTGAACCTAGTGCTCAGTGCAAGCACAAGAAAGGTCGCAAACCTGTGAAGAAAGGAGGTCCTGTGATGCTGACTCCTGCTGATTGGTCCAACGCATGCCAGACCGCGTTTGAGACACTGAAACACGACCTCATGACAAGTGTCACTCTAGCCCAGTCATTTTCAACCAGTGTGCCGCGGCACACTAGTGCCGTGAGAGATCATCAGGTGTGCCGTGAGAAATTATTTAATATCTCCTAATTAACCATTGTCGGGTGTCCGTGCTATAATAAAGTGCGGCAGATAATGTAATACTCATCTATTTCAGTAGGTGGCAGCAGAGGGCAATACATACCTGTAAAGACAATCGAGTTAGTGCTGCGCATCACGTGACAGTGACAGTTTGGGATCGCAGCAAGAGGAGGCGAGCAAGTGAGAGTGATGGAGAAGTTTTTGAGAAGGGAAAATGCAAATGGCGAACAGGGTCCTTGACAAAATTCTGACCCAGATGAAGGCTCTAGTATGAGTGGTCTACAAAATAAAAAAAGACGGTGAGCTCGAGGCAATATAGCGAAAGCTATCTTTCATTTGGATTGACTTTCACCGGGGATGCGACAGCACTGACTCCGCAGTGCTTGGTGTGTGGTGAGAAGCTATCCAATAGCGCCATGGTGCCAAGCAAGCTTAAACGCCATCTCCAAACGAAACACCCCGATGGACTATTTTGTACGCTTACGTACAAACAACGAGAAACAGGCAACTTTTCTGAGAAAAACCACAAAGGTAAACAAGAGAGCCCTCAAAGCTTGCTACCTTGTTGTTGAACTCGTAGCTAAATCAAAAAAGTTCCACACTGTGGCAGAAACATTAATACTGCGAGCTTGTAAAGCCATTGTAATAGTAGTGAGTATAAATACATTTAGAAAACTATATTATTAACTATATGTATTAAATACTGTGTTAGAGTGTCATTTTGTGTCATTTTGGTTGGTGGTGTGCCGCAGGATTTTGTAAATGTAAAAAGTGTGCCGCAGCTTAAAAAAGGTTGAAAATCACTGCTCTAGCCCACCCAGATTTCAATGCCCTGTTCATTCTGGCTGTCGACGCATCCTTTGATGGGATTGGAGCTGTCCTGTCACAACTTCCGCCTGGTGGAAAGGTAGCTAGACCTGTCGCCTTTGCGAGTAGAACGCTCTCTCGCTCCCAGCTAAACTACCCTGCGCACCGACTTGAATTTCTTGCCTTGAAATGGGCAGTATGCGACAAATTCAGCCACTGGTTGAAAGGCAGACATTTCACCACATGGACTGACAATAACCCCTTGACATATATTCTGACCAAACCCAGACTTGACGCGTGTGAACAGCGACTTCGACTTGAAGTACATTCCTGGCCCAAAGAATATCGTAGCTGACACATTGAGCCGTGAGCCATTTGTCCAGTCGTGTGTGGGTCATCGCCTTGTCACCGAACCTTATGCCTCACTGTTGGAACAAGTCAACGGTGTGAATGACAGAACCGTGCAAGAGGTGTTCAGAGTGTCCAACAACTGTCAGGCTGTTGTGGACGAAGGTGGTGAAACATCAGACGGGCCAGTGCAAGAGGCAATTTCACCGAACACAAGAGGCTCAGTTGCCTCAGAGGAAGTCGCTGCCATCTTTAGTGCTCAGTCCACTGGAGGTGTGAGTCGCATGATTGGGGCGGACACTGCCTTCAGTCTTCTACATAAGGAAGACCAGTCCACTGCACTCCCTCAGAGTCAGCTTGTTGGTCAACAGGAGCAGATCAAGACAGTAGGCAGGGCCATGTACTTTGTACAGAGACACAAGAGACCTACCAGGCGAGAGCGAGCTGTTGAGTCGCATAGTGTGATCAAACTTCTAAAGCATTGGAGTAGACTGACCATACAGAATGGCATGCTGTACAAGATACGAAAAGATCCCCAGATGAACAAGAAGATCCTCCAGTACATAGTACCAGACTCTTTAAAGCAGAAAGTCCTCCAAGGTCTCCATGACTCAGCAGGTCACCAAGGCCAGCATCGTACCTTGTCTCTGGTGAGGCAACGATTCTTCTGGAGTGGCATGGAACGGGATGTTGTGAACTATGTTCAGTCTTGTCAGCGCTGCATAGTAGGGCAGGCAAGTCGCTCGTTGTCTCTGGAATGACTTCTTTCTAATTTATGGCTTTCCTCGGCGCATCCATTCGGACCAGGGAGCCAATTTTGAGAGCAAACTGATTAAGGAGCTTCTAGAGATGGCTGGGGTACAGAAGTCCCATACGACTCCGTATCACCCCATGGGAAATGGTGTCACAGAGCGTTTTAACAGGACCCTGGGAGATATGATCAGGTCTCTTCCCCTTCAGTCCAAAGCAAAGTGGCCACAAATGCTGCAGCAACTTACCTTCTGCTACAACTGCGCAGAGCATGAGACAACAGGGTTTGCACCCTTCTACTTAATGTTTGGAAGAATCCCTCGTCTCCCTGTCGACGTCATGTTTCAACATGCTCTCACCAATGACGCTGTTGTCAGTCACTCGGACTTTGTGTCCCAACTGAAGAAAGATCTGCATGAAGCTGCTCAGATTGTGAAGAGGAACAGTCTCAGGGAACAGACTCGCCACGCCAAGCTGTACAACCGCAAAGTCAAGGGCTCACCCCTCGTCGTTGGAGACAGAGTGCTGATTGCCAACAGAGGTGTGCCAGGAAAACGCGAGGTTGCAGACAAATGGGAGTCGACTCCTTATGAAGTCATCTCAGTCAGACCTGAACTCAATGTCTACAGAGTCAAGGATTGCCTGACAGGCAGAGAGAGAGTCGTTCACCGGAATCTACTACTCTCTGTTAGCTTCCTGCCATGTGACAGAGACCTGGACAATGTCTCTGGGCACTCTGAATGTGACGCTGCTGCGCATGGAAGTGATGTATGTCCTGACGTGCCTGATCTGGTGGAAGACAGTGATGTACGTACAGTCAACTGGCTGATGCGGACGGGTGAAGAGGAAGTCCATTCAGAAGAGGAAGTCCATTCTGAAGAGGAGGATGACTCGTTTGACCGGAGGTCTGATGCTGCTCAGTCCGACTCTCTCCCAGTCACTGCGTCCAGTCAGGACAGTCAGCGAGTCCCTGAAGATGTTGACAATGCTGCTGTTAATGGTGCGGAAGGTTCACCTCAGTGCTCTGAAGATATAGTCACTGACACAGAAGTTGCCCCTTCCGTAACTGTCCATCCAGATGTGACCCCTTTGGACACTGACTCTGCTGACATGTCCCCTCCTGACAATATCCCCACAGACGTTGCTCCTCCTGACAAAGACCTTCAACAAGACATTGACTCCCCGGACACTGATGCTCCTGAGACAGCCATTCTTGACACTGACTTTCTGAACAGTGACGTTCCAGGCCCTTTAGCTCAAGCAATTTGCACACAGCCTGGCCGTTATGGTCTCAGGGATCGTAGTTCCATGAACCCTCCACAACGCCTTATTTGTCAGATGAATGAGCAATTAGTAGATGAGGATTCTGTGTCCACAGTATCAGTTAGTACCTTGTTTAAGTTCTTTAGAGATGCAATTTCAGTTTGAGTTATGAAAGTATATGACCAAAGAAGAGTCTAAGTAGTACTTGAAGCTATAGGAACAACATTTTGCATTTCAGAGGTGTAACAGGCATCTCTGTGTCTGTGTTTAGTTAGGAGATTGATCACCTTCTTTCTTTCCACACTCCTTTTAAAGAGAGTTTTAGAACTGACATGCACACCAGTCTTGTTCCTAGTAATGCACTTTTTTTTTTTCTTTTTTTTCTCAAGTGTTGCACTCCTAAATTTAGCAGAATTTTAGGGGGGTGTATGTAACGGGTATAAGAAATACTTTGATTATTTGAGTGAAATTCCTGCTAAAATATGAATATTGTTTTGTTATGCAATGAGAGGTCCAATTGCGCCATCTGCTGGTACCTGTAAGTCTGTAGATATGACCGCAAACCGGAAGCTATTAGTAGACTTCCTGTTCTCTGCTAATGGTAAGACACGTTTTGATAGTGCTCTGCAAAATATTATAAATTACACTAAAGCTAACGTGAGATTTATTGTAAGATACACAGTTATTTAATAGCAGTTGAAATGCTATGTTGTGGAATTTTCGTTTTGAATTGGTTATTACTCACGTCAGATGTCCTACTATTTTGTACTGAAGTCGATATTATTTTCCCCCTGTAGACATCGAAAACAGCAGAGGTGCTAACCACATATTGTGTGTATGTGCGTTCTGATCACTCATTGCAGGTAATAATTGTTGCACTATGTGCGTTTTACGTGTCAAGACGTTCATATTTAAATTTGTATTGTTCGCCATTTTAACATGGGAACAACGTGGTCTGTCATATTCGCTAGCCACCACCAGAGGGTGCTAAAAGTCCATTTAATTATTTGTGTCATGTCTTGTATTGTATTTTGTATTTTTCTATTTTCTATTTCATAAATATATAAAAAAGGATGATGTTGGTTAAAAACCAAGTTAAAAATATGTTGTATTGAATTAATTGTAATACCATTAAAGATAAAAGCAAGTTAAAACCACTATACGATTACACGAAAAAGTATACTGTTACAAACCATTGTATTAAGTTACATCTGTAATTGCATTTCATGTAATTGTGAAAATATGAAAATGTTATGTACTTGAGTAGACTTCCTGTTCTCTGCTAATGACATCGAAAACAGCAGAGGTGCTAACCACATATTGTGTGTATGTGCGTTCTGATCACTCATTGCAGCTACCAGTAAAGAACCACATCATCCAATCCAGCCTGTGTGTGGGTTCTTGGCGGGACGGGTACACAGCAGTTACATATATATATATATATATATATATATATATATATATAAATATATATATATATATATATATATATATATATATATATATATATATATATATATATATATATATATATATATATATGAAATACTTCACTTTCAGTGAATTCTAGCTATATATATATATATATATATATATATATATATATATATATATATATATATATATATATATATATATATATATATATATATATATATATTTATTTTTTATTATTTTTTTATTTATTTATTTATTTATTTATTTATTTATTATACATATAAATACAATAAATACTTGAATTTCAGTGTTCCGTAGGCTATCCAGTAGATGGCAGAATTGTCCTGTTTAAGAGTGTCACAATATTGCTGTTTACGGCAGACGAACTGCTTTACGGTAGACGAAAACGTGACTGCTGTTGTTGTGTGCTGTTACCGCGCTGGGAGGACGTTAATGAAACTGCCTAACAATAAACCCACATAAGAAACCAAGAACTCGCCCTCGATCATTCTACAGTTATAACGTGATTGGGCAGGCACGCTGTTTATATCGTGGGAAAGCGGACGTTAATAACAGACTGTCGCCGCTGTCCCCACTCAGGTCCGCATTGAGCTGGAGGGGGCGTGGCCTCCAGCTCCGGCTGAATTCCGGGAGTTTATCGGGAGAACATTTCTTCCGGGAGGTTATCGGGAGAGGCGCTGAATTCCGGGAGTCTCCCGGTAAAACCGGGAGGGTCGGCAAGTATGAGCAGGAGTCTCACCAGCTTGTTTTGGGAAGTTTGCAGTTTTGTTTTTAGTGGCTTGGGGATACTGGTGAACCATGAGGTGCAGGCGTAGTCAAAATGACATGAGGTATGAAGTATGTATGAGGGCACCGGCAAGGGTTTTAAGTGTATGCCTGTTGATAAACGCAGAAATCCTGCGAAAAAATCTAGTTTTATTATTGATCTTGGTGATTGCTTTTAATGCCATTTATTCACCCGAGAGAGTGTTGTCCAATATGCAACCTGGGTAACTTACCTTGTCTTTGCTGGTGATTATTGTATCACCTGCTTTAATCGTAAAGCCCGGGGATTTACCTAGGTTGTGCATGGACCCAAATAGGATGGACTCTGTTTTACCCAGGTGTAGTGACAGTTTGTTATGGGAAAACCAGAGACAGAGTTTACTTAGTTCGGTGCTGAGTGCACTTTCAACCTTCAATTTGTACCTGTCCGAGACCAGGATCGCAGAATCGTCCGCGAACAGGAACAAATTGCTGTTACATGCTGATTTCATGTCGTTAATGGTCCCAGAATGCTCCCCTATGGAACACCACAGCCCACCTTGAGGGGAGAAGACAGTGATCCGTTCACCTCGACCACCTGTTCTGTATCCTCAAGGTAAGATTTCATCTAGTTTGTGGCTGCGCTGTCAAAACCGATCAACTGTTTTACATTCCAAAAAGCACAGCAATGACGTAGAGCCTTCAAGTACATAAAACAATATTGTTATTAATCTTTCAGTATGGAGGCAGCGGGACGTCATCTTGTCAAATAGGTTGTGCTGTTTTTTTTTGTTAGTTTATTTAATTTCTACAATGTCCCACAGGCCCATTAAAAAGAGGTGTGTCCAGGCCACACTTTGCCTTCTGGGTGAAATAAGTAAAGCAGTTGTGTTCAAAGTGTTGCCAAATGAAGGAAGAGTGTCTCTAGGTTCTGTCTTCTTCATGTTGGGTTGCACGCTTCTGGAGGTTTTCTGCACATGGTGGTGACGCACACTGCCTGGGCTTGTGGTGGCGGATGTCGCGGCGAATACTGTACTGTTGCGACGGCTTGTATTTGATTTGCGAATAAATGCATGCTGCAAGATACACCTCTCTTTCACTTTTAATATATACCTCTGCTCACTAAATATATTGACAAGTCGCTAAAGTGCATCACATATCATTTTTGCTACGTCTTATTCTCATGAGCGATTGTTGATAACGATTGTTTGGCCTTGGAGGAGTTCTGTGACCTGCTGAATTCATTTTTAGCTAATGGATTTTATGATAACAAGGCGCTCATACCCGGACAAACAAACACATCAACAAACAGACCCTAAAGCCCTATTATTGCAAAAAAAACCATCTCCTTTGCGGAAAAATCAAAGCAGCTCAGTTTTACAAACTTTAATGAGCAAACATTATTTCATAACAAAGAAAGAGACGCAAATACAGTAATGTGTGTTTGATTTTGGGTACAGTAGACAGATGGATGTAAATAATCCTCAACAGTCCGTCCGCTTTTTATTCATGGATTCTGTGTCGTCTCATTTTGCCAGCTCATTGTTGTGTCTGTCGCAGACTCCTCCCTCATTAATATGAATGAGCGGCAGATTTACATAATTAGATGTGTTGTTATCATAACAACAAAGACCTTACTGAAGATTGTATCACTTAGAGCATCATCAACAGCCAATCGTATCGTTGAGTTCAGACCTTACAGAGACAACAAAGATGCTAGCACCGTCTGTGTGGTTATGCACTGAGGCCATCATTAGGCACTACAATCAATTCAACTCTTATGTAGTACAATACTACTACTGCTACTACTACTACTACTACCTATACTACTACTGATTATCATTACTGTATTTCACTCATGCATTAGATATATGTAGTTTAGTGTTTTTTTTGTTCTTATTTTATTCCATCCTGTTTTGTCTTTGTTTTCTCCTTGTGTGTCTTATTTATTTTTTCTCGCAATAAAATCACTCAATTTAAAAAAAACAACAAAAAAAAAGTTTATTTGATAGGTCCAACAAAGAGGAGAAAACATATAAAATATATTAAAATATGTACAGTAATGTATTTATAAAAGTTACATTTGATGAAATTTGTATTGTACAAACCCCGTTTCCATATGAGTTGGGAAATTGTGTTAGATGTAAATATAAACGGAATACAATGATTTGTAAATCATTTTCAACCCATATTCAGTTGAATATGCTACAAAGACAACATATTTGATGTTCAAACTGATAAACATTTTTTTTTTTGCAAATAATCATTCACTTTAGAATTTGATGCCAGCAACACGTGACAAAGAAGTTGGGAAAGGTGGCAATAAATACTGATAAAGTTGAGGAATGCTCATCAAACACTTATTTGGAACATCCCACAGGTGTGCAGGCTAATTGGGAACAGGTGGGTGCCATGATTGGGTATAAAAGTAGATTCCATGAAATGCTCAGTCATTCACAAACAAGGATGGGGCAAGGGTCACCACTTTGTCAACAAATGCGTGAGCAAATTGTTGAACAGTTTAAGAAAAACCTTTCTCAACCAGCTATTGCAAGGAATTTAGGGATTTCACCATCTACGGTCCGTAATATCATCAAAGGGTTCAGATAATCTGGCAAAATCACTGCACGTAAGCAGCTAAGCCCGTGACCTTCGATCCCTCAGGCTGTACTGCATCAACAAGCGACATCAGTGTGTAAAGGATATCACCACATGGGCTCAGGAACACTTCAGAAACCCGCTGTCAGTAACTACAGTTGGTCTCTACATCTGTAAGTGCAAGTTAAAACTCTCCTATGCAAGGCGGAAACCATTTATCAACAACACCCAGAAACGCAGTCGGCTTCGCTGGGCCTGAGCTCATCTAAGATGGACTGATACAAAGTGGAAAAGTGTTCTGTGGTCTGTTGAGTCCACATTTCAAATAGTTTTTGGAAACTGTGGACGTCGTGTCGTCCGGACCAAAGAGGAAAAGAACCATGGTTATAGGCGCAAAGTTGAAAAGCCAGCATCTGTGATGGTATGGGAGTGTATTAGTGTCCAAGACATGGGTTACTTACACATCTGTGAAGGCGCCATTAACGCTGAAAGGTACATACAGGTTTTGGAGCAACATATGTTGCCATCCAAGCAACGTTACCATGGACGCCCCTGCTTAATTCAGCAAGACAATGCCAAGCCACGTGTTACATCAACGTGGCTTCACAGTAAAAGAGTGCGGGTATTTATATTCCTCCTCCTTTTCCGACACACAATGTTTCATTTTGAAATGTTCTTTCAATATTACTATTATTTTTTCTTACAGTTCCCTCATTCTTTTCCAGTTCCTGTCTATTTCAGTTTCTACACTTTCTTTCTTTCAACCACGGCGAACTCTCTGCAATTAAATGAGGTGAGTGGGTGTGGATGAAAAAATTGAGACGTGCATTCTACTGTATGGCAGAATCATCATCGTCATCAGAATAAAGTTCAACAATGAAAACAACAAAATGGCATTGCTGAAGCAGAGAAGCAAGCTGAAAGGATCATATGTCTACATGAATGAGCATCTTAGCTGAACTTGCCAAAAAACACATGATTTAAGGAAGATGGGGAAAATTCAAGGCATTAGGAGCACTTACAGTACTTTAAGATCTAAATCAAGTGGTGCATTGTGGTCTCTACAGTAGACATATATTCAAAAGTAGTTTACTCATATATGCATGAGTTTTAATGTTAAAGTTGTGCATCACTTGCTGCAATGGACACTATTGTGTCACTGCCACCCGTATGTCAGTTGTTCTACATCAGGGGTGCTCCTTACGTCGATCGCGAGCTACCGGTCGATCGCGGAGGGTGTGTCAGTCGTTCGCCAGCCAGGCATTAAAAAAATAGTCCTAAAAATGAGCGATCATAAATCTTCACTATGACGTCACTTTCGTCACTTGATTGACATTCACGGCACCCGAGGGTCTTCTGAGATGACGCTGGCTGCTGCCAGCTCATTAAAATTACCGACAGGAAGGCGAGAAACACTTTTTATTTCAACAGACTCTGGCGCCCTACCTGTCGTCAAAACTCCAAAGACCGACTGCACAGTTCCTGCCTTCACAATAAAAGCTCTGCTTCATCCTGCCTGCGCTAACAAAATAAGAGTCTCAGAAAGCTGGCGTGCACAAGCTAGCAAGCTACGGAGTTTGCCGCCAATGTATTTCTTGTAAAGTGTATACAAAGGAGTATGGAAGCTGGACAAATAAGATGCCAAAAACCAACCACTTTCATGTGGTATTGGACAGAAAGGAGGACTTTTTTTCTCCTCCATTTGAAAATGCGGACGTTATCAGCACCACTGTCTGATTCCTATCAATGCAAGTCATCAGAATCAGGTAATACACCAACTTATATTCTTGTCTTTATGAAAGAAAGGAATCTATATGTGTTAAACATGCATGTATTATCCTTAAACACCTTTAACTTGTTAACTATATTAACTATATGTGTTAAACATGCTTGTATTATCTTTAAACACCTTTAACTTTTTAACAATATTAACTATATGTATTAAACATTCTTGTATTATCATTAAACACCTTTAATTTATTAACAATATTAACTATGTGTTAAACATGCTTGCATTATCATTAAACACCTTTAACTTGTTAACAATATTAACCATATGTGTTAAACATGCTTGCATTATCTTTAAACACCTTTAACTTGTTAACAATATTAACTATATGTATTAAACATTCTTGTATTATCATTAAACACCTTTAATGTATTAACTATATTAACTATATGTGTTAAACATGCTTGCATTATCATTAAACACCTTTAACTTGTTAATAAAAACATATATTTCATAAATAAGTAAATATAAATTATATATATGAATAAGGTAGAGCCCCACGACTTGATCAATTGAAAAGTAGCTCGCCTGCAGAAAAAGTGTGAGCACCCCTGTTCTACATTAAGCATAAAAAAGTGCAGAGCAGGGTAAGAATAGGTTCCATTCCGTCTGTTGTAGGACATTACATGTATAAAAGTATGGGGACATCAAGAAACAACTTACAAGTGAAATATTTGTTAACGTTTCTCAAGTATTGGTTTTGTTATTTGTGGAATGTGTCCACTGGACTTACAGTATGCTATGTTTTGAATATCACTGCAACTTATCTGTTGTTTTAAATACAAATTAAAAAAATAGTTTGTGTATATTTATTTTTCTTGAACTAGTTGTTTAACTCATTATGCACAATGTTTCAGCATAATATTTAACAGATTTAAAAAATCTTATTATATTATACATTTATTTTAATTGAAACTGTAACACATGGGTGTCCGATTTTTTTCCGCCAAGGGCCACTACTGAAAATGTGTTGCATGTGGTGGCCCTTTTATTTTGTAATGCACATAGGGATAGGTTGATTGGCAACACTAAATTGGCCCTAGTGTGTGAAAGTGGGTGTGAATGTTGTCGGTCTATCTGTTGGCCCTGTGATGAGGTGGAAACTTGTCCAGGGTGTACCCTGCCTTCTGCCCGAGTGCGGCTGGGATAGGCTCCAGCCACACCCGCCACCAGGAGAGGGACTAGCAGTAGAAAATGGATGGATGGAAATGCTACAAACAGACATTATACATATTAAAATTAAATACTTTGTGTTACAGATGACAAAGTTTATTATTAATATTTATTGGTTTAATATAACTAAAACTTTTTCTCATTACATTACTTCTATTTGGTATTTTATTTTTTAAAATGTTCCTGTTGTTTTCTTGTTTGATTTTACTTCGTCAATATAGTGCAGGCCGCAAGTTGCCCTCAGGCCAGCCCTGCTTGAACGCATGCTCTTCACCCTAGTGTACATTTTAATAGCATTCCAACTCCTTAAAAATACTTTTTTAAGAAATTACATATCATTTTTCGCTGCGGTTGAATGATAACCGGTAAAAATGTTAACCCCGCCTCTTTTCCGGAGTCAGCTTGGATAGGCTCCCGTTAGCCCATGACCCTAATGACGTTACGCGATATAGCGTTTTTTTTTCGTGTACAGTGAATAATAAAAATAAAAACAAATAAAACAGGTAAAACAAAAGTAGTGAAAAAATTAAAAAAGATTAATACCGTGCAAAAATGCACAAAGATATGTTCGATCAATGGCCTTGTGGTTAGAGTGTCCGTCCTGAGATCGGTAGGTCGTCCCCTCTCCTCCCAGGGGGTGAACAAGGGAATGGGTCAAATGCAGAGGACAAATTTCACCACACCTAGTGTGTGTGTGTGAGACAATCATTTGTATTTTAACTTGAATTTATTACAGTAGAAGTTTACTGCTTCTTCAGCACCTGCAGTGAGCAAATTCGTCCAAGAGATGGCGCCATAGCAAAAACAAGTAGACATCTTTCCTGTTACGATATGTGGTGCGCATGTCAAAGTAAAGTTGTGATGCATGAAAATGCACGTCATAATCAGACAATTATTTTCAAGGTCGATGTACACAGGAACATTCTAATCCAAATTATAATCAGATTAAATAATTTTTGCCCACGCGGCAGTAGTTGTCTTAAAATCAACAGGCCTTTTTCCACCAAAAGTTCAGGAACTTTATCTCAGGGTAGTTACAAATCAGGCTGATGACGTAAGGAGGAATGGTTTAGTGTATTTCTATCCTGATATCATGTGTATAAACAAACAATATTAGGTAACAGTTATTTCACTAAAAAGTAAATCAATGAAATACAAAGCAATAATATACAAAACTATATGATTTAAAAAATAAAGTATACTGAATTGTTCATAAAAAGTCAGGCTTTAGTCCGCAATGTCCAACAGTCAGAAAGTCGTCCTCTCAGTTAATGATGAATTCATGAGAGTTAGGTGGTCCCTTTTGGTCCATTTCAGCTGTAAATAACAATATATAAAGCATAAATGTCAGGGTTTATCTCACGCTGACAACATAAACACGTTGCTTTGGCGTTAGCTTGTTAGCATTAGCATTCTTTTCACTTGGGTTGAGGCTAATAACTACAATAATGGAGTGTCACTAACTCTTTTTACAACATGTATTAAAATAACTACTTACTTCATTCCACCCGTGTACTGCTTCCTTTATTTCACATTTATCCAACAAAGTCCGAGTAGTAAGCAGCTGTCTGCTTTATACTCCTCCGTAAATACGTTGAAAAGAGTCTGTACACTTCTCGAAGTTTTGCACAGTGAATAATACACATAAAAACATATACCCAAAGTATGGTTATTAAATTGAATTCATGGTAAATAAATGGTAAATGGGTTGTACTTGTATAGTGCTTTTCTACCTTTCTAAAGAACTCAAAGCGCTTTGACACTATTTCCACATTCAACCATTCACACACACACATTCACACATTCACACATATGATTACGTACTTGTTGACGACATTAAAGATCTTTGACTACAAGGCAAGTGAAAGCACAAACAAAGAATAGATTGTTGATTTTGTTGTATCTTTCTTTTAATCTTTAATGAATTCCTTTGCTTTTTAATTCATTTCCACCCCACCTTTGATACGACTTTCTTCATCTTATCTTGTTTATTAATTTTCATGACTTTCTTAACGCTGCCTTTCAGTTTTTATTGCCTTCTTTCATCAGGCTTTTTTGATTTCTTCTTTCTTCCTTGCTTTCATCCATATATCTTTTCCCCCTCTTCACCTTGGGTTCAATTAGGCTAAAATATGATTCATAGCACACTCCAGCAAACAATCTCACATACGGTGATGATAATTACATCAGCCGCAGGGTGGGTGGGGGGGGGGGGGGGGGGGGGGGGGGGGGTTACAGTTTTGGATCTGCATTTACAACCGACTCAACACCAAAAGACTCACCAAACACACACCTTTGTCTACCTCCACCCGCCAGTGTGCACAAATGCAACAAATTAAGAAAGAAATCACAAACAAATGTGCACAAAAAATACAAGCCAAATGTGCAAAATAATCCTGTGTACACCCGCAAGCACACACACACACACACACACACACACACACACACACACACACACACACACACACACACACACACACACACACACACACACACACACACACACACACACACACACGCATGCACACACACACACACACACACGGGCTGGCTGTGTCCTGTGGTCTGTGAGCACTGATAAGGGTTTAATCCTGATTGGAGCCTGAGTAAAAGGCTTTGTTATGAACACTAAATAGACTGGCCCTCGGCGAGCGCACTGGGACACTGCTGATAACATATACCCGTGTGCACAAAAACAGACATGTATCCAAGCATATATATATTTAACATATACCTGTGTGCACAAAAACAGACATGTATCCAAGCATATATATATTTAACATATACCCAGGCGCACAAAAGCATATTCACACCTTTCTTTTCATGTAAATGTGTGTGCCTGCATGTAAATGTGTGTGAAGTTTATCAGTGGCTTGATAAAACTCTGGAGAGCAATAAAACGTGTTGGCAGGCTGCAGACAGAATACGCTGTAAATAGACTACTAATAGAGCGAGAGATTAGAGGAAGTGAGAAAGAGGACAGTCGAGGAGAGATAGTGGAGAGAAGATGTGAGGCGACTCGTAATGTCAACCCAGCCAAGGTTTATCTCGGAGTGGCATCGACACAAAGACACATCTGGACGCGGCAAACTTTGTACTGGGCCAGGTTACTGTGAGAAGAGGCGGGCCTGGGATAGGCACCGTTGATCATGCATTAGCACACGCATGTGGATCGCTCCTCTTGTCAGTTATTAATGATAAGTGTTATCTTGCACAATTGTAACATATACAGTCGTGGTCAAAAGTTTACATACACTTGTAAAGAACATAATGTCATGGCTGTCTTGAGTTTCCAATCCTTTCTACAACTCTTATTTTTTTGTGATAGAGTGATTAGAGCACATACTTGTTGGTCACAAAAAAGTTTGGTTCTTTTATGAATTTATTATGGGTCTACTGAAAATGTGACCAAATCTGCTGGGTCAAAAGTATACATACAGCAATGTTAATATTTGGTTACATGTCCCTTGGCAGGTTTCACTGCAATAAGGTGCTTTAGGTAGCCATCCCTTCTGGTTGAATTGTTGACCACTCCTCTTGACAAAATCGGTTCAGTTCAGCTAAATTTGTTGGTTTTCCGACATGGACTTGTTTCTTCAGCATTGTCCACACATTTAAGTTAGGACTTTGGGAAGACCAACCTAAAACCGCTTTTGACGTGTGTTTGGGGTCATTGTCCTGTTGGAATGCCCAACTGCGCCAAAGACTCAACTTCTGGGCTGATGATTTTGTCATGTCTGTGTGGTCATGTTTTGTTTTAGTCATGTTCGGTTTTGTTTTTGGACTCTTTGAGCACTTTTGTTTGTTTTGTCACCATAGCAACCCATTAGTTTTCACCTGTCATGTCACGCACCTGTTTCACGTTTTGAGTCACGCACCTGTTTTCACTGATCATGTCACTATTTAAGCCTGTCTGTTTCTGTTGTTCGTCCTGGCGACATTATCATTTCATACCATGCTTCTTCTGACACCCCTGCTACCTCGTTTTGTCTTCATGCTTCCATAGTTCCATGCCAAGTAAGTTTTTGTTAATTGTTCATAGTTTCTGCCTTTGTGCAAGTTTTGTACCTCCGCCATTGTGCGCGCCTTTCGTTTGTTCTTTTTTGATAGTGTTAAATAAAATATGTATTCACATTCACGTCTTGCCCGTGCCAACTTTCCGTTGCCTTCCGGAAAAACAAACCCCAAGGACCAAGTCATGATAGATTAAAGGTTGTATTGCTGGGTATTGTGGCCAAACAGCAATTTTTGTTTCATCTGACATCACATGGACAAAGATAAGACCTTCTGGAAGAAAGTTATGTTCCTTTTGCTGCCAATGGAACTGGTGCTTTACAGAGAGTAAACGGGACAGTGAAAAAGGAGGATTACTCCAAATTCTTCAGGACAAACTAAAATCATCAGCCCGGAGGTTGGGTCTTGGGCACAGTTGGGTGTTACAACAGGACAATGACCCCAAAGGCACGTCAAAAGTGGTAAAGGAATGGCTAAATCAGGCTCGAATTAAGGTTATGGCCTTCCCGAAGTCCTGGCTTAAACGTGTGGACAATGCTGAAGAAACAAGTCCATGTTGGAAAACCAACAAATTTAGCTGAACTGCACCAATTTTGTCAAGAGGAGTGGTCAAAAATTCAACCAGAAGCTTGCCAGAAGCTTGTGGATGGCTACCAAAAGTGCCTTATTGCAGTGAAACTTGCCAAGGGACATGTAACCAAGTATTAACATTGCTGTATGTATACTTTTGACTTTTTGGTCACATTTTCAGTAGACCCATAATAAATTCATAAAAGAACCAAACTTCATGAATGTTTTTTGTGACCAACAAATATGTGCTCCAATCACTCTATCACAAAAAAATAAGAGTTGTAGAAATTATTGGAAACTCAAGACAGCCATGACATTATGTTCTTTACAAGTGAATGTAAACTTTTGACCACAACTGTACAAAAACTTGAAATGAGGCAAACACGTTCAAAGCCTGCTATAAGCTTACTCATGTAAATTCAACACGGTCAAGTCAGATAATTAATGTGATCACTCCACCCGCCAGTTGCTAATGGTAGCTGCCACCTTACACAATAGAAGCTTGGTGCATACAAGAATTCAAAGAAAGCCAAAAAAATCAAAGCAGACTATCTGCTTGCTCATGAGCCGACATCCAGTATGCAAATTAGTTATACTCAATGTGATCACTCTACTCGCTAGTTATCAATTACATTTGCCACCTCACACAAAGAAAGCCACAAATCAAAGCTTAGCTTAGTTTACTCATGAGCGTAACTACAGTATGCAAAAGCAACATTAGCATTTGCACATGGACATATTTAATCAGATTAAAAACCTAACTAGAATACAAATACTTCATGTAACACACACCATTTGGAATATTCTGAGCCGATCACACACATTCGGATCAAAATTGCATTCGGATCGAGATTTATGCCGATAGTCATTCGGATTGGAGCATATGAAAACCCTTCTTCTGAAATTCAGGTCGAAATTATCTTTACTGCGCATGTCTTTGATGTCAGCTATACTGTGTCTGTATTTACTGTATTAGTCTCGGAATGAAGGGATTGTTGCTGTCTCCCCCCATTCAACATGCACAGAAGTAATGTTATACTGTTGAGTTTGTTGCTTCAAAACAAGACCAGCAAAAACTAAAGTGTGGTCTAGAGTGTCATGTGTCGACAATAAAAGAAGGGATCCAGTTGTCGTATGAAGGAGATGTTTTATTTGCAACTTTACAGCTATTCCAAGTGGTAGCTGCTAGCCTCAGGGACGTACACAGCATGTCCTAACATGATGACGCCGACCCATACATATCGCAACATAAATAGCACATAACAGCTCCATTTCAAAAAGAGAGATAAAACAAAAGTAGTGAACAAAAGAAAAAAAATTATTAACACCGTGACAACGTCGGACAAGCAAAAATGCACAAAGAGATGTTTGATTACTGTGGAAGTCTACTGCTTTTTCAGCACCTGCAGTGAGCAAACTCGTCCAAGAGATGGCGCCATAGCACAACCAATTAGATATCTTTCCTATTACGGTACATGGTGCGCATGTCAAAGTAAAGCATTCCAGTTGAAGTTGTACACAGGATCATTTCTATCCAAATTAGGATCAGATTAAATCATTTTTCCCATGTACACGCACGCTGCTGTAGTTGTCATATAATCAATAGGCCCTTTTGGTTCCTGGAACCTATAGTTCCTGGATCTATAGGTTCCTGTAGAAGTGTGTGGATTGTGTTTCCACCGCATTTCAAAGCTCAGGGTAGTTACAAATCAGGCTGATGACGTAAGGAGGAATGGTTTAGTATATTTCTATCCTGATATCATGTAAATAAACAAACAATATTAGGTAACAGTTATTTTACTAAAAAGTAAGTCAGGGAAATACAAACCAATATTATACCAAATTATATGATTTAAAAAATAAAGTGTACCAAATTGTTCATAAAAACTCAGGCTTTTGTCCGCATTGTCCAACAGTCAGAAAGTCGTCCTCTCTGTAAATGATGAGTTCATGAGGGTCAGGCAGTCCCTTTTGGTCCATTTTAGCTGTAAATAACAATATAAAAAACATAAATATCAGGGTTTATCTCATGCTGACAACATAAACACATCGCTTTAACGTTAGCTTGTTAGCATTAGCCTTGTATTCACTTGGGTTGAGGCTAGTAACTACACAAATGCAGGTTCACTGACTATATTAAAATAAATACTTAATGCCATTTACTTTCATTCCACCGGTGTACTGCCTCCTTTATTTCACATTTATCCAACAAAGTCCGAGTAGTAAGCAGCTGTGGTCGACGCTTCAGGTTTTTGTACTACTCTGTAAATACGTTGACAAGAGTCTGTACACTTCTCAAAGTTTTGCGTAATAATAAGAAACAACAATAAACTGCATATAGTTTGAAGACTACGGCTGAGTAAAAACATTCCAAAATAGTTCCACTAGTTAGCATTCTTCAGCACAAAAATGCCCCACAAAAGTTCCTGCATTTGGAAAGCTCCTTTTGTTCTCCTTTCTCTCCATTGTTTGTTTGTAATAAAAATACACAAGAAATAAACAAGTCTCCGCATATATTCCAATGGCGGTCGTGTGTTTGAAAAATACGTTTTAGGAACGCCCCCGACTGTGTTGAACCAATCAACGTTCGACAGCACAGCCCGCCCCCGAAAAGGGGTAGCTTGGAAATGATCCACCTAGCTAGGAGGAACTCCGAATGGTTCCTGAAAAACTAAATCTACCCGGGTAGTTTTTGGTGGAAACACAGGGGTTACCTAATTTACCTGGGTAAGTGGGACGGAAAAAGTTCCTATTGTGATTATGGGCCTTTTCTGATCATGCCACCCGCCAGTTGTTAATGGTAACTGCCATGTTACACAATAGAAATACTGTATATACAAGAACTCAAAGAAAGCCATATCAAAGTCGGCTGTAAGATTGCTCTTAGAAATAATGTGATCACTCTTTCCGACAGTTGTTACGCATGATAAATATATACTCATAATACTCAAAACAAGCCACACATTGAAAGCTTACTCAATGTGAATGTGAGGATACATGCAAATGCAACATAGTCCAACTCTGCCAATTATTAAAGGCCTACTGAAATGAAATGTTCTTATTTAAACGGGGATAGCAGGTACATTCTATGTGTCATACTTGATCATTTCGCGATACTGCCATATTTTTGCTGAAAGGATTTAGTAGAGAACATCGACGATAAAGTTCGCAACTTTTGGTCGCTGATAAAAAAGCCTTGCCTGTACCGGAAGTAGCGTGACGTCACAGGTTGAAGAGCTCCTCACATCTGCACATTGTTGACACCAGCAGCGAGAGCGATTCGGACCAAGAAAGCCACGATTACCCCATTAATTTGAGCGAGGATGAAAGATTCGTGGATGAGGAAAGTGAGAGTGAAGGATTAGAGTGCAGTGCAGGATGCCAGGGTGTATCTTTTTTCGCTCTGACCGTAACTTAGGTACAAGGGCTTATTGGATTCCACACTTTCTCCTTTTTCTATTGTGGATCACGGATTTGTATTTTAAACCACCTTGGATATTATATCCTCTTAAAAATGAGAGTGATGGACATTCACAGTGACTTTTATCTCCACGACAATACATCGGTGAAGCACTTTAGTTTCGGAGCTAACGTGATAGCATCGTGCTTAACTGCGGATAGAAACAGAAGAAACATTCCCCTGACTGGAAGGATAGACAGAAGATCAACAATACTACTATTAGGAGGCACCGAACTAAACCCTGGACCTGTAACTACACGGTTAATGCTGTACCGCTTGGCGAAGCCTAGCAATGCTGTTGCTAACGACGCCATTGAACCTAACTTAGCTACGGGACCTCGACAGAGCTATGCTAAAAACATAAGCTCTCCACCTACGCCAGCCCTCATCTGCTCATCACGACCCGTGCTCACCTGCGTTCCAGCGATCGACGAAGGACTTCACCCGATCATCGGTGCGGTTGTTGGCTAGCGTCGGATAGCGTGTCTGCTATCCAACTCAAAATCCTCCTGGTTGTGTTGCTGTAGCCAGCCGCTAATACACCGATCCCACTTACAGCTTTCTTCTTTGCTGTCTCCATTGTTCATTAAACAAATTGCAAAAGATTCACCAACACAGATGTCCAGAATACTGTGGAATTTTGCAATGAAAACAGACGCTGTTTGTATTGGGACACAATGGTGCTCCAATACTTCCGTTCAATCCATGACATCACGCGCAAACGTCATCATACCGAGACGTTTTCAGACGATATTTCCCGGGAAATTTAAAATTGCACTTTACTAATCTAACCCGGCCGTATTGGCATGTGTTGCAATGTTAAGACTTCATCATTGATATATAAACTATCAGACTGCGTGGTCGGTAATGGTGGGTTTCAGTAGGCCTTTAACAATAACTGCCACCTTACACAGTAAAATATATATACAAACAATTGAAATATTCCACAAAATCAAAACCAGCTAAAGGCTTACTCATGCGCAGACACATGCAAATGCAACATAGTCAAGTCATATAATCAATATGGTCACTCCTCCTGCCAACTCTTAATGATAACTACCACCTTACTCGACACAGATACTGTATGTACAAATACTCAAAGTAAGTCACAAAATGTAAGCCGGGTATTGGCTAACTCATTTGCGGACGCATAAAAATGCAACATAGCTCAGTCATAATTAATAAGATCACTCATCCCGACAGCTAATAATGACTGCCACCTTACACGTTATACTGTATATATACACATAAATACTCAAAATAAGGTACACAATCCAAACTTGCTATAGGCTTACTCATGCAAAGACACATGTGAATGCGACATAGTCGAGTCATATAACTAATCTTATCACTCCACCTGCCGCCTTTTTAATGATAACTGCCACTTTACACATACATATATATACATACTCCAAATAAGCCACAAAATCAATGCAGGCTATTACCCTACTCAGGCGCAGACGCATACAAATGCAATTTTTTTTTATTTTTTTTTTTGTCATAAAGAAATACAACGGACTGTATCCCTGCAGACTGTATTGATCTATATTGATATATAATGTAGGAACCAGAAATATTAATAACAGAAAGACACAACCCAAGAATGAGTGTGAATGAGTGTAAATGGGGGAGAGAGATTTTTTGGGTTGGTGCACTAATTGTAAGTGTATCTTGTGCTTTTTATGTTGATTTAATAAAAAAATTAAAAAAACAAAACCTTTTTATTTTTTTTTTATTTCTTGTGCGGCCCGGTACCAATCGATCCACTGCCTGGTGGTTGGGGACCACTGCCCTAATCTATCTGTATTGACTCACAAATCTCAATGCACTTCTACAAACAGCCACTGTAACTTTCGGGTGGTTTATTGAAATACAACAACATTGGGTACACACTTTTAGGGGACTGGCAAGCACATGTTTACACTATTGAATGCATGATAAGATGCAAATCATGAATGGGCGGAACTTAGCAACTTATTGTCCATACCCCATTGACCCTTTCACTAATGACTAACACTGACGATATCTGTGTCACTGTACATGTATACTAACATGTCTTCCGAAACATTTCATGAAAAATATACCTGCGTGCTTGGGTGGACATGGTCTGGGCGTTATCAAGTGGATGATGATTTTTTTTTCCCCCCAAGATGGCGCCGCTGTAGTGGCTGCTGTTGGCAGGAGCTCTGTGCTCTTGTGTCAACCTTTTGTGTTCCTGATGTTTCCTTCTTGTTTTCATGTGTTTTTTTTTTTTGCCTTTTGGTTCGGGAACCTTTGGGACTGCGTGACAAAGGGTGGCACTTTCGTGACTTTCGTGACTTCTGCGGTGCTTTTTTGTGAACTTCTAGATCTGCCTCCCGGGAGACTTTTGGCCATGGAGACCAGCTGCTGGGTCTCTGCCACACCAGAGTCCGTTTGGAGAGACTGGAGGAGATGCAGATGAAGAGACAGGGCTGCGGAGTTGGCACTGAGCGCCGGGACGGACAAGCTTCACAGTGTCTTGGCTGAATGAGCAGGTATCAGACACCTCAGTCTCATTAGACACATCCTCGCTCATCCCTGCAGACTGGACACCGGCCGAGAGTTGGTGGGCGGCCGAGGGTGGAGTCGGCTCTCTTGGTTGCTTTGTTGGGTCTGCTCCTGTCTCTGGCCATGCTCCCCCCACCTAAGCAGATGATTGTGTGGAACACTGCGGAGGCCACCACAGTGTATATATATATATATTTTTTTTTTACTTTTGTAGCTGTATGTAGAAATGTCTGGTTGCATCAGCTCTGCTTTTTGTAATGTCTTTAATGTCCTTTGTGTTCTTTGATGTTTGATGTTTCCCTTTTGCACAGGTTAGTGCGTCTGCCTCACAATACGAAGGTCCTGAGTAGTCGTGTGTTCAATCCCGGCCTCGGGATCTTTCTGTGTGGAGTTTGCATTTTCTCCCCGTGACTGCGTGGGTTCACTCCGGGTACTCCGGCTTCCTCCCACCTCCAAAAACATGCACCTGGGTATAGGTTGATTGGCAACACTAAATTGGCCCTAGTGTGTGAATGTGAGTGTGAATGTTGTCTGTCTATCTGTGTTGGTCCTGCGATGAGGTGGCGACTTGTCCAGGGTGTACCCCGCCTTCCGCCCGATTGTAGCTGAGATAGGCTCCAGCACCCCTGCGACCCCGAAGGGAATAAGCAGTAGAAAATGGATGGATGGACACATGCTTAAGTGTGCTATGGCTATGAGTTTTTTACCCCTTGGCCTCAGTCTGGACCCCCTCTCCAGGGGCCCAGGCTTAGACTGATTTTATTTTTTTTCTCACCCCCCCCAGCGTTTACCTGTTTCTCACCTTTTTTGTAAAGGAGCGCCGGAAGTTGGCAGACCCATCAGCGATGCTGTTCAGTCTCCCTGTAATGTTAAAGTACTTCTGATTCTGATTCGGAATCTGATCCACAGATTTTGTGTTTTTTATTTTGTATTTCTTTTTGCGCTTTATTTGGAGGGAGCAACAGAGCTTTTTGTGGGTTTTTTTATACGTATTTTTAGGATATTTTTTAAAAACTTGGTTTTATTGTTTTTGAACCTGGCAAAACGGACATTTCTCATTCTCAAAATGGTTGTTTTGGAAAAACTTGTTTCTATCTTAACTACTGTAAGAAGTCTACTGATCTACTAAAGATTTGCAAACTGAATTTTTTTTTTCTCATCCCCCCAGCATCGGGGGGGTGTTTCTCACCTTTTTTGTAAGGGGCGCCGGAAGTTGGCAAACCCGTCAGCGATCCTGTTTTGTCCCCCTGTAATGTTAAAGTACTTCTGATTCTGATTCTGATTCTGATGAAGAGGCAACCTGGGTGCAAAGATGAGATCATTCACAGAAAGCCATGTTTTAGTAAAGTGAAATGAACCAACTATGCTGTCAAACGACAAGACATTTCTCTTGAATGAAAGATGGAGCCCAGCATTAACAATCCTTATTAACAGACGGCATCGTATCTCAATGGAGTTCATAAAGAAATTATTTCCTGAGGTCGGCGTGTCTTTGCAACATCTGCTCTTGACCTTCCATCAATGATGTGAGGTCTTTAACTGAGAGGTCGTTAGGCTGCTCGTCAAGGTCAGGGGTGAAAGGTCGCAGCTCTGTCATCAATAACAAACGGCGTGAATAAGGGCCTTTTGTTGTCTACGTGTCGGGATGGGCTCGGACAGAGGAGTCTGGTCCCGGTGGGGCAAATCAGCAAAGTCCGCCTTTGTTTAACCTGACGTGATAGACTTTTTTTCTTCTTTGTATTCAAAAGACACAAAGCACAGCAGCTGCACTATGCGATGCCCTTTTGGTGTTGAATGTGTTCGCCTATGATGAATGTTCAACCTTGTGCGGTGTTGTGTTTTCAGGCACGCACTGACTCAGGCCACAGATTTTGTGCTTTTTATTTTTTATTTCTTTATGCGCTTTATTTGGATGGAGCAACAGAGCTTTTTTTTTATTTTTTTCAAAAGTGCTGACACATGGGTACTGTTTGATCTCAGGTGATCCACGTTTCAGTCAAACATCCAAAACGTCTAGCTGGCACAGTTTGCTATTCCTGCTCGCTCTGTGCAAAGTACAAAAGCTCGAGAAGCAGAACAAAGCTGCGTAGCGTGTAGTACAGCCGGGGGCTATGCTGTCCTGCCTGCGCTCCAAAAAAGACACATGAGTGGCAACGAAAGCCTATAACTTACATAAAAAAACAAACCACCGGCAGCGCAGACGCCATCAAATAATGCACCATGAATTTTTGTTGATAATACTTGTTAATTATGTGTATTTGCAGATATGTCGCATCACCGCCCAGTGTTATATAACAGCTTCATGATAGGTATAGCACTGTAAATAGAAAGTATACAATGAAAATATGTGTATTGTATTGTCAACTACTGAGAACAATTGAGCAACGTATTTAATGTTGCTCTCTTCAATGTCATTACTTTTGCACCATCTTTAGGACATATTTCTGTGACACTTTTTCAAAACTAGGTTTTATTGTTTTGGAACCTGGCAAAACAAACATTATTCATTCTCAAAATGGTTGTTATTGAAAAACAACATTGTTTCTGTCTAAACTACTATAAGAAATCTACCGATCTACTAAAGATTTGCACAGTGGACAGTGATCTGATCTACTAAGCTCGAGTGATCTGATCTACTAAGCTCGTGCACAGAGGATTGTAGAGAGAGAGGAAGGGAGAAGGTTGATTCATTTTGGCATTTCCCCCCCCCGATAGATATCTATAACAAACAAAATGTTGTTAGGGTGTAATTTATTTATTTTGTGTTCATTTAGTGAAGTATAATGGTATCAATCAATCAATCAAAGTTTATTGATATAGGCCTTAATCACAAGTGTCTCTCAAGCCACAACGACATCCTTGGCTCAGATACCACATCAGGGCAAGAAAAACTCAACCCAATGGGATACAATGAGAAACCTCCCCCCGGGCGAACGGTCGAGTGGATCTAGTTAATAGTGTGGGAGTCCAGTCCATAGTGAATCTAGTTAATA